>NC_081347.1:22581089-22636700 GCF_029784015.1 Lycium ferocissimum | reverse complement strand
GGGGGGAAGGTTTCCCCGTGGGCCTTTTGGCCCAAAGGGCTCCCCCCGGGGAAGTGTCGTCCGTCGTCGATTATCTGGGCGCCGCAAGGAAGGGGAGCTTGGAGAAATTCTGGATGGGGTAAAGAGGTCTCAACTTTTCCACCGTGGCGTGCACCCGGCATTAACCGGCGGCGCCCCTCCGGACCTCCACTCAGAGTTGCCTCGCCCCAGAAAGAATAGAAAGATCCGAACTAATTTTTGCGACCCAGACGTCATTATCAGGGTCATCCCTCAAACCTCGAGCTTCGGATGCACCCGCTGTATCCCTCGAACTTTTCTTTCTTTTATGGCCCTTAGAAGAAGACTTAGGCTTCTTTTTCTTCTTTTCAACCTCGGCTATAAGCCGTGCTGATTTTGAAATATCAAAATCTGAACCCGACGTGGAGGGTTCACCCGCTGGTGCGGGCTGAGGGGTCGAAGAATCTATTGCCAAATCTGAATATCGAAAGGGTTAGATCGAAAAGGAGTTGAAGAGAAGAAAAAATAACGCAAAGAAAAGGAAAGAGAAAGATACCATGATTTTGTGCAGCCCACCTTTTGTGGGACAGATCTTTCCATGTCCACTCTTGTTGCGGATGTTGGCTTATGATACTCTCGATCCACCTAGGAAATCGAGATATCACATCCGGAACCCAACCATCAGCTGAAATATCGAAAATAGTTAGAGAAATGATCAAAGGCACGTAAAAAGGGGATAAGCCCTATAAAACTTACGTTTGTCATTCCATCTTTCGGGAAAAGGCATAAACTTCGCTGGTATGATATCCGCGGTTCTAACCCGCACAAAACGCTCATACTAGCCTCGATCTCTGTTCTCATCAACGCACGAAAGAATGGGGTTCCTCTCTCGTTTGGCGAGCTTTATAACTCCGCCACGAAAGATCCTCGGGCAGTATAGCTGGATCAGATGGTGCAGGGTGAAGTCGACATTCGCATTGTCGGCCAGAAGGCGAAGGCAGGCCACGATCCTCCAAACGTTCAGACCAATATAAGCAAGGCACACTTTATATGTCCGGCACATCTCTAGGATGACCGGGTCTATTGGAGGGTCGAGCTTGAAAGTAAAAAGGTATGTGTAAATATACAAGAACCCCTCCCTAAAGTCAGTGATTGCTTCATCATCACCGGAAGCAATGATCTCTATAGGGCGGTTGTCCCAACCGCAGTCAGTTCAGACTCTTGGAAGGTGTGCCTGTTTGATCGATGAAGGGTAAGGACTGATGTCGTAGCCCCGATCAGGCTTTTTTACGTACCGTTTCGATAACGAACTCGTGGTCGAAATTCTATCTCGAAGGGATTATGTCCTTGGCCTGGGGTTCGAAGGAGCTAGCTTGTGTTTTGCCCCCGGGGCTGGCGACAACCTCGACATTCGGAGAAGAAACCGAAGGAACATTTTTGGAAGTAAATTCGGTGTTTATTGCCATTTTTTAAGGTTTGAAGATCGAAGTATGAAGATTTGAAGACTTAAAGATGGAAAATATGAAGATATGAAGGCTTGGAGATGGGAATATGAAGATATGAAGGTTTGAAGATGAAAATATGAAGATATGAAGATTTGGAGATGAAAAGGATGAAGTTATGAAGGATTAAAGAAGATTTTCCAGGAAATCGAGAAGATTTTGGGACCTCGGATAAGAGTTTCTCGGAAAATATCGAAGGCTCAAAAATTCGAAAGAAAATTTAAGAAGAGGAGTAAGAGGAGAGAAACGATCAAAGAAGTGAAAAGTGAATATGACCGTGATGCCTTTTATAGATGAAACTTTGAGGCGGTTACCGAAGGGTCGTCCAACTTAGAGAGGACACATGTCCGAAGTCAGAGAAACGTGACATGAAGAGACGTCTCATTTCCCGCCTATTTTGAAAGGGAAGTTTTCTAAGGAAGTCACCGAGGTTATCGATCCACTTCCCGTCACTTCGGTGAAACTTCGATCCGAGAAGTGTAGGGACTATCTGTATACGGTAAAAACTGAAGCAATCTGTATACGGAAAAAATCAGACAAAATGTCTCAGCTGTCCGATGCGAGGTCGAAGAAGAACAAGATCATTAGTCTCGGGTAAGATCAAAGGGAACGAGGGCCAAGGAGTCATGAGTTTTTCCAACTAAATGTCAAAAATTGAGAGTATGTTGGTAGACACAGAAAACCCGAACCCGAGGGGAAGACACTCGACATAGGTTCGGAGTATCCGTTACGAGCTAGGCTACACGTCACCTAACCGCTCCGTCATTTGCGCTGACATCCGTACGGAATTTCTAACATCCGTACGGGCGCCACGCCGTCTTATCCATTTTAGGATTTTCTTAAAAGGCATTTTTTAGGTTGTACTAAGGCCCATCTATTTTTGGCTATAAATAAGGATGTACCCCCTTCATTTTAGGGCTGGTCTTTTATTAATTTTCACACTTGTAATCCAAAAAAGAGAGAGAGGAGTTTTCTTATTAATTGGCTCGGGTTAGAGAAGCTATTTCACAAACCAGACCAAATGCTCAATGTCATCAATTCGGTTTCCTAAGTTGTTCTTACTCTTAATCATCAATATAACGTTTATTATTGCATACTATTATTATACGTAACTTATTAATCTAGCCACATATACTATAAACCACTTATAAATTTAATTGTTACCGTTTTAAGGGTAAACACATATGATATTTCAAAGGATGATTATATATTCTCCCAAAATAAAGTAAACTCTTTTGCCCATGTCCATCAGTATAGAGAACAAAAAACGAGAAGAATAATTGTCCAAGTACATATAGACCTTGAATAGATGATAAAACAATCACATCTCACGTACCAAGGTACCCTCCCATTAGGAATCTAAGGTAGCGTTTGCTTTAAAAAGTTGGGTCAGAAAAATGTTCTCTTGCATTGATTAAACAGTAGGTTTTGTAAAATATTTTAGAACACCCTTTCAAAAACTTATATCTAGCTTTTTGCAAGGGGTTCTCATGGATTTGCCTTTGTAATATATAAATCACATTGGACAAAAACAAAATTTGTTATACGCGCCAAGCCGCCAACATAGACCACGACTTTCTACACGGACGTGAGAACTAGCAAGGTTTCATAGATCATAACAGACAGAAACAAGGTGAGCACAAGTTCAGCCTAAGTGGGACCCAAAAGTCATTTTTTATTTTCCTACTGTTCCTTTCTAGTTTTTTGTTTTTTTTTTTTCCTGATTTGCTGAATTACTAAGGTACGGTACTGCCAATGAATACAAAAATAAAGAAATATTGGTAAGTTGATAAGTATTGTATCCTTGGCAAACAAGAGGCCAAAGCCTTTGATCATAAAGACCTTCCACCTTTAACTCAAGACTATGATCCGAGCCTATCAAGCTTTTGAAAAGGAAAGCTCTCTGGGGAGAGGTTAAAAAAAAAAAAATTGTATTCTTGGCATTCAACAGTTGGTTAGAAGGGGGTGACAAATAATATTTCAGCTACACCATTTCATGGCAGTCACTTCCAACGCGATTATGTACCAATGGACTCAGAAGATGAAGTAATATGAGAAAATGGAGGAAGATATACCAAAATGAAATAAGATTCAATGCATCCGACACAATGTGATAGAAGAAAAAAGCTGAGACAACCCCATAAAATAAGATATTGATTCCACTCATGTGGTTACTAAAAGGAAAAACATAAGAATACAAGTTGCAGCCACAACACATGTCCCACATGTATGAAGAGAGCAACCAGTACAAAGATTCAGAGCTTGCCTGTTTACAGGCCAATAGATTACATTATAACACAGGCCAGTTTTAGCACCATGTTTATATGAAAACCACAATCTTCATGGGCCTCATTTCAAACCAAGCAAGAAAAAAAGATTAAAGAATAGTAACAATCAGAGAGCAGCATAACTCCTCTGATAATCAAAAAACTACTTCATGGATTTACAAATTTGACCATTCCATCATCTATAAGTAGCTAAAATACCACCAATTCTCCATAACGATATGTGAGAGCACCCACATGCCTAAGAGCATCAATAGAAGACTCTAGCCTTTGTGGTACCAGGAAAATGAAACTACAATACAGATTTCAATGTGTTCATTGATACAACCAAGAAAAAGCGAGACGTACGTGTAGATTGACTTTCAGTAAGAACATTTAAGTAAATGATGAAATGCCTAGCTGGAAGCAGTGAGAAAGCACGGCAACCAAGTAATGTGATTACAATCTAAAGATTATCATGTCATTACAGAAATCTGTAAGATGCACGCTTAAAGTCCAACCAAAAGTTAAAAGGGTCAGAAACCAATCCTCCTCATCGTCCGGACATCAAGTGTGCGCACAATGTAAACAACTATTGTTATCCTAGGCAGACCAAACATTGGCTATCACAGTCAAATACATATATATTATCCAATAAGTTTACACTCTGACAGTTTGCAATGTGAGCAAAGTTAACATAAACAGGGCACTCAACTGGCAATAAATACTAACCATAAACAGGGAAAACGTACTGGCAAAACAAGCCTGTGGTTCTTCTAATCCAGCATTGCAGCATAGACGAATACAATCTCCTAACTTCCAAATAAAAAGACACCGGAATTTACTGGGCAAGCAAATCCAACAAACTCCTTGATGCTTAGTGACAGTCACCAAAACAACTTTGAATGTATTATGAGTTAATGGGATAATATGTGCGCACATAGATGACAAAAGATGAAAAAAACTTCAAAGCAATAATAACTCTAGCATGAGTCTACAACAAAAGCTCTTAAGTATGTAATCTTAATAAGTTTCTTCAACAGCTTTATCTACGGTCTACTTTTTTCTTCGACTATGCCTGAACACCTTAATATTTGTACACAATCAGAAACAATATCTGAATGCGAAAACAAAAGGTGTCATCAACAATTGTCGCTATTAACTAAACTCATATGCTCTGCCCGTAGTTAACATATCAAACTCTGCTGCCCTCCCCTAAGTATCAACACACAAGCAGATAATAGCTCAAATTACACTACAATCACTAGAGATAATGATGCCAAGCTCTCTCTCAACAATGTCAATACATCACTAAGATACCAATAAGATCCCGCAGAAAAAAAAAAAAAACAAAGGAAGAAAAGCTATTATACATAAGCAACAATAACAGGCCAGATCTGTAATTCTTGCTTCAAAAATAAAACTTCACTGATCTCTACTCCATAAACTTCTCTGTAAAGAAATCCTTTCTTTTCCTTTTCCTTTGTTCAAATTGAATCAGAGACTAAAATGCAAGTAAACATAACAACAGAAATGAAAACAAGTAAACAACAGAAATGAAAACAAGTAAACAACAGAAATGAAAACATACTTTTTTCTTTTTTTGAGAAGGGATATGAAAAACAAACTATTCCTAAAACAACAACCCTGTCTGGAGAACATAAGCAGCAACTTCCATATAACCAAGACAAATAGATAACTAGAGCAAAAGAAGCTAGGCATGGATTCTTCATCAAAAAAAGAAGCTAGGCATGGATTCCATATTAGTCATGCCCACAGGACTATCATCCCGTTTAACATCAAAAGATCAAACTCTCACAAACCCTTAAAAATATTAGCACAATAATCACTAAGCATCATGATCCTTAAGCTCTCCCAACAACAATAATACATCAGCTAATTAAACTACCAAGAAACTCCCACCAAAAAATAAAAGGAAACCATCATATACAAGCAAAATCAACAGCAAATTCTAATCATTGGGATTCTGTATATTCTTATGTCAAGTATAAAAGTTTTCCTGATCCCTATCTCTCCTGTTTTTCTTTTTCAAATTTAATCAGAGACCTCGAATCCAAAGAAAAGTAACAATAAATTGTAATCACATACTCCCTCTGTCCTATGTGATACATTTTCCTTTTTGGTCAGTCCCAAAAAGAATGATACAATTCCTTACTGGCAACAATTTAACTTTAAACTTTATTTTTTACACTTAACGAAATGATTTCTAACCACACAAATATTTTTGAGTTGTTTGGACCACAACATTTAAAAGTCTTCCTTTATTTCTTAAACTCCGTGCCCAGTCAAACTATATCACATAAATTGGGACGGAGGGAGTAATATATATGGACGAAATCCAACTATATCCAGAACAACGACCAGAAATAGACATATCAGCTAACTAAACTACCAAGAAATTCCAAATTCCCACCAAATTATAAAAGCACACCATCATATAGAAGCAAAACCAATAGCAAACTCCAATCACTGGGATCCTATATATTCTTATGTCAAGTACAAAAGTGAGAGCTAGCCGTGGCTTTCTCATAGTTTTCAAATTGAATCAAAGACCTCGAATCCAAGAAGATGTAACATCAAAACGTAATCACATATATATCCAGAACAGCCACAATAACAACCACAACATCAGTAACTTCCATATAAACCAAGAAACACATGATAATGATTATATATTATTCATGCCCACAAAGTCTATTTTATCCCTAAAAGCAATTTTACTTCACTTCTTGAGTCTTCCACGGATACCGGGTTTAGGCTTGTTGCTGGATTCAGCAACAGGAGCACTAACATGAAGATTATTCAATTTGGTCTCATCAAAAGCAACTTTGGGATGTTTAGCATCATGATAGATCTTCATAGACTTGATATCTTATTATAGCAGCACTCAAAAGTATGTGTTTCTAGTTTATAGCTATGCAAAAAGTATGTATCAGTAACTTCCATATAAACCAAGAAACATATAATAACAAATGCATCACCAGAAACTAGAAGTGGGTTCGATATTATTCATGCCCCCATAACACGACTATTATCCTTACTTAAATTTCACGGAGATTATTCAGTTTGGTCTCATCAGCAACTTTGGGATGTCTAACATCATGATGGATCTTCTAGACTTGATATCAGGTGTTATATGCTATTATTAGAGCACTAATCATTAGTACGTGTTTATAGTTTTACGCCCACAACCACAAAGACTATTATCCCGAAAAGCAATTTCAATTTCACTTCGTGAGACTGCCACGGATACCGGGTTTAGGCTTGTTACTAGATTCAGCAACAGGTGTAACAGCATGAAGAATGTTGAAATTAACTTTGGGATGTTTGGCATCATGATAGATCATCATAGACTTGATATCTTATTATAGCACTAGCCATTAGTACGTGTTTATAGTTTATAGTATGTATCACAATTCTTATGTCAAAGTATAAAAGTTGTCCTAATCCCGGGAGAGTAACATCAAAACAGTAATTATATATAAAAGCAAATTATATCCGGAACAACAGCCACAATAACAACCATAACATCAGTAACTTCCATATAAACCAAGAAACATGAGAATGATAACGATTACATATTATTCATGCCCCCCACAAAGACTATTATCCCTATTTAATCACTTCTTGAGACTGCCACGGATACCGGGTTTAACCTTGTTGCTAGATTCAGCAACAGGAGCAACAGCATGAAGATTGTTGAGTTTTGTCTCATCAAAAGCAAGTTTGGGATGTTTAGCATCATGGTGGATCTTCATAGACTTGATATCAGGTGCAGTCACTTTGCAAAGAGGGCATTCAAGCTTAGCATGTCCACCTTTTTCAATACCAGACCTGTCGGCTTTTCCAGCTTTGCCACCACCCCTGTTGGTTGTTGCTGCATCGATCTTTGCTGCTAATTCTTTGGCTGTGTGCTTCTTTGGCTTTGCTTTTCCTGTCATGATGATTGGGTGGCTATTGGATTCTTTCCTCTTATAAAATTGGCGTCTCTTTGAGGCGAAGGGGAATGGGGAGAGAAAACCCTAGGGTTGATTTTATTTTGTATTGCAATGGGATATATAAAGGGCTTTTTCTCTTTTTTATTCCCTTGCTCGGAAAGGATTGGGATGAAGTATGAACTGAAATTATTTATTATTCTAATTTTGGAGACATTACAAATCCGGAAAGGGGTCAAATATGCTTCGGACTATCTCAAAAGGTTTAAAAAATACATTTTTTTCATCTATTTTGTTAAAAATATCCTTCTGATTATATTTTTAGTTCACTAATATCCTTTGACTAACGGTCAATACTGAACTAAAGAAAATTATTTAAATTTCATGTGTCATTTCATTACCGGTCCAATTTAAATTCTGGCCCACCCGAAAAATATAAAACCTATTGGATTCTTTGAAGATTGGTGTCTCTTTGAGATGAACAAAACTGGGGAGAGAAAACCCTAGGGTGGATTTTATTTGTATTGCAAGGGGATTTATATAAAGGCTTTTTCCTCTTTTTATTCCTTTTAAATTTGCCCCTCCTTTAAAAGTTTACTCCAAAAGGAATCCCCTTGCTACTCAAACATATCATGTATGTCCTTCCTTTTATACTCCCTCTGTTTTAATTTGTCTGGCTAGTTTTAACTTGACACGGAGTTAAGAAAATAAAAAGACTTTTGAATCTTGTGATCTTAAACTAAAGATATGTAGGTACCAAAATACCCTTTAATCTTGTGATCTTAAACATGTTATATGAAAAGTTGGAACTAGTACGTTGCCGAAAAGAGGTAGACTTTTTAAAACAGACTAAAAAAGAAAAAGACAAACAAATTGAAACGGATGGAGTATAATATGAAAGAATGCACATGGTCATTTTTGAAAATGGGATGAAAGAATACATTCTTCAAACATTATAAGATGCTTTATTATTGTATTTGGGAAAAGGGTTTAAAATGCCCCTGAACTATTTGAAATGGATTTGATTTACCTTCTATTACGTTGTTGGCTCAAAAATGCCCTTGTCATCATGTTTTTGGCTGAAACGTCTTCTAACCAGTGGTTGACCTAGGATTTTGATCAAGTGGGTTCAAATATTTACACTGAAACTGCTAACGTGATAGTGAACAATTGGAGTGACCGTATTTTTTTTAGTTCCCATAATACCTTGAAAATGACATGTTGAGGTGGTCCTTTAAATAAATAGTTAGACAAACATCATTCTCAACCATATAAATTTTACATAAATACTTGTATTTCCCTAATGCCCCTAAAAAATATCGTTTTGTGCGTGGTGGTGTTTTATTTAAAAATAAATAAATAGTTAGACAAATAACACCATTTTCAATTCTATAAATTATATATATTCATGCATTTGTATGCATTAGGCAAATTACAAAGAAAAATAATGAAATAAAAAAAATTAGTAACAAGAAAAGAAAATGTATCAAATTTTAACTACTTATAGAACTGCAGATTTTTCTCTAGTGCAATTTAAACGTTTACGTTTTACTCTTATATCACAATTTTGAAACACCCTAAGATAAAAACAAAACAAACAAACGAAAAATTAAAATAAATAAAAACGATCTAAATAACTTTTTATGTATACCAAAGGAGGAGGAAAAAGACACTTAATAAATCAAAGAAGAATTTAAACAAAGTAAAATAAGAGGTACTATTTACAAAGTATAAATACATTATCTAACAATTTAAAACAATTTTGATATAATTCTCAAATAATAGATTTTAAAGGAAAACTAGCTAATAATATTAATATATTCTTACATTGAATTAATTTGACAAAAATAATACCACAAACACAATAGAGAATCTGCTATTCACTGCCCTAGGACTAGAGTTTGTCCATTCTTTAACACTCCTTTCGTAACTTTGCAAAAATAGAACAAAAGAATATAGCCTGTCCGGGCTCGATCCGGGACAACTGGACCATAATTGAACCCACTTAACCGCTGATCCACGTTTCATCTTCAGTTTATGTGGGTTCATTTAATTTATATATTAATTTGCATGATGATTTTACACATGTAATTGGTAAATTTTTTAAACTAAGTGGGTTCAGTTGAACCCTCTTGGCACTACTTAGGTCCGTCCCTGCTTCTAACTATCCAAATAGCTCAAAATATCCTTCCTACAAATGATTGCTCCAAAACAAGGAAATCATTATAATTTATAGAAGTTCGCCCACACTATCCCCTCTGGTGGGCGAACCCTTCCCTTAAGCGCATCATTAAAAAACTTACTTTATGAGTACAACAATGCGAAAATATTTAAAAGCATTACAACCCTAAAATACGTCTTAACTTGTACAAGAGCTTCTAAAAGAAATCATTATCCAAGTACTGACATTACATATCTCTAAGTACTGGAATAAGATAATAACTGTAGAAAAGGAAGTAGACAGAATAACATAAGAAGAGTTCCAGGGCTGCAGGTCCGGCTAGTAGCTCACCTTAAGCCTCCGATGGATAGCCTCGGGATTAGTCACGAGGTCTCGAACAACCTGGATCAACTGGAGTGCAACAAAAAAGTAGTATGAGTACAACAGTAGTGCTCGTAGGCATCATAGGCTGACAACGATTAGATAACACATATAATAGTAAGAAATCAGCAAGTAGAGCAGATAGATACAATCAATTACAGCCACGAAAGCATGTTCAAATATAAGTTTAGAATAAGTATATAAGATGCCAAGTAGACAGTCATGAGTAAATGAATGAATGTAATGTAATATAATGCAAATGCAATGCCACACAGGCTAACTCCCCACTTCCGTACACACATGCTAAGGGTTATGCCTCAAAGTCATGACCCATGGGGGACCCGCAATGTCACACCCCAATTTCCGATAGGGCATGACGGGCACCCGACCCTTACTTAGGGCCGAGCGAACCCGCAGACTCTCGTAATCCACATAACCATACTGGGCCCACAAAACAAAACACGCGCGCGCAATGAAAATTTTTCGAAAACAAACATGCCTTTCGTTTTTTTTTCAAAGCAAATAAAATCTAGCCGTATGAAAAGCGTAATATAAGGCACAACAAGATCGTGGCCGATATAGCCGCTGCGTCAAACACATCGGTAGCATAATGCATACAAACACACCGGCTTACATAGCCGCTTACAAAATGACGACATATCATACACTCGACACCGTTCGCAAAGTCTCTACTAACATCTCGTATACCATACAAGCACTCGGACTCGGCAGCATTCGAAGAAATGGAACTCGCCAATCCGGTGGAACATCTTCTCGCTAACATCACCTACTCATCCGTGGGTACCGCGTGGCATGAAACGCAGCCCCCCAAGAAAGGGGGTCGCATTTAAATATGTACCGAGCATGTAAAGCATAGCATACATCAATCGAGGCCTTAACCGAAGTAAGAAATACAAAAAGTGAGCACAATAACCGGAATACTAAAGGCTTATAGAAACACAAATCGTATCCGAGTAACGGGAGGGTGACACACGCGAATAATCATCATACTCATACCGTACACGTCATATCCTGTCATACGAGATAACATCAACCGATGTGGGATTTGCCTAGACCAATGGGATTTGCCTCGACATTGGGTTTGCCCCACCATCGGTGAAAAACTCATCATATCGTCATACATCATCACATATCATATGCGTCCATAGGACCGCGGACGAACGTGGTCGCCACCCTATCCGCGCCACAACACAAAGATAACACCATAAGTTTCAAATCTCCGTACAACCCCGAACATAACACACCATCACAACATATCATAAGCCATATCACAAAGATAACTCCATAAACGAACCCGGCCCTATGGCGAGGTCTCGAACCGTAACACAAGATAACACCGTAGTATATCATAGTGCGCACGATCATATACCTACCCGGATCCCGGAAAGAGGTAACACAAACGCACGAGCGATCGTAAGTAACCACACGCATATCGTACATCATCATAGACTCAACCGAATGATCAAAACGAACCCTCTTTTTTGAAAATCCAAAACCATAGTCAAATCAAGTTTTCTCCGAATCTCGCTCGGGACATATCAAACCGTCGTTACGTATCAAAATCATGGGCATAAAATCCTTATTTCCAACTCGACAGACAAATAAATAATCATGCTTGGGATCGGAAAAGTGGTCGTATTAAATCCCTTTTAAAAATAGGTCATTTAAAACCGACATAAAAAGTCGCGGGACCCACGGACGAGCGTCAACCCAATCCGGGCCCGCCTATAAAAATTTAAGTCCTTACTCGTCATGAAATCATTTGCGAAGAAATCAAAGCGATCCGAGCTCTCTCTTGAAAGTTACGGTCGTTCGTAGTTTCGAAATCGTTTAGGAACATATTTCTTTTGAAAACAAAACTCTTTCCGAAAATATAACTCTTTTGCAACTTTAGAAATTTTAATGATACAAAAGACGTAAGGGTCATAACTCGACCGCATTAAGGATACGAATATCAAGAAACATATAAGAATCGCTTTACGCAACATTTCAAACTCAATCATATCCAAGACATAGCCTGACCATACTAAGGATGCCAACATCAAAGCAAATACGAATCACAAACATACTCGAAATTTAAGAACGGAGTTACCCCGAGGCACAAATCATGTCATACCCTAATCCCGTCTAAGACATGCCAAAAGAAAAGAAGGGTAGACTTCACATACCTCGATTGCTTCCTAAGCTAATCCAAACTCAAGTCTCGGCTTCAAAATCTACAATAAGGTCATTATGCATTAACCATTAGTCATAAGCATCGAGAGATCCAATTCCAAGTTTGCACTTTATTTACAGAATTTTGGGCAGCATTTCCCCTATAAATGCAACAACCCCGAGATTTCAACTCGGCCAAATTCATCAACAACAATACCAACAAACATTCTAACAACATCAACCATTTATTCAAAACGCACTTTATCATCAACAACCTTCTTTCGCACAATGCGACGACATTCCAATTACGTTCAAACCAACATATATAATCAATTCAATATCATTGCTCACGCGTTCAAATACCAACTCAAAACCATTCAAACATGATTCAATAACATTTCCAACAATCCACAAAAATATTCAAACAATCCAAATAATATGCCATAGAACCCGAAACCTTCCCAACTCAACATGAACAACCATAACATATTTCTTCCTTCCAAATTCATAAACTTCACTAACAATCCGCACGTTAACAATATTATTCACGTAAATTCCGAAACCATATTAAAATCACATTATCTTCTCTAACAACTTACAAACGACTCCAACTTCCATTTAAATCATTAAACCATCATTTTCATTATGGAATCCATATCAACAACAACCAAAATATTAAATAAAAATTAGTTCATCACTCCAACATAACCAACACCTACACTGGCTTCACTTCAACACACCATATTTCATGAATTTCCACACACCACAACACATATAAACCATCCATAACATGTGAAAAGAGGATTAAAACTTACCTTCTTCAACATTTTCTTGTTCCCATGCTCCTCTAATTCCAAATGAAATTATATTCGTGACTATGCGCTTGCCCGGACTTCGATTGGTACTTCATTACTTGAAATCTCACTCAAAATCCTCAATTGTTGTGATGTATATTTGCTCCCTTTGTCGCTGAATTTTCTCGGAAATTTTTGGAAGTTTTGGATGAAAAAAAAATGAGATTTTAACCCTTAAAACGGACTCAAGTCGGTTTTCGTAGCTACGATCAGTAGCGGTATCAGAAGCGGTGCCGCGGAATATCTTTGTTTACGCGTCGACGCTCAGTTTGTAACGTCTATAATTCTCTACTCCGATGTCCTATCAATGAACGGTTGGTTGCATTACAAACTAGACTCGACGAACTTCATTTTAGGACTTTGAACCACCTTAAAACTCCACATATACTATGAGATATGCGCCTCCAAAGTTAACTAAAATCCGTCCCGCGTTTCTCAAATTTTCGTCGAACTTATTTTCTTCAATTTGCTCAATCCCGAAATATTCCGAAATTCTCCATACATGATATTTATCACTTATTACACTAATAATGGCCATGTTCCCGTGTTTCAAAATATTCTTTCCCGATTACGACTTACGAGATCGTAATTCACCCTTTTTTCTTCGTTGTTACGTACTTTCCATGGCTTGTGCCTTTCAAAACATCTCATTACTACGATGAGGTACACGTCAAACTCATGCTCTGAAAACGCGGGGTATAACACGCAAAGTCCATGTACCAACACTACACAGGCTATCATTATTACCATTTTCCACACAGGCTATCAGTGTTACCATTTGCCCTACAGGCTATCAGTGTTACCATTTGCCACACATGTTATCATTGTTGCCATTTTCCACACAGGCTATCATTCTTTCCATTTGCGACACAGGCTATCATTCTCAGCACTTTCTCACTGTTGTAACCAATGATGTATGTAAATGGATAGTATGTCAATGCATGGAATCAAATTCAACAATATCACAATTCAAGGAACCAATAGACACATGTCATAAATGCTGAACACAACTCAAGTCATTCATATATAATCCTCCCCTTTTCATGAGACAAGTGAGATAACAAGTGACAAAGTAAATCAATCAATGATCACAACTTATAAGCAAACATGGCGACAAGCCCACATAACAACATTCATACCAAGCTAGTGGATTTATACCACAACCATGCCCGAAGGCCTATCATGCTTTCCCCGTCAATATCTACCATCTATATACGAGTTTCTAATTGGAGTCTAACAAAAGTAAGTCGTAACCTACCTTGAAGGCCGAGGGGGAGTCACGAGCCATCAAGCCAACGCCTTCCCTTTACGGAGAGTCTATCAAATAAGTACTCTACATTAGAATATGAATCTAAGGATACCCATAATGCTATACTTCTAATTTGAACTAAAAAATGACCTTAAAAAGTGACCCTGTGCCTATAAGGGCAATACTGGAATTTTATTGGAAAATAAATTCACCCCAAGCCTTACTAGTATAAATCCAAAAGAGCCAATTAAAAGCCATTAAATTGATCCTCAATTTCAAGAAAAACCTCTAGGATTTAGGGCTAAACCCCCAATTTCACAAACCCAATCATGATTACAAGGTTAAACAAGGCATTAGACTAGTAAGAAATACAAACTTAGAGCTTAGAAGCTTACTGAAGAAGAATTGAAGCCTAAACACTTGAAATTGCCTCCACAAGAGCCCTCAACCCAAAATATGAAATTATGAAGTCTAGGTTCGATTTTAGAAATAAAAGGGTTTCTGATCTCTGTTAAATCCGCTTCTGCGGACCTTTCCTCGCAGATGTGGGCTCGCACCTGCGGAGAAAAGGCTACAGATGCGGTCTCAACTTAACTCTCGAACGCTTAGGTGCGGGGAAGAGTCCGCAGATGTGGCCCTCCTCAAACCCTCGCTCTCTCGCACCTGTGAACCAAACCCCGCAGAGGCGGGCCTGCAGGTACGGTCCCTTACCGCAAGTGCGGTCACACCAGAAACCAAAAAATTATGATTTTCACTAAATTCGGTCCAATACCTAGACCTCATTCGGAACCCCACGAACACAAACCAACCATGCTAACTCATCAGAAATCACGCTACGAACTCGCTCGCGCACTCGGATTTTCCAAAAGAGGTCGCCTTGACCCGGTGTTGACCCAAGTCAACTCCAACCAACCAAAACCAACCTTTCCAACCAATGACCCAAAACCCAAACGGATACATCGGGACCCGAACCAAAGGCTCAACTAAGTCAAACATCACCTTCCGGACCTCACAGAACTAGCAGAAGTCAATTCCTGACACAATTACTTAAAAGTCAACTAAAGGGTCAACTCTTTTTCACTTATTCAACTTAGAAAACTCTAGAATCCTCAAAACCAACCATGACGTGCCCGATTACCTCGGGAACCGCGCCACCCATCCCCGCAAGCCATAAACACAGAAAAGAGACCACAGGAAGGGTATTTTAGGAAAAAGGAGCGAAATGCCTGAAACGACCATACGGGTCATTAAAAGAGAATAGGAAGATAAAGGAATTATCAAAGCATTAGCCAATCTTATTTTTATCAAAGAAATTGTAAAGGAAGAAATGCTGACAAGGCATATAATCAAGAAAGCAAAGTTTTGTTCATAAAAGTGATCTTTAGCTTCCTACAACATAAAATTGTGGCAGATAATGTAATAGTAATCACCAGATAGTTGCAAAAATAAATCAATGTTTGGAAGTATGATGAGCCCAAAAATATCTACCTAGTAGTAGTCAAGACATAAGATTTACAGCCCCTCTATCCAAAGAGTTTAATAACCAAGAGCATAACAAAATTGTCACGCACTCTTGGCTCCTTCAAAAAACTTTGACCTTCCAATAAATTAAAGGAGGTCCCCAATGTCAGCCTGAAACCTGCAAGACAATGTTCAGCTCCAAGAAATTGATAAGATTTTAAACTAGGAACTAGCTACATATGTTTAACAAGATTAACACCTAAACTTCAATCAAAAGCTGATAGGACTAAAGTAGTTGAAAAATATAGGCCTGTGTCATTGATTCAGCTATTATAGTTTTGTGCATTTAGTAAAAACGCCATCACCAGCCACAGATGATAGATCAACCACACATAGCTAAGGGATACATGTAGACTAGGAAGATCTTTGTACTTGCATGTTCTTCTGTTTTATCATGCGCAACTTCTTTGCTTTCACTTTTGAAATGTCCAAGAGAATACACCGATATGCAAGGGAGATAGAATATGCAGTCATCTTTTAGTGTTGCCTTTAAGAACTTTCCTCCACCTTTAGGCTCCCTCTGGGATAAATTAGATCTCTTTATAGGTGTCTCCAAAGAAAATAGTTTGTCCGTTTACCAAGTAACATAAGGCTCGCTTTGTAAGTATTAACATAAAGTGCGAAGTGATAACGTAAATGGTTAGCATTATGAATGCCAAGATTCTTAATTTCTTCAGCCGCAGGATCATATGAAACCAAGAGCCCGTTATTCATTCTCAAAAAAATTCAACATTTTTCCTTGAAGCTATTAGCTTCACCAAGAAATTACGACCACTATGAAACATCGAGAAAAATCCATCAACAACACCAACGCCGAATTGAATGTGGACTAAACTGATGCTCAACTATTTCAACTATGATTCCGGGTCATCATACTCTTTCATCCTCCAAATATCAATTGTTTTGTCATCATTACATAAACGATCAACCAAACAAAGTGACTCTTCAAACACAAAAAGGGAGAACCAATCCTTAGTAAACCAAAACTTCTCAACTAAACTACCAGGTACCATTATCTCCCAGAACGTTTTGTCCTGCATATCAAATAGAAAAATCATCGTATTATGAGATTCTCCTTTTTTCCGTTTAGTCGCAACTCAAATGGAAAGCCCCATTCAAATAGACCCTTGAAAAAAAAACAGATAAGATGGGGCAACAGGAGTAATGTCTTGCCAAACACCGGTGCTTAAGTTATAAAGCTCAACATGAGGTGGTACCCTATCAGTAAGAAAAACCAGTGTGTACTATCATACCACCTTATAGTCATTAGTAACAGGATTGTATCCAAATCCAAGTGTATGATCAAAAGGATCATGCCACTTCAATGTAAATAGTGGTTCGGGAAGTTTTACTGACTTTCTGATGGATGAATTCCAAATATAGAAAAAGTCCCTATAACCCCATAGGTCATCTGAAAGGCACAAAAGCCTATTACAACTACCCATAATATTAAAGTGACTTTCACACTCAAATGGAAAATCAAATTGGGCATACTGATCAAAATTTTCATTATTACAGAATAAAACATAATTTTCTTTTACTGGTTCTCTTGAGCAATGTCGTACTAGCAAATAATCTTTTTTTTTTGAGGTGTATGGAAGAAAATACCATGACGTCAACCCTTCTAGTGTTGTAAAACTAATCGAATTCATCTTAAAACCTTCTTAAAATATCACGACCCAAACCGGAGGGCCATGACGGGCACCCGAGCCCTACCTGCCGAGCACCACTAATTATGCTTTCACATCATATTCATAAACAAGGGTGGACCATGAGGTCATCAGATGGAAATCTACTAGATCATATGAGAAATATGCTGAAAAGGGTATGAGCCCGAAAAGTCATACTATATAACTATGCTGGACAAAACTGTGCAAGCTGACAAGGTTATTCTAAAATACTATACAATAAAAATATAGGCCGAGGGGGCCATACAACGTCTAACTATATCATAACTCTCTGCAAGCCTCTACTGGAGTATATGACATAACAGGTCGGGACAGGGCCCAGCCATACCCATATGTACACAAAAGTATAACATACCAAAACACAACAACAACTCCGGAACAGGAGGAGTGTTCAAATATCAACTGAACAACAACCTAAGGAGGTGGATCGTCAACCTATCTACCTGAACCTGCAGTCATGAAATGCAGCACCCCTTGAAAAGAGACGTCAGTACGGACAAAATACTGAGTATATAAGGAATGAAAGTAACATGAAGGAGACATAAAAGTACATAGGATGAAATGAATGCAACCTGTATGTCTGAACTGCAAGTATGCATGCATGCATATATGCGTATATAACTCCTGGGGGTCTTATATATATATAAAACGCCTGTCAAGCCTCTATAGGCATCCCATCGTATCATATCAACCTCTATGGGTATCATCATTATGTGACCAGCTGATCAGGTGGTAGTGCGTATATAACGTCGTCACCTTCCCCATACCCTATCTAGATAATACACAATATACGCGTATATAACGCCTGAGGGGTCATAGGTCTGTACACACTCACACACACACACACACACAGACACACACACACACACAGACACACACACACACACACACACACACACACATATATATATATATATATATACATATATGTATATACATATATATAATGCAATGCATGACTATGATAAGAGTACATCCTGAATCTGTCGGAGTGACGTAAGGTCATTACACCTCCGAACCTCGTTATGAGATATCATTTTCATCAACAAGTGACTCTATGAATCATACTGAATCCGACGAAGGACTTACTGGAAACAACATTCTAGAATATGAATCAACATGAAACATCCCTAGCTACTAAGAATAGAATCATTACGGAGTAACGTTACATTTACGTTTCATTCATAAGGATCATGCCGAAAGAAGAAAAGTTAGCCTTAACATACCTCAAGTCGTCAACAGAATTCCATAATGAAACTGTCGAGGTAATATCCCAATCTCCTTAGTCAGTATAGCACACCTAGCAGTCAATAACACAACAATAACCTCATATAAGTCTCTTTAATTCCACATCACTACTCACCCCAAGATTTACATCAAAACTGCCCAATATACGCTTTGTATATAACACTTATACACTTTCTTCTTTTAATTATACCAAGTATAACATCCTCAATACAATCTCAACACCAACTACTATCCTTATAACAAAGTTTTAGCTTAAAAACACATTTACAACATGACTCAAGTTAGACTACATCTCAACATAAACTCAAATTCATTTTTGAACCTTCCCTCCAACTCCTTTCCCTTCAAACCTAGCATAACCATCATACAAAATCATAAACATGGAGTTAATATAGAATCTTACTTCAAAACTCAAGAACACATCAATTCTAAGAGTGTTTCACCTTAAAGTATCCTAAAAAACCACTACCGAGAGGAGAAACAAGCTTCCATAATCACTTTAGAACCTATAAACACTTGATCTTCTCTTTTGATCCTTGATTTTTCTTAAGAGTTGATTAGATATTGTTGGAGAGGATTTTCTAGAATGTTGTATATCAGGGGAAGTGGAGAAAATGAGTTAAAATAATAAGTATACGAAATATATAAAAAAATAACTGCAGCCGACTTAAAAATACGGCCATAAGTACGGATCGTATTTTAAAATATGGTCTGTATTTTGGACCGTAATTCTCATTATTGAAATTCAACCTCTCTACCAAGAGAAGTAAGGGTTGTATTTCTAAATAAGGTCTATATTTCTTACATACGGTCCGTATTTTTCCCCTCAACATCAAATTTGGACGAAACATAATCTCTTCGATTCGTTCATCCTCTAATCCTTCCAAAACTTTTCAACTCTCGTATACTCAAGATGAACACGTCTAATCTCACATATCTTTGAAAATAATTCCACTTTCCGAATCTATAGCAACCAACTCATGAAGAAACTTAACGTACGCAAATATGGGGTGTAACATCTTCCCCCACCACCCCTCAGAAACATTCGTCCTCGAATGTTAGCACTATAGGAGTCTACAGAAATTTCGGCAGAGTCTCCTCTATAATCACACTACTACCAACTTGTCGCACAGCCCAACAACACAGTACAATGCCACATAGGACTACAACTATCAATAACAACAATGGTCCCACACAACCAATAAGTTTAACTGATAAATAATACATACCTGAAGATGATGGTGTCGTAGTCTGCATATGCTTTAGGGCCGAAAACAAATAAGGATATCTAGACTTCTTATCTTTCTCGACTTCCCAAGTCATCTCTTCTACATTCTTATTTCTCCAAAGTACTTTTATAGAAGCAACATCTTTGGTTCGCAACCTACGAACCTGGCAATCTAGGATAAAGAACGGGGACTTTCTCATATGACAACTACTCTGTAAACTAGACATCATCTATGGCCACAATCTTGGAAGGATCTTTAATGCACTTGCGAAGCATGGATACATGAAAAGCCGGATGTACAAACTCCAAGTCTGAAGGTAAATCTAACTCATAGGCTATTTGGCCTACTCTACACATAATTTTGTAAGGACTTATGTATCTAGGGCTAAGCTTGCCCTTCTTACCGAATCTCATAACACCTTTCATTGGCGATACCTTCAGAAACGCCCAGTCATCTACCTGGAACTCCAAGTTTCATCGTCTGTTATTTGTATATGACTTCTAGCGACTCTGAGCTGCTAGCAATCTCTCTTGAATGAGCTTAAACTTCTCCAGCGCCTGCTAAACCAAATCAGGCCCTATTAAATTTGATTCTCCGACCTCAAACCATCCGATAGGAGATCTACACTTCTGCCCATGTAGGGCCGCATACGGGGTCATCTAGATACTGGAATGGTAGCTATTATTATATGCAAGCTCAATAAGTGGAAAATGATCATCCCAGCTACCTCCAAAGTCCATCACACATGCTCGTAGCATATCCTCGAGCGTCTGAATAGTATGCTCAGCCTTCCCAGCTACCTCGTGCTCTAGCTTCCTTTTCTCTGCTCGCAAGTAAGACAAACTACCCATAGATCTGTGCCTATGGGCATTGGCTACTACATTCGCCTTTCTTGGATGGTATAAAATATCAACATCATAATCCTTCAACAGCTCCAATCATCGCCTCTGACGCAAATTCAACTCTTTCTGCTTAAAGATTTACTGAAGGCTCTCATGATCCGTATAAACATCAACGTGAACACCATATAAATAATATCTCCAAACCTTAAGCGCATGAATCACCGCAGCCAACTCCATATCATAGGTTCGATAATTCTTCTCATACTTTCTCAGTTGCCTCGAAGCATAAACAATAATCTTATTGCATCAACACATAACCCAATCCGAAGCCTAAGGCGTCACAATAAATAACATAACTCTTTGATCCCTTTGGAAGTGTCAAAACTGGCGTTGAAGTCAGTCTGTTCTTCAACTCGTGAAAACTCCGCTCACAAGCATCTGTCCACTGGAACTTAGCTGCCTTCTCGCGCGCTCCAATGGCACCGAACCGCAGGGAGAAGCCCTCTACAAATCTCCTATAATATCCTGCCAACCCTAGAAAACTACGAACCTCCATCAGTGTCGTGGGTCTAGGCCAAGTCTTCACGGCCTCTATCTTCTAAGTGTCCACCCCGATGCCTTTACCTGATACAATATGCCCAAGAAAAGCCATGGAGTTCAACTAGAACTCACATTTGGAGAACTTCGCATACAACTTCTTATCTTGAAGAATCCTCAGCACAACACGCAAATGATCCGCATGCTCAGGCTCTGATTGAGAGTAGACTAGAATGTCATCGACAAACACAATCACAAACAGATTTAAGAAAGGTCTAAATACGTTTTTCATCAAATCCATAAATACCGCTGGTGCATTAGTCAACCCAAAAGACATTACAAGAAACTCGAAGTGACCATATCTGGTCCTCAATACTGTCTTTGAAATATCTTTCTCTCTGATCCAGACCTGATGATAACCTGATCTCAAGTCTATCTTTGGAAAACATCTGGCACCTTGCAACTGATCAAATAAGTCATCAATTCTCGGGAGTGGATACTTGTTCTTTATCGTCACCTTATTCAACTGTTTGTAATCTATATGCATTCGCAGTGAGCCATCTTTCTTCCTTACAAATAACACAGGTGCTCCCCATGGCAACGTACTAGGCTTAATAAAGCCCTTCTCAAGTAAATCTTTCAACTGCTCCTCAATTCCTTCAGCTCAGCAGGGGCCATCCTATAAGGGGGAATAGATATTGGCTGAGTATCTGGTAGCACATTAATAGTGAAGTCAATCTCCCGTTCAGGCGGAATGCCTGGTAGTTCATTTAGAAATACATATGTGAATTCATTAACCACCGGAACAGACTAAAGGGTCGGTAGTTCTGCTTCTGCATCTCAAACTCGAACAATGTGATAAATACAACCCTTTGCGATCATCTTCTTTGCCTTGAGATAGGAAATAAACCTATCTCTTGGCGAAGCTGTATTACCTTTTCATTCCAGTACTGGCTCTCCTGGAAACTAAAACTGAACCATCTTTGTTCTGCAATAAACGTTACCATAATAAGAAGCCAGCCAGTCTATACCATAATAACATCAAAGTCTACCATATCCAACTTAATCAAGTCTACTACTGTGTGACGATTACAGATTATAACTACACAATGCCTGTATACTCGTCTAGCTATCACCGGATCTCCAACAGGTGTGGACACCTCAAAAGGCTTAATCATTTCAGGATCTATCCTAAACTTACCAGCAATAAAAGGAGTGACATTTGATAAAAAGAGAGAGCCTGGGTTTATCAATGCATACACGTCTTGGGAGAAAACTGACAATATACCTGTAACAACATCAGGCGACGACTCAAGATCCTGCTGACCAACCAATGCATGGATGCGGTTCTGAGGACCGCTCGAACTGGACACTCCACCTTGCCTCTACCATAACCAGCTGATGTCTGAGAACCCTACCCAGGAGGGCGTACCGATGACGAAGAACCAACTGCAGATCCTGTCGATTAAACTACACCGCCACCACCTCTCAAAGGACAAGCTCGCATTATTTGGCCTGGCTGACCGTAGGTATAACACATATCTGAACCTAAACGGCAAGATCGTCCATCATGCAGCTTACCACACTGAGCGCATTGTGGTAAAGATGGCCTCATCTGGATAGAATCACCTCTAAATTGGGAATTGAAAACCTTGGAGCTTTGGCCTGACCCAGAATAAATGGGTTGATCAAACCTCGATCTTAGAAACTGTGAAGGCACAGTAGCTGCCGAATAGGCTGAACACCTAGGAATCTACTGTCTATGACCACCCTTAAACTCATCAGAGGATCCAGATGATATTGCCCTCTTACTCTGGCCCCTATCACTCTCTCAATCAGCTCGCTGCTGCTATTTTTGCTCCTCTAAACCCTGAGCATATGCCTGAATATGAGAGGTATCCATAACCTCATAAAATGAGGCCATCATGCAATGACTAATTAAGTACGGCCTAAGTCCAATCACAAATCGGTGTACCTGATCTTCTATCCGCACTACAATCTTGGAAGTATACTTGGCTAGTGAGTTCAAAAGAAGGTTGTACTCCCGCACACTCCTATTCCCCGGGCGTAAGTTCAGAAATTTATCAAATCAAGCCTGTTGGGTCTCTGCTGGCAAATAATGTTGAAGAAAAGCCTCTATGAACTCCTACCATACTGCTGGAGGTGTATTAGCCCCTCTAGACAACTCCCAGGTCTCATACCACTAGACAACAACATCTCACAAATAGTAGGAAGCCAAATCTACTGACTCAGTGTCCGAAGCATGCATTACCCTGAGCGTCCTCAACATTTGATCTATAAAATTATGAGGGTCCTCATTTGGTTTCGATCCAAAAAATACTAGAGGGTCCAAGTTGACAAAGTCTCGAACCCTAGCACTAACATCCCTGTCAACATAACCACATTCGACGGTAGGCCTGAGCGGCCACTAACTGAGTTAATAATTGAATAGCATCTCATATCTCCTGGTCGGGTGCATCATGTTGAGGAACTCGAGTACCAGTAGCGCAGCTCTCTGGGATCATTTGACGGGCGGCTCGGTAAGACCGAGATGGGGACTCACCCCCGGCCCGCGTCATCGGAGGCACCCAAATGGTACCCTCATTTGTCACAGCCTTGCCTCTCTGATCAGCTGAAGATATCCTCATCACAGGCATCGCTAAAATCACAGTACGTTATTAGAAAAGAAATCCTGATGATACGGCTCTAACGCACGATCTAAGATAAGAAAGAAGGACCATCTTACTAAGTGCCCTGCAGCCTCCTGTTCATAAGTGTGGTGCAGAACACACCATAAACTAGACTCTGCTAGACAGGGCTTGTAGACAACCCTAGGACGAAACTGCTCTGATACCAAGTTTGTCATGACCCAAATTGGAGGGCCATGACGGGCACCCGAGCCTTGCTTGTCGAGCACTGCTAATCATGCTTTCATACCATATTCATAAACAACAGTAGATCGAGGGTCATCAGATGGAAATCTGCTAGATCATATGAGAAATATGCTGAAAAGGGGATGAACCCGAAAAGACATATTACAAAGCTATGCTGGACAAAACTGTGCAAGCTGACAAGGCCATCATGGAATACTATGCCGCAAAAATATAGGCCGAGGGGGCCACTCAATGTCTAACTACACCATAATTATCTACAAGCCTCCACTGGAGTATATCACATAACAGGTCGGGACAGGGACCCGCCATACCCATATGTACACAAAAGTATAACGTACCAAAATACAACAGCAACTCCAAAACAAGGGAATGTCCCAATATCAGCCGAACAAAGAACCTACGGAGGCGAATCGTAAACTCGTCTACGGACACACGGGGCATGAAACGCGTAGCCCGGAAAAGTGCGGACGTCAGTACAAATAAAGTACTGGGTATGTAGGGCATGAAAGTAACATGAAGGAGACATAAAAGTACATAGGATGAAATAAATACAACCTGTATGTCTGAACTACCTCTGAGGGCCAATGATATGCATAAATACATACACATAGATGTGTGTAAATAACGCCTGTTAAGCCTTTGTGGGCATCCCATCGTATCATATCGGCCTGTGTGGGCATCATCATCATCATCATCATCATCGTCGTTATGTGACCAGCTGATCATGAATATGATAAGTGTACATCTTGAATCTATCGGAGTGACGTAAGGTCGTTACACCTCCGAACCTCGTTATGAGATAGCTTTTTCTGCCTTAGTGACTGCAATTAGAGCTTGGGTGGGTACCGGTGTATAATGTTTTGGGTAGTTATAGGAAGAGAAGTGTATTGTGACGGGGAATGCATGTTGATCCTTCAGGCATTAATTGTGGTGATAAATCCACTTAGGTTGGTATGGTTGTTGCTTATGTGGGATATGATACCTATTGTTGACTTATACTTGCTAGGATTGATTAACTTTATCTCATCGCTCCACATCTCGTATGACCTATGGAAAGAGAATTATTTCGAATATATGGCTTGACGCATGAAATTGCTTGGAATTGTGTAATCACCTAGTTTGGACCATTTTACCCACGCCCGTATATTTTTGAGACTAGGAGTGAGCCAAATAAAAACTAAAAGGCTAGAATTCTGAAATAAAGATATTTAATTGTATTTGTGCACTTGTTTGAAAACTTGACTTGTTTTCGTTGGGGGGTAGGGGGAGGGGGAGGGGTGGGAGTTGACTTAGTAAATTAGACCTCCGCTATGAATTCAAGGCCACGGGTGAATCCGTAGCATGTTTTACATATGTGTGCATGTTTGGTTTGTGTCTGTAGGGCCTCAGATTGATGTTGGGATCTTGAGTGAAAAACTGGTGAAGAACTAGAGGTCACTGGTCGGATGCGACTGATACAGCGAGCTGGGGGCCGCTGCAGCGAGCTGGCCACAGCGGGGCGCCGGTCGCTGCCGATTTGGGTTTAATGAGATCCGCCTTAGTGGTGGGATTTTCTACTACAGCGAGACTGCTTCCGTGAAGTTATGATCGCTGCAGCGGTTGACGGGAGACAGAAACCCACTTTTATATTACAAATTTTGAAGTCATTCACCACATAACACCAAAAACAGTTCCCAAGAAAGTGAGGCGATTTTCTAAGGCTAGGGTGAAGTTCCTCCTTGAAGGTAAGTTCTAACCTTTATGTAATTTATTCCCCTTTCTTCTTCAAGTCCCATGACTAGTTTAGGTCCATTAATGGTGGGTGAAGGCCCTAGAACTCTAAAATTGATAAACCCTTGAATAAATTGTGAAATGTTGATTTTATTGCTGTGCTATCACCTAGGAGTGTAGATTATCACTTTCTAGGATGAGAATTTGATTAATAATGATGAGAATGGTGTGTTGAGACTTAAGGTTCTAATAAAAATGGGAACTTTGGCCTAAAATTTATTTTAAAAGGGGTAACTTGACTAGAAAACCCATAAATTGGAAGATTATGATGGTTGGGGAGCAGGTTTTGTTGAAGGTCTCACCCATGAAGGGTGTGATGAAGTTTGGGAAGAAGGGCAAGCTCAGCCCTAGTTTCGTCGATCTCGATGTACTAAGAAATATCTATTAGAGTCTTGCAGCTCGGTACGGAGACGTCTGTACTTATCTTCGAGAGGCTATGGGAAACTAGGAAAATTCAAATTCTTTCTTTCTTTCATGCTACTTGATTCCAATTGGTATCTGGATGATTCAAATTGGTATCTGGATGATTCAAATTGGTATCTGACTTTTCATTCTATTCTCTCACAAATGATGAGGACTCGTGGGAGGCAGCAAAGGTTGCAGGAGGACCAGCTCATTCGAGGTAGTGGCTGTTCCATTGTTGACATATGTTATGGGCCGAGTGTTGGACCTGTTGAACGGTTTGACTGAGACAGGTGTGCTACCAGCTTTTTCTACTGGGCAGAGTGTGAGATTGGGTGATCAGGCTTCAAGCAGAGTCCATGCTCTAGGGGCGCACCATGCTGCAGCTGTGGCCTTATGTTTAGATGAGGGTCCAGGACCTGAGGTATTTCCTAAACCAGTGGCAAAGCCGGTGTTGACCGGTGATGAGCATGATTTGCTTTGGAGGTTCAATAAAATGAAGCCTCCAGTCTTCTATGGCAGTGAGGCTGAGGATGCTTATGAGTTCATTATGGATTGTCATGAGAGGCTCCATCAGATGGGGTACTAACCTTTTGAGGGAGTCATTAGATAAAGTTAAGGTGAATATAACGACCCTTCCGGTCGTTATGGGAAATTAGGACTCTGTTGGGAATTCCGAGGCCGCGGGTGGATTTGTGGGCGTCTTTTTGTATGTGTGCATGTTTTGTGTTGTGTTTTTGAGGCCTTGGATGAAAAGTGGGGTGATAGGGGGAAAAACTGGACAAACTCAAGCTCACTACCCAAAGTGAGCCGCTGTGGCAGTACTCGAACGCTTCCAGCGGCCATCCATTTTCCTTGGTGGCCGCTGTAGCGGGTAATGTACCGCTATAGTAGTATCGCTATAGCGGTAGATGGACCGCCATAGCGGTCACAGCGATTTTGTGGTGGGCCGCTATAGCGGTCACTTGACCGCTATAGCGGTACCGCTGCAGCGGCTTGATGACCGCTGTAGCAGTCGACGTAAAACAGTAGCCCGAATTTTATATACTCAGTTTTATTTTCTCTTTTCATAAAACACCAACATACTTCCCAACAATCACGTAGAGAGAATTCTCAAGCTAGGGCAAAATAAACTTGAGAGATAAGTTGTAACACCTCAGACCTTTAAACTTAAGCTTTGACCATGATTCCAGACTTAGAAAACCAGATAAAGAATGTGGGAATTGAAAATTTCTCTTCAGCTGTTAGATGGGGATTTACGCCCCAGAATACAGACTGTATTTCAGTATACGGCCCGTATTTCAAGTCGTAAAGTGACAACCAAAATCACTGTGCATTTTGTAATTTGGCTTATGGAATTTTATATTGTTAAATACGGACCGTATTTTGAAATACGGCCTGTAAACTGTGATCGTATTTAAGAAGGAAACATAAGCAGTGATTCTATTTGAAATATATTGAATTACGATCCAGGTTTACGGACCGTAATTCAGTATACGGATCGTATTTTAGTCCGTATTTCCCAACCGGCACCTGAACCTATAAATACCAGCCTTCAGTTATTTTATTTCGTTTTTCATAATTCCAAGCCCTAGAAACAAAGTGTTCTTCTCCCAACAAACCAAAACAGCAAGGTAAGTCATTCCAAGCTCTTCCAAATCAATTCTATCATATATGCTCTTAATCTAATCATGAAACCATGTTCTTAACATAGGGTTTTCAAGAAAACCCAATTAAAGAACATAAAGTGCAAAACCTTGGAATCTTTTCCAAGACCAGATTATTATTCAAGTTTGGGAGCAATTCCAGGTATGTTAAGCATACTATCTACATGAGGAACATTGTTTAATCATCCTCATACCTCATTAATCATAATTCCCGGTAATTCAGCAAGTTCTTGATTTTCATAACCTAGGGTTAGAACTCAGTTTTCTGATTATATTCATACTTGTTATGTATGCTAGGGACTCTAGCTTAATCTAAAAGACTTGTAATTCAATCCTATGAGTCTCAGAATGCAGTCTAAGTCATCAGTGATGATAAAGAGTCAGTAGTCAGCTTTACACCTGTTGCTTCATATTTGATTAGGCCAAGGCCATAGTTATGATTCATATGCATATGTAATTATTTTTGGCCTGAGGCCATAGCTTTGAGATCTCGTTATTTATTGGGCCCGAGGCTATAGTTACATAATATTTGTACAGGTAGTTTCTTTACAGATCAACTCATGATATGAGTATTCAGTTTCATTATACTTTATTGTTCATGTATCTCTTATCATTGCTTTAGTTGCTTATCATACTTGTACAATTCAAATGTACTAACATCCTTATGGATGGGCTTGCACTTCACGGTGCAGAGTCGACTTTCGGAGGATACAAGAAATCGCTTAGCTTGCGGACTTTGAGTACATCGCCTAGTTGGTGAGCCCCTCTTATTCAGGGCTTCCCATCTATTTTTAGCTTTTGAGTATTTGTTAGTTCATTAATCTGAGGCATGTCAGGGTCTTGTCCTGACCTAGTTATTCTTGCAGTATTTTAATCACAGAGGTTTCATAGACACAGTCGTTAGTCGCTTATGTTGGTTTTGCCTCACAACATTTATTTCGCATCCTCTATTATATTTGAGTTAGAGTATTCTCTTGGTTCATTTTATATCTTGCATGCTTTCATGATACAACTGTTAGACTCAGCAGCCATGGGTTCACTTGGTCATAGACAGTCAGGCACCGAGTGCCGTGTCACGCCCAGGCCATGATTCAGGGCGTGACATAAGTTCCATTGCTTTTCATTCTATCATTCCCTTCCTCTTCTTTATTGTAATCACCTTTATGGGTCTTTAATGGTGAAAGTAAAGTAGAAACCCTAGAATATCAATAAACCTTCTAAACTTGATGGGTTGGGGGTTATTATTGCTTATTTATCATTTAAATGGATTGATTAGTTACTATTTGTCATAAATTGAACATTTAGAACAGTAAACTAAGTGATTTGAGACCTAAGATTCTATAAAAATGGTTTTTTTCCATAGAAAACTGTTTGTAATGGGAATGTTTGATAGAATGTTGTATAAATTGATGGTAAATGAACACTAGGGGCCTTGATATGTTTTTTATCACCTAGAAAATCATCCACTCTTTGAATGGGGAAAGGGAAGGGTATTCTTGCTTTGGTGTTTGTAAATTGAGCAATGTGACTCATTGTGCCTTCTATTTTTAGACCGTGAATATATTGAGGCTTTGAGGAAAGGAAAGGCTGTAGCAGAGTAACCTGCGTGTTCAAGCTCTACTATGAGGTAGGTTACGGTTTACTTAAGTTAGACTTTGGTTAGTTGATTGTATGTTTGGTGATCTCCGTTGGAGAAAGCATGTCTAGTTTTCATGCATGGTATTATGTGGTTAAATTTCTACGTGAATGTGATTGATTGATTGTGTAGACTCCGTGCCATTATTCCTGTGTGATTAAATCTACAGTGGGTGTGTTGTGATGAGAAGCTAATATAATCTTCTTAAGGGTATAGTGACATGAAATGATGAGTTGATTATTGATATTGGAAAGGTAAGAAACACTGTTCTGTAAGAGGTATGGAAAGGCACTCATGTGACCTAGATTATGGGCTCATGGTCCGAGGATCATTCCAAAAATGAGAGGTACTTGATATGTCCCGCGACCGAGGTTCGTTCCTGGGTGGAGGTTTGTGCTTGGGTCCGAGGAGTGGATCCGGAATGGGTGGTACATGGACACCATGGGTCCCCTACAGGTCATGACTACTGAGCTAAGACATCAGCTAGCATGGATGTACAGCGAGTGAGGTTATTGTGGTAAATTTATTTTCGTTGTGACTTACGTGATTGTGATGCTTACATCTTGGTGATTTGATTGTGATTGTTCTTGGTTGACATGCTGTGATTTATTGATATTCATGACTGTTGACTGGCTTGTTTTATTCTATTGATTTTACGAAATATGCATGATACTAATCTTAGTTGGCCTATGATATCTACCGGTACATAGTGTTTGTCGACATTACTTTCTTTGCATTCTTCGAGTGCAGATTTTGATATAGAGACCGTTGCTCGTCCTCATATCTAGCGTGGAGTATATTTGTTGACAGATTTTAGGGTGAGCTTCTTCCCATGCTAGGCCACCCGAAGATCTTCTTGCTATGATATCTTTTCGTACTCTGGACATTATGGATTACTAAATTGTTAGACTTCAGATTCTTAGACATATTTTTAGCTTAGAGTCCTGTACGATGACTTTTGAATTTTGGGGATTGTAATAGTTAGAACTTCCGCACTTATTCCAGCGGTGGCATGACTTATTTTGTCCTTTGATGTTTAAATGAGTAATACTGTTTAGCTTGGTTAATATAAAATCGGATTGAATAAATATGTGTCTTGTATGTTGGTTCGCCCACTAGAATTTAGATGGGTGCCAGTCATAGCGGGTTGGGTCGTGATAAAGTTGGTATCAGAGCTTTAGGTTCGTCGATCTCATCGTACAAGGACATGTCTAGCAGAGTCTTGTAGATCGGTACGGAGACGTCTGTACTTATCTTCGAGAGGCCGCCGGACACTAAGAAAACTCCCTTTTCTTTCTTCTTTCGTGCTAATTAATTCCAATTGGTATCTGCTGATTCAAATTGGTATCTGACTATGTTTCATTCTCTCGCAGATGGCGAGAACACACGTGGCAGCAGGTAGAGGTAGAGGAGCTGGCAGAAGGGCGGCCCCAGCTGCGGTCGGCGTCCCAGTGGTTGACCCGGTGCCTCCAGTGGTTCCTAATGAGGCAGCGGGAGATGCGGGACTAATACCCATTTCGGCGGTAGTACCCGAGTTCCACCTAGAGCCGCAATGCTCGGGGTATACCGGATGCTATGGCACGAGTCTTTGCATTGGTTGCGTACGGGCTAGCACGGGCCGGAGCTATACCAACGGGTCCAGCAGGTAGGCGCACAGGAGTAGTAGATCTAGATCCGAACAGGGCACAAGCTCCGGGGGTTCAGCATACAGCAGCGGTGACACCTCGCTTGGATGAGGTTTTGGGTTTTGAGGCTTTTCCGAGGCCAGTTGCAGGGCCAGTGATGACTGGTAAAGAACATGATCTGTTTTGGAGGCTCACTAAAATAAAGCCTGTAGTGTTTTATGGTACTGAGTCAGAGGACGCATATGAGTTCATCATCGATTGTCATGAGAGGCTACATAAGTTAGGGGCCGTGGATAAGTACGGGGTAGAGTTCGTGACTTTCCAGTTCTCGGGTGATGCCAAGCTTTGGTGGAGGGCTTATGTGGAGTGTAGGCAAGCTGGGTCTCCTCCGTTGACTTGGGTTCAGTTTTATTCTGTGTTTCTAGACAAGTATGTTTCGCGTACTCTGAGGGACCTAAATAAGGATGAGTTCGCTACTATTGGTCAGGGGAACTCATCTGTTGCTGTGTATGAGTCCCATTTCTACTCCCTTTCTCATTATGCTCTTCAGTTGCTGCCTACTAAAGGGGAGAGGATACGACGGTTCGTGAAGGGGTTGAATACCAGACTGCAGTTATTGGCTCTTCAGCTTGTAGCCACTAGGGCTTCATTTCAAGAGATAGTGGAGCATGTCCGTATCGTTGAGGGGTGAGAGTTATACACGGCAAGTTGAGAAGAAGACCCGTAAAGGTGGGATGGTCTGTAACTCCTTCTCAAGGGGTCAAAGTTCGCAGGTATATTCAGGGCGTCCGGTTCAGTCTGCGATGTGGTGTCAGCTGGGGGCTCATTAGGGGTAAATTATCAGGCTTCTGGTCAGCATGGAGGCTACACTTCTTCATCACCTTATGTTCAGCAGCCTACGCTGTACCGTGCTTACTTCAAGTGTGGTGAGATAGGGCATATTAAGAAGTATTGCCCCAGAATTAGACAGAGTGGGCAGGGAACTCAGTATCCGACTCCCCGAGCTCCATTTACACCCGATCAAGGGGGTAAGGATCGCGTACCGCCAGGGCAGGGCGGCCACACCGCTGGTAGGGGTGGTGCTCAGCCTAACTGAGGCGGTCCTCAGGCAGGTAGAGGCGGATAGCAGCCCGGCAGGGGCGGGGCTCAGACTGGTAATGGTAATCACGGTAATTCACAGGCGACAGGGGAGCGCGATCATCTGTACACCTTCCCAGTTAGACCCGAGACTGAGGCCTCTGATGCAGTTATCACAGGTATTATCTCCGTTTATGACCGCATGACTTCTGTTTTCTTTGATCCGGGTTCTACTTTTTTCTATGTATCTACCTATTTTGTTGTGGGTCTGGATATGATATGTGATACTCTTAAAACCCCTATTTTTCTGTCTACTCTTGTTGGGGATTCTGTGGTAGTGGATAGCGTCTACCCTTCGTGTGCGATTTCTTTTATGGGGTATAGTACTTGGGCAGATTTGATGATCTTAGACATGGTAGACTTCGATGTTATTTTGGATATGAGTTGGTTGTCCTCACATTATGCTATACTCTATTGCCATTCTAAGACTGTTACACTAGCCATGTCCGGGGCACCTAGACTCGAGTGGAAGGGTAACCTTAGTCCCCTCCCTAAGAAAGTAATATCCTTTGTTCGTGCTAGGAAGCTAGTAGAGAAGGGTTGTTTAGCTTATCTGTCACATATCCATGATACTAGTGCAGATACTCCATTCCTTAGTTTGGTTCCAGTGGTACGCGAGTTTGGGATGTGTTCCTCGCGGACTTACCTGGTATGCCACCGGATCGTGATATTGATTTCAGGATTGACTTAGACCCAGGGACTCGTCCTATCTCTATCCCACCTTATAGGAAGGCACCAACAAAACTCAGGGAACTAAAAGAGCAGTTGCAAGATCTTCTGAGTAAGGGGTTTATTCGCCCGAATGCCTCTCCGTGGGGTGCTCTTGTGTTGTTTGTTAAGAAAAAAGATGGGTCTATGCGTATGTGCATTGATTACCATCAGCTGAATAAGGTAACTGTTCGAAATAAGTATCCCATCCCCCGTATTGATGACTTGTTTGACCGATTCTGGAGCTCGTGTTCTCTAAAATTGATTTGAGATCAGGGTACCATTAGTTGAAGATTCAGGCAGAGGATGTTCTAAAAATCGCTTTTCGGACCAGGTATGGGCACTATGAGTTCTTGGTTATATCTTTTAGGCTTACAAATGCCCCAGCTGCATTCGTGGATTTGATGAACAGTGTGTTTAAGCCCTATTTAGACTCATTCATAATAGTGTTCATTGATGATATCCTGGTGTACTCTAGGAGTAAGGAAAAGCATGAGAAACATTTGAGAATTGCTCTTGGAGTATTGCGAGAGAAGGAGTTGTATGCTAAATTCTCCAAGTGTGAATTCTGGTTGTCTTCTATGTCTTTCTTGGGGCATGTTATTTCAAAAGAGGGTATTATGGTGGATTCTCAAAAAATTCAGGTAGTCAAGGAATGGGCTAGGCCCACATCAGTGACCGAGATCCGTAGTTTTGTGGGTCTGGCTAGCTACTATTGTCGGTTTATGAAAGGGTTTGCCTATATTGCTTCTCATATGACTCGTTTGACTCAGAAAGAGATACCGTTTCAGTGGTCCGATGAGTATGAGAAGAGCTTTCAAAAGCTCAAAACATTGTTGACCACAATACCGATTCTAGCATTGCCCGTGGAGGGCAAGGATTTTGTTGTTTACTGTGATGCTTCACGTTCTATTTTAGTGCTGTTTTGATGCAGGAAAAGAAGGTGATTGCTTATGCTTCTCGGCAGTTGAAGGTGCATGAGAAGAACTATCCTACTCATGATCTAGAGTTTGCAGTGGTGGTGTTTACGTTGAAAATCTGGAGGCACTACTTGTATGGTGTCCATTATGAAGTGTACACAAACCATCACAGTTTCCAGCATGTGTTCACTCGTAAAAGAACTGAACTCTAGACAGCGGAGATGGATGGAACTGCTGAAAGACTATGACATCACCATTTTATATCACCCTGGTAAGGCTAATGCAATAGCTGACGCATTGAGCAGGAAGTCGGCTAGTATGGAAAGCTTGGCTCGTTTGATCTCTTTTGAGTGTCCGTTGGCTAGAGAGGTGCAGACTCTGGCTAATAGTTTTATGAGACTGGATATTTCTAACATAGGCAAAATATTGGCTTGTGTTGAGGCTCGGTCATCATTTTTAGAGCAGATTAAAGCTAAGAAGTTGCAAGATGCTAAGCTATGTAAAATACGTGATAAGATGTAGCGTGCTGAGGCTAAAGAGGCCGTGATTGATGAGGAGGGTGTGCTACGGGTCAAAGGGCGAGTGTGTGTGCCACGTGTGGGTGACTTAACTAAGACCATTCTAATAGAGGCTCATAGTTCGAAGTATTCTATCCACCCTAGTTCGAGGTATTCTATCCGCCCTGGTGCCACTAAGATGTATCGTGATTTGAGACAACATTACTGGTGGACTAGGATAAAGTGTGATATAGTAGAGTTCGTTGCTCAATATCTGAATTGCCAACAGGTGAAGTATGAACATCAGAAACCTGGGGGTACATTGCAGAGGATGCTCATTCCTTAGTGGAAGTGGGAAAGAATGGCCATGGATTTCGTGGTGGGTCTTCCGAAGACGCTAGGGAAGTTTGACTCTATCTGGATTATTGCTGATAGGTTAACTAAGTCTGCTCACTTCATTCCGGTGAAGATAACTTATGATGCAGAAAAATTGGCTAAGGTTTACATTCGGGAGGTACTTAGACTCCACGGGGTTCCTATCTCCATCGTGTCTGACAGGGGTACCACGTTCACATCCAGGTTTTGGGAGTGTTTGCATGAAGAGTTGGGTATGAGGTTAGATCTTAGCACAACCTTCCATCCTCAGAGGTCGACGGGCAGTCTGAGTGGACTATTCAGGTTTTTGAAGATATGCTTCGTGCGTGTGTGATAGATTTCGGTGGGCATTGGGATCAATTCTTGCCCTTAGACGAATTTGCTTACAATAATAGCTATTACTCGAGTATTGGCATGGCCCCATTTGAGGCATTGTATGGAAGGAGGTATAGGTCTCCTATTGGATGGTTTGATGTATTTGAGGTGAGACGGGTACTGACCTTCTGAGAGAGTCCTTAGAGAAGGTGAAGGTGATTAAAGCCAAGCTTTTGGCAGTGCAGAATAGGCAGAAGGAGTATGCGGACCGCAAGGTCCGAGATCTTGAGTTTGAGGAAGGAGAGCAAGTGTTGTTGAAGGTCTCACCCATGAAGGGTGTGATGAGGTTTGGTAAGAAGGGCAAGCTTAGCCCGAGGTTCATTGGTCCGTTTAAGATTCTCAAACGTGTGGGAGAGGTGGCTTACAAGTTAGCTTAACCTACGGGTTTATTAGGCATTCATCTGGTGTTCCATGTGTCGATGTTGAAGAGGTACCACGACGATGGTTCCTATGTTATCCGTTGGGATTCGATTTTGTTAGATAAAAATATGTCGTATGAGGAAGAGCCCGTTGCTATCTTCAGCAGGAATGTTCGCAAGTTGAGGTCCAAAAAAATAGCTTCTGTAAGAGTTCAATGGAAGAATCGACCAGTAAAAGAAGCTACTTGGGAGACAGAGTCCGATATGCGTAGCAAATACCCTCAGTTTTTTGCCGAGTCAAGTAAATCCTCCTTAGTTTTCTCACCCTTATCCATTCGGGGACGAACAATGTTTTAATTGGTATATGGTGTAACGACCCTTCCGGTCGTTATGGGAAATTAGGACTTGGTTGGGAATTTTGAGGCCGCGGGCGGATTCATGGGGCGTCGTTTTGTATGTGTGCATGTTTTGTGTTGTGTTTTTGAGGCCTTGGATGAAATATGGGGTGATAGGTGGAAAAACTTGACAAAATCGAGCTCACTGCCCAAAGTAAGCCGCTGTGGCGGTAGGAGAACCGCTGTGGCGATACTCGGACCGCTGTCAGCGGCCATCCATTTTCGTTGGTGGCCGTTTTAGCGGGCAATGTATTGCTATGGTGGTACCGCTATAGCAATAGATGGACCGCCATAGTGGTCACAGCGATTTTGTGGTGGGCCGTGACCGCTATAGCGGTACTGCTGCAGCGGCGTGATGACCGCTTTAGTGGTCGACGTAAAACAGTAGCCCGAATTTTATATACTCAGTTTTATTTTCTCTTTTCACAAAACATCAACACACTTTCGAACAAGCACGTAGAAAGAATTCTCAAGCTAGGGCAAGATAATCTTGAGAGGTAAGTTTCATTGCTTTTCATTCTATCATTCCTTTCTTGTTATTGTAATTATCTTCATGGGTCTTTAATGGTGAAAGTAAAGTAGAAACCTTAGAATGTCAATAAACCTTTTAAACTTGATGGGTTGGGATTATTATCGCTTATTTATCATTTAAATGGATTGATTAGTTGCTATTTGTGTTAAATTGAACATTCTTAGAATAGTAAACTAAGTGATTTCAGACCTAGGGTTCTATAAAAATGGTGTCTTTGCCATAGAAAACTGTTTGTAATGGGAATGTTGGATAGATTGTGTAGACTCCGTGCCATTATTCCGGTGTGATTAAATCTATAGTGGATGTGTTGTGATGAGAAGCTAATATAATCTTCTTAAGGTTATTGTGACATGAAATAATGAGTTGATTGTTGATATTGAAAAGGTAAGTAACACTGTTCTATAAGAGGTATGGAAAGGCACTCATGTGACCTAGATTATGGGCTCGTGGTCCGAGGATCGTTCCGAAAATGAGAGGTACTTGATATGTCCCGCGACGGAGGTTCGTTCCGGGGTGGAGGTTTGTGCTCGGGTCCGAGGAGTGGATCCAGAACGGGTGGTACATGGACACCATGGGTCCCCTACAGGTCATGACTACTGAGCTAAGACATCAACTAGCATGTATGTACATCGAGTGAGGTTATTGTGGTAAATTTATTTTCGTTGTGACTTATGTGATTGTGATGCTTGACATCTTGGTGATTTGATTGTGATTGTTCTTGGTTGACTTGCTGTGATTTATTGATATTCATGACTGTTGACTGGCTTGTTTTATTCTATTGATTTTACGAAATATGCATGATACTAATCTTAGTTGGCCTATGATATCTACCGGTACATAGTGTTTGTACTGATACTACCTTGCTACGTTCTTCGAGTGCAGATTTTGATATAGAGACCATTGCTCATTCTCACATCTAGCGTGGAGGATATTTGTTGACAGATTTTAGGATGAGCTTCTTCCCTTGCCAGGCCGCCCGAAGATCTTCTTGCTATGATGTCTTTTTGTACTATGGACATTATGGATTACTAAATTGTTAGACTTCAGCTTCTTAGACAGGTTTTTAGCTTAGAGTCCTGTACGATGACTTTCGAATTTTGGGGATTGTAGTAGTTAGAAATTCCACACTTATTTCAGTATTTATGGCATGACTTATTTTGTCCTTTGATGTTTAAATGAGTAATACTGTTTAGCTTGATTAATATAAAACCGGGTTGAACAGATAGGTGTCTTGTATATTGGTTCGCCCACTAGGATTTAGATGGGTGCAGTCATGACGGGTTGGGTCGTGACAATGATTTAGGATAAGCTTTTAGCGGTTTAGAGTAGACAGAAGGAGTATGCGGATAGAAAGGTTCGAGATTTTGAGTTCATGGTTGGGTCGTGACAAATTGAATATCCACTCTTTTACTTTATAACACGGTTGGCATAAGTTATTACGCATGTGGCACTCATTTTATTCTTATTATGTACTCTTTGGATGAGTTGTGGGAAGATGGAGAATACGAGATTATATAAAGGACTAGAATAAAGGTAAGATTATTGTTCTCACAGTTCAATAGTAAAGTCGGGCGGTAAAGTGAAGGGTCACATTCCGAAGAAAAAAGGACCTAGGGCAGTACAATGACAAATATATGGACCTTGCGAGTTCCCCACGAGTCATGACTATATGGCATGGCCTATAGCATATGTACCGGGATAGTTATTGGCCAATGCATTGCATTTAAACTCTTATTATCCATCCATTTCATTGTTCTTCCTATGTGATACATGCTTATCTGTGTTACCTGATTTTTTGTTGATTTATATGAAGCATGCTTAAATAGTCACAGTTAAGGCATTGTAGCTCATTTGGGTCAGTTGGTGTTTAATTTAGTCTTTATATTCTTTATACATGCTTCCATCGTTGTCGACATATATATGAACCTAAGGAGTACTCGTGGTTGTACTCATACTACACTTCTGCACTTTTTGGTGTAGATACCGATCGCTGTTCTAGTTTGAAACCTCGTGGATGATCCCGAGGCATAACATATAAGAGTTTTAGGATGAGCTACATGGCTAATTCATGGCCCCTGGACTTCTCCTCTCTATTTACTTTCTGTTGATTTCCACAGACTGTGTTGTTTATCTTTTAGACTTGTATCAGCCTTATTAGTGTTGTTGTACCATTTAGTCCAGGTTTTGGGTTGTATATATATATATATATATATATTAGACTTTTGGATTATGTTCAAGTGTATTTACTGTTCTTGTTTAACCTTTTAAATGACTTTAAGTTTGGGGATAGTTCGCCTACCAGTGGGTCAGTGTAGGTGCCATCATGACTTGCAGATTTGGATCGTGAAAAGTTTAATTAAGGATCAATAATACCAGTTGAAACCATGAGAAATGGATTCACTATAGGACTTTCGGTGTCTTCGTTGGGTTGGTGAATTCATGAACCAATATGGAAGAATGATTCTTCCATTAAAGGATTTGCCTTTGGCAAGGATATTTGCATGAAACTATATGAGAATGTTAGTAGGAATTTGTCATGACCCGATTCACGGCCATGATGGAAGCTACACTATCCCACTAGTAGGCGAACCATCACCAAAAGTTCAAGTCATTTGGAAAGTAAAGCAATAACATTAACTACATTTAAACATAATCCAACAGTCTAATCTATATAGTAGGAAGTGTTATGGTTCACTTTTATGGTAGGCATAAAAGCTACTTCATATTTTGGATTCTTTTTGGATTTACTTTCTTTTTTAGAATCACCACCTAATTTATTTATAGAAATTAGGAAAACCAATTTCAAGGTTGTTTAAGAAAAACCTTTTTAGTAATCGAGTTTGGGTAAGGGTTCAGGTGATTCACGGGAAAGTGTTAGGCACTCCGATATTAAGAATCCGCAAAATGCGGTTGACATTCAAGTTTTAGAATTGTGACTTTAGTAATAGTTGTTTAAAATGTGCTTAAAGTATATACAAAAGTCATGGCATATCAAAGACGATGGTTTTTGAATAAATCTTTTCTTTTGTCAAAATTTTGAATTTGGAAGCACAAATGAATTAGAATAGTTTTATATCACTTTTCCAGACCAAAACACACTTAAGATTTCCCCCTAAGTAGAGTTTCACTTAATTTAGTCTAAAAGTGTTATGATTCCATTTATCCGGTAGGCTTGGAAAATATCCAAATGTATATCTCTTGTTTTAAAATGCCATAAGTTCAACAAAATTGATACAAGACTTGTACTTTTTGTGAAATGAGATTTTGAAGCAAAAGTCATGTAATTTCCCTCTTTGAAAATGTAGGTCAAACGTATCCCTTGTCCAAACCATTATCCGAACTCTATTTAACGTGAAACTCCTTTTGTATATTTATACTTTATATCGGCCAAAGCCCCAAAATAGTTTGAAATCAACTTAAGACCATTTTTGCCCTTTTTTTCAAAATAAATTTTTCTTTGAATAAATCTCTTTCAATCCCTTTTTATATCAAAAACCTCTTAAGTTGAAAGTTGCCAATTAAGAGGAAAAGAAGATTATTTTGTTTCTAGTTTCTATTGAAATCATTTTCAACGCCGTTTCGACTTAGTCAAGTAAATCTCTCTTTATCTTTTCTTGTTGGGTATAAGTTAAACATCTCAGGTTTTGTATTCGTTCTAACTGTATTACCTTCGTTTGCCTAATCCTATTTCATCTAGGTTCTAAGTAAGGGTTTCAATATACAAATATTTACAATACAACATATATATATATTAGCATAACTATAAAAGAAGTGGGCTGGTGGGTTTACTAAGCCCACTAGCTGATATGTAAACCATTTTCACCCATGGTTGGGCCTTCATTTATGTGTTTTGGACTCGACCTATGGAATGTTGGGCCTTTGTCCTAACGGAAGCAGTGTCAAGTAGGTTTTGAGCCAGTGGGCCCACGCGATGAGTGTTCATGCAAAGAGGAGGTGAAACAATATATGGCGGTTAGAAGGCATCTATACTTAGCAAACTTAAAACAAAGAAACGAAACAAATATAGCACTTAATCACATTTAAAAGGAAGAGGAAACCATTGCATATATAAAACATTTGGGAAATGCATTATTAATACTTGAAATAACTACATATAGCTATTGTAGGCCTATATAAATCCAGTGACAGGAATTGACATCAAAACAGGCCTAAACAGGTTTATAGTATGAAAGAATAACATTGGACAAGCCCAAATATCAAGATCATCATGCAAAAGGCAATATTAGGAGCTTCAGGCCCAGTACATTAATACAAAAAAACTATCCAAGAAAATAAGGGAAAGGTGCAAGACAGTCTAGGCCCACACAGGTTAGACACAATGGTCCATTCAACATGATATATCTTGAGTATACGTAATATACACCTTTGCAAACTAAAGCACACATGAAGGTGTATATCCGTATATCCCAGTGTATACCTCACCATATCAGATTCAAGAGAAGGAGAAGAAAATGGTTTTAATCCCACGTTTATTCGTTCACACAAATTGACTTAGCATGTACTGAACATATCAAAAGTATATAAAGATATGCCCTTTGTATACTGAGAGTATTGTCACACACTAACCCTCCTGGTGAGCGAACCCTTTCCAAAACCACGTACTTAAATTACACAATCTTAAAGATAAATAGTAAAATAACCATTTCAAACACAATTTAAGCAGAAAGATCAACGAAAGAAAATACTTATATTAATTATGCCGATTCCCAAAATCGGGTCTAGACTCGTACAAGATCTTCTAATACAACAACTTGAAAATTGATTACACCCACAACTGAATATAACCTTTGTCTTGAAATGAGAATTAAACAGAAAGGCTAGAATGAACTCCGGGAGATCCTCAGAAGCTAACGGAATCTCGAACATCAACCTGGAACAACTATACACCCCAAAAAGGGTGTAGCAAGGGTAGTATCAGTACAACACATGTACTGGTAAGCATCATGGGCCGACATTGATTAGAAAAGCATATATAACAAGCGGAAATTAACATATAAGGATGATAGGAAATCAAGCGTGCAATAAAACACATCAACACAACAGTTCACCACTCACGGTATAGAACAATCTCACTATGCTCAGATCATAAACTAAGTCCACTTCTAATCCTCAATGTACCCATCTCACCAAGTAAATACCTCACAACTAAGTAATCATTCAAGCAGTCCACGACCAAGGAATATATAAGATAAAAGACAACATAAATGATGCAAAGTACAATGTGTATGAATGGAATGAAATGCAATGCAATGGTCAATACCTCAACCTATACACACATGCTACGGATGAAAATATTGACGTCTCAATAGTCATGCCCATGGGGACATACAAGGTTTATGTACCATCACTGTACCGCCTGACCGTGACCCTGCCATTGTACGTCCGCATATACCTCAGATCGATAACTATAACAATATAACTTTCATCTTTCTCTTTCTTTCCTTTAAAATGTTTCCATAACCTTTTCCGTCAACTGTTCCACAAATCTTCCAACATTTCCATCATATATGAATGTATGAATGCAAAATGAGAAATCAATGCAATCAATGCCAATGAGCATGCTATGGAATCACTAAGTACCATAATTCAATCAATGCTTGCATGAATCATCAATCATCATGGGAACGTATCAATTATGAGGTTCCGAATTCTATGAATGAGTCTATCGCCTCCCACAACACCAAAATCACATAGTCAAATACACCACATGTCAATCAATACATAAAAAATGACGAAAAGCCCACATAATCAGAAATCATACGAACCTAATTAGAATCCATCCCAACACCATGTACGAAGACCTAAACATGCCTTCTTCATCAACATCTACTAATTATATACAAATTCCTAACCAAAGTCTAACTCAAGTAAGCCGTAACCGAATAGGTGCCACGAACATCCATCTCGAGCTTCATCTTCCTTCTATGGAATGCGTCCGGATACCGTAAGCTCTAACAAGGTAAGCAACTCATATAAGTAACTCGTAGCGAATATTCATACTACCAAGACCCCAAAAGAGTTCTAAGAGACCCTAAGGAGAAAGACCCCAGACCCACAAGGGCAAAATCGAAACTTTTTTTTTTTTAAAACTCATCAACTAAAATCTCCAACAATCAACACCCTAAAGTTCATAAACGTCTTACTCCAAATGAGCTTCCAATTCTGTTAAATACCAAAACCCCAAATTTCTATGAAAACCCCACACTTAACCCATTTGAGAAACCCAAGTTAAAACTTAGAGATTGGAGTTTGAAAGTAGTTTTTCCTAAGCTAATAATAAGCTATTAATCCACAATCACCAAGATTTCACTTAAAAGACACCATTTAATCACCTCGGATTTTTTTTGCTAATCTTAAAGGTTTTTTCCCAAATCCCTAAAATCCTAACGTGAATTAAAATAATAGAATATAAGGACAATAAGGGAATAATTGAATTAGGGCTAAGGGTTACCTCGCCAAGGACTCCTGAGCTCTTTGAAACCAGCTTTTGAAAATATGGCATTGGGTGAAAATAGGGTCCAATTCCAAAATGAGGAAATTAAAGACTACGTCTGATTTAGTGAGTTTCGTATTAAGCGAGAAAACACTCGCCTACACGATACGGCCTTTGCGGAACCTATCCCCCAAAAGCGAGTTCATTAATTTCACAGAAATTATGTCTACGCGGACCAAATTTCTCCGATGCAGGCTCGCTGAAGAGGCCCGCCAAATGTAGGAATAGATAACCTGTTTCTAAAATATTCTAAGTTAGGGAAATTCTTCACCCTTACCCATAAGTCCCACATGCAACCGCTATCGGTGCGAACCCGAACGAGAGGTACTTTTGGGAAAAGAAAGAAAAAAAAGTCCATAACGACCAAACGGGTCATTACAAATATACAAAGTACATACGCCTCTATATACTTAATATATGCTTAATGTATGCAAGACCTTCATTCATATTTAAAGCTTTACAGAATACAAAATGACAAGGGACAAAAGTCATTTATGCTTTTAGAATTTTATCAAGTCCAAATAGGACATGCTATGACATCAAATCCAACTTATTCTTAGTATACACAATCCAAGAAATAAGAAAACAAACATAGCAACTGATATCCTAAGAGAAATGCATGCAAACAAAGTGTGATGCTCATGTTCTGGGCCAAGTATACATATTTTAACAATGTAGTATACTAAAGAGATGGGGGAAAGAAGAAGCTAGACTGGTAACTTTAACAACCCATTTGGTTATTATAGGCATTTTACTCTTTTTTCGAAAATACCCTTCTTATGGATTCTTTTTTGTATGATTTAACTCGTGGGGATGGATAATAAGGTTCTCGAGGTAATCGGGCGAGTCTTGATCTGTTCCAAGGATTTTAGAATCTTCTAAGTTGAATTAGCGGGTAAGGATTGACCAATAGTTGATGTCTGGAAGTTCGTGAAAATCTTTAAGTTCTGCTACAGGTGCATCGCACCTGCGAACTGTGGGCTGCAGCTGTGTGCCCGCATCTGCGATGATTCTTCCGCTTTTGTGGAATTTCGAAGGGTTAAGTGAGTTCAACATCTGCAGAATATTTCCTACAGAAGTGAGGCCGCACCTGGGATCCTTAGTCCGCTTCTGCGGGACGCAGGAAATCAGAAAACCTTTTTATCCTTTATTTCCAAACTCGAGCTTCATTTACCCCAAACATATTCCTAGACATAGGGAGATGGTAGAAGACCATTTTGAGGGGTTTCTCATATTAACTCATGGAGGTAAGTTCCCTATCCTTGTTTTGTCATTTCACCTTAGATTATAAAAGGCTTTCATGGTGGGAAACTTATTTTGGATGAGGGCTTCTACACTTATAAAACCCTAGGTTAACAAATGAATTTTTTTTAACTAATCTTGGATGGTTTCGGAAGGATTCCATAGCTTTTAGTTTGGGTAAATTATTTCCAACTCCAATTTCGACTTCTAAATCAGATTTTCAAATGGAAAAATTTATGGGTCTTTCTTGAATTTGAGGTTTTTGGTAAATTAGAGAAATTAAAGGTCATGCGAGGTTAGAGATGCGTAAAAGTTAAGATGTTGATTGTTTAGGCTTCGAGTGGACTAATTTTTTCTAAAAGTTTCAATTTTGCCCTTGTGGGTCCAAGATCATTTTCTAAGGTCATTTTCGAGTCCTTTTATGAGTTTGGCTTTATGGGTGCTCATAGATTTGTTTGCTAATATAGAATACTTATTTGATTAGACCTTACTCTGTTGGATGCGGTTTTAAAGGGAAGAAGCTCAAGATGGATGGTTCGTGGCTCTTTTTCGGCTTTGAGGTAGGTTACGGCTTAACCCTGTCTAGACTCTGATTAGCGAAGTATATATAGATGGTAGTAATTGACGGGGGAAACATGATAGGCCTTCGGGTGTGGTGTGGAGGTGAATTCCAATGAGGGTTGTATTGTCAGTTGTTATTTAGTCTTGTCGCCGTATTTGCTTACATTGCGACTAGGGTTGGTGTGGACTATTTCTTGATATTATGTTATGATTCATGAATAGGGAAAGAATATGTGTGGCTGTAGTGTGAGACCTGATTAAAACGTTGTCCTTGATTTCTCACTTATCTTATGAATAGAGAAGAATTTATATAATCATGTTTTGTCGAGTTCGGCACTGTTGATATGCATTATCGATTTTATGATTAGAGTTTTCGTAAGTTGATTCAGTGTTAAATTGATTCCCTGACATTGGCTTGTCTTCTACTTCTATGAGATTACGGTGTGATTAAGTTTGACTTCATGCATGGCATTGCATCCCTATACTTTACATGTGATTTGATATGATTGAGACTTGATATGAAGATATGTGAGAGAGTGTAGCCTCCAAGGTCTTTGCTGGAGTGCATAAAAGAGAGATGGGAGCTTGTGATTCGAGGTCTTTACCGGAGCGAGATGAGTGCTCGTGATCCGAGCTTGTGTCTGAGGTCATTCTTGGAACATTGGTACATGGACTTCGCGAGTCCCCCATGGGTCATGACTTTGAGGAATTGCCCTTAGTATGTTTTTATGGTATGGAGAGGAGGCCTGGGTAGAATTACATAGCATTACATATCATTGCATCGTATCCCACATCATTGCGTGATATATTTTCTCATTGGGTACTTGGTTAATGACTTAATTCAATTGTTGTTTAATTGTAAGGTTATTTATTTAGAAGCTTGGTGCACTTGGGGATTAGAGATCACATTTAGGCTTATGATCTAAGTAATGTTGAGACTTCCTATGTCGTATGATGTTGTTGTGAATAGTTATATGAACATGCTTGTGACTGTACTTGATCGATGATCTGCTCTACTTGTTAATTTTTATCTGTTTATATGCGTTATCTAATCATTGTTGGCCTATGATACCTATGAGTGCATGTGTTTTTACTCATACTACTCTTGTTGCATTCCTTTTTGGGATGCAGGGTTGGTTCAGGTTATAGTCGTGGCCTCGCTATTGGTTCCGAGGCATTCATCAGAGATGTTTGGGTGAGCTGTTAGAGGGTCCTGAGGCCTGAAGTCTCTTATTAAGCTTTCTGTTTATTTCTTATCCATAGACAAAAGTGGTGTTTAGTATTGAGTCTGTACTTTATTTAGAAATGTCTATGTATTTCATTTAGAAGCTCTTGTACACGTTAAGACCGGGTTTTGGGAATTTTATTTAATGGAGCTTTCATCTGCATTTGTTTATGTTAGAGTAAATGTTGAATTATGCTTTAGTGTGTATAGATTCCGCATATGTTTCTTAAAAAGAGTAAATGATTTAGGGATGGTTCGCCTACCAGGGGGGATAATGTATGTGCCATCATGACCCATGATTTGGGTCGTGACAGTAACAGGATAGTTTTTACATATATGCACACTTAGCTATTTGTGAAGAGCTCATGGCAAGGTCTATGATTTAATCAAAATAGTAAGGGACAAGGTAAACAAAAGTACTTCCAAGCCTTAGACTGGTTCAACATGTCATGTTATACACACAAAGGTAAACACATGAATGCAATGTACCTTCAACATTCACAGAGATACAAAGTATAGCAAGGAGACATGAAAATAGATTGGTTCAATCTCTATTAGTCTAATTCAAGTAATTTCCCATTCTAATAGTCATCACAGGTGCAATAGGAAGCATTTTAACACTCTGTGCAATCCTTATGCTATTTACAACATCGAAATCACAGTCAAAACATCCTAAACATCAGGTTTGCTAGACAGTCTCTAGGCATTATAGACTTTAGGTTTAACAGATTCTCCATTCAACATATAAATATAGTCAGGGAAGTTCCCATATCCTAATAATCCAACAAAAGGAACCCTAACAACTAGAAACCCCGAGATAAGGCTGAGTATGGTGTACTCAAAGCCTCTTCTTAGGCTCGTGGCCTGTAATGACCCGTTTGGTCTTTATAATCGTTTCGGTACTTATGACCCTTTCCCGAGCTTGTGTAGCTCACATTTGACCAAAAGGACCATTGACACGCTTCTCGAGGTCTTTGGATATGATTTAGGTGACTTTGTGGGAAATTTTGGCTTAAAGAAAAAAAAAAAATTGATTCCAAGTTGACTTTTGGATAAACAGACCTTTTTTGGGAATTCGTCAATTTTGAGAGGTCCGGATGATCTTTTAGAACTCGTTTGTATATTCAGTTTGATTCCCAATACACTCGGGTGCATTTTGGGACTTCGGTTGGAGGTTAGTTTTGAGGTATCAGGGGTTGAATCAGTCAACGAGACATCCGTTGGGAATTTTGAGGCCACGAGTCCGTTCGTAGAGTCTTTTATGTATATCTGCATATATGGTTTGTGAGCAGATGGCCTCAGGTAATAGTCGGGATTTCGGGTTGAATTAGTGAAACTTGGGAGTTTCTGATGTCTGGTAGCGGTTAGCCTGCCACTATAACAGCTTGTGCATTTGGGCAGGACCGCCGAAGCCGTGATGGGACCGCAGAAGCGCTAGAGTGGGCGCGGAAGCGGGTGACAGGCAGTTATATTCATTAAATGTGTATTAAAAGTCCTAAGTTGTTCAGTCAATACCTTTCCGACTTTAGAGCTTTTTGGGAGCATTCAAGGCTGTTCTTCATATAAAATCATTGTGGTACGTTCTTTCACCTTCCTTTCCATTCCATATTACACTATTCGCCTTAGGAATCCATTAAACATGGTAGTTTCCTTAAGAAAAGATGGATTGAAAAAAGGTTATGTGGGTTCTTCATTCTAGGCTATTAAATCTTGAATTATTAATTGGGTTAGCTTCATTAAGCATGGAATTGATGATTAAAAACTATTATTGCATGGTTCCTTCCTAATTAGTGGCTAATATATGAAATTGGAAGTTAGGGTTCATACCCAAATTTGGGGGTTTTGCCTAGAATCAGAATTTAACTGTTTTATTAGTTTTTCTAGCTTATAATTGGTGGGAATTGATCAACTAGAACATTAATTTCATGTTGAGACCTATGGAGTCCTTATTTCGTCTTTCTAGTACATAAACTCCATTCCGTAGGTTAGGATTTGGGTCTTGAATAGAAGTAAGGTTGGAATAATGTTTCTTCTTGATTCTAATTTCATAATTCGAATATGATTAGACGTCCATTTTCACGAGGCTCAAAGGAAGGGAAAGACTAAGGTTTGACTATTGGAGACTTTGTTGTTCGGTTTTCCAGGTACGTTACAGTTTGCCCTATGGTGAGACTTCGATTAGCGAAGCGTATGTTTAGATGATATTGTCGGAGAATACATGTAAACCTTCAGGTATGAAGTTGGGTTGGATATTATCTTAGGTTGGGCCTTGTTGTATGATTTGGGGGCTAACCAACCCATTGCGTTGTTGACTTATCTTGTTCTATTTACTTATAGGCTCGTTGCCGGGTTAAGACATCGGATATTGGTGATTAGCGATATATCATGACTATGATATTGCAGTACTTTACTTGATTTAATATTGAGATGAGAATTGTGATGCCCTGTGTGGTACTGTTGGGGTTGAATTAGTTGTTGCTATTATATTACATCGTATTCATACTCACTTCCATGATATATTGATATTGCATTGTTATGGTACTGAGGATGGAAAGTGAGATGGAAATACTGATGCGTTAAAGCACATTGTATATCAAGTCATATCTGGCTTGTGTGCTGAATGACTGATATGTGGTGTATAGGTAGGAATGGAGTCATCTCTGGGCTATGTGCGGAGTGCTTGGTACATGGACTTCGCGGGTCCCCCATGGGTTGTGCTGCCGAGATGTGACGTTCCATCCACTGGAGTACATGTGTATGGTGCATATGCATTGCATTCATCATTCATACATTATTGCATGGCATTGTACCTCTTGGTTTTCTGTGATATGGTTGTGATATACCAGTTCGAAATGGTCGCACTGAGATTTGGCACAACTGGATTTAGATGCTATAACATAGGTGATGACTTGTACCGTGGTTAGGGATTCATGTTGACTTGTACCTTGTTGTTTTATTTGTATATCTTGCTTTGTTGTCTTTATATATGTTAGCTAGTCTTAGTCAGCCTATGATACCTACCAGTACTTGTTGTTTGTACTGATCTGCACTTGCTGCATTCTTTTATGAATGCAGAGTACCAGGTTGGACCTACTTCTACCCCTCTTGGCTGATACTCGAGGATTACTGATTTGAGTCTCTTCAGGGTGAGAATCAGGACGTTCGCTGCCCGAAGACTCTTCCTATTACTTATGTCTTGCTTTCCATTCTAAGACATGATTTTGAGACTACTTATTTATTATTATTCAGACTTGTAATATTTGGTTTAGATGCACTTTTATGACCAGACCAGATGCTGGGGTGGATTTCATTTACTTTCGCACTTATTTATATTATATCTGTGAGACTTACGTTATTTTACTTTCTTCTGCTATTTTTCTATCATTTGGGAATGTTGTGTCAAGGGTCCGCCTACCGAGGTGGGAAAGGTAGGTGCCCGCACGACTTAGTCAAATCGGGTCGTGGTAAGTTAGTATCAGAGCCCTAGGTTACCCTGTTTATAATACAAGAGCGTGTCTAGTAGAGTCCCATGGATCGGTACGATGAGCTCCATACTTATCTGCAAGAGGCTATTGGACATTTAGGAAACTTCACATTATTTCATTCTTTCGTGCTACTTTTTTCTAATTGGTATCTGGAACAATCAAATTTGTATCTGACTCATATCTCTTCTCTCACAGATGGTGAGGACTTGAGCTACTATAGCCCAAGATCACGTGCCGGAGCCCACAGCTGCGGCTGGCACCAAAGGAAGAGCGACAGTTAGAGGACGTGGTCGGGCTAGAGGCCGTAGGGCAGCACCGGCCTGGGGCGGTGCCTCCCGAGGTAACGAGCGTGCGAGATCTCTATCTCCCGAGGCCCGAGGTTCCGAGGTTCGAGTGATCGGGGATGATGTGGCCCCGTGCGGTACACACCCCGAGGTCACTTAAGATCAGGTGACCCATGACACTATGGCTCATATTCTACTTCATTTGGATGCCCAGCAGGCTGCTGTTGGTATTGCTTCTCCGAGTGAAGGATCGTACCAGTGGGGCAATGCACCCCGAGCGCAGGTCGACTCCCGTAGCGCACCCCGCCGCCGTGGCTCCATGGGGACGGATGCAGTGCCAACCCCAAAAAATGTTCTTAGACCCGTGGCAGGCCCTGTTATGACTTTGACCGATCAGGAGATGGTAGGGTGGTTTAGGAAGATGGATGTGCCGAGATTCGCTGCTACTTCTAGAGAGGATGCATATGATTTTATATTGAACATACACGAGTTATTGCACAGGATGGGGATTGTTGAGTCCCACGGGGTTGATGTGCCATACCTGTTTCGCAGAGGCGCGAAGACCTAGTGGAGGTATTTCATTTCTTGCAGACCAGAGGGTTCTCCTCCACTGACTTGGACACAGTTTTATCGGGCCTTCATTGAGAAGTATGTGCCCCGTGCTTTGAGAAAGGGACGTAGAGATGATTTCCTCCACTTACAGCAGAGAGGATTATCTGTTGATGCTTATGTGACTCGCTATTTGCATTTCGACCGTTATTCAAAGACCCCAGATTCCTACTGAGCCCGACAGGATTCGACAATTTGTTGGTGGAATCATTACTTCTCTTCAGATTCCATGACTTCAACTTGAGGCCATGGGTACTTCTTTCCAGTCCATTGTGTAGCGTGCGTCATTAGTTGGGGCTGCCAAGGCCCGCTTGTCGGGAGGGTTAGCAGCGAGAAGAGGTGAGAGATGGGGCCGGGGTTATAGTAGTTCCGGCCGAGGGACGCCTGATAATCTTTTAAGCAAGATCGGGCCCCATTCTCGGCCGCCCGTGCGCTAGTATTACTGCTTCTTCTAATGGACCACGCAGAGCGAGTCTCCCGAGAGCTCGTTTTCGACCGCGACAGGTCGCTCCACCGGGTCTTGAGTTTTGGTCACTGTGCTTCGCTTTCTAGAGCTTGTTTTACGTGTGGATCGCCTGGTCATTTTGCTAGAAAGTGTCCTCGATCCAGGCAAGGTTATCAGTCCGCGCAGAGACTCCGCATCTTCAGTAGCCGGGTGGCTTCCGAAAAGCCGATGTTCGGGCCGGGGGCCGTGCGGTTCATAGACTTTCTGTGCCGGGTCCCGGGCCCGATAGAGGTGGGTCCCGTGTTCGAGAGGTGGATCGCGCGCCAGATGTCCGGGTCGCAGTAGGCCCAGCGTTGTTATTCGTTCCCAAAGACACCTTAGGCAAGAGGGCCTCGATGCAATCATTTCAGCATCGTTTTTGTCCGCCATAGATCAGCTTCTGTGGGTTATTTGATTCTGTATCCACTTATTCGTATGTGTCTTCATATCATGCTGTTGGTTGGGACTTGACTTGTGATAGCATAGCTGTACCTATTCATGTGTCTACTTCAGTCGAAGATTCTGTTATAGTTGATTAAGTCTATTAGTCGTGCTTAGTTACTTTTATGGGTTATTACACGTGGGTAGACTTTATGATAGATGATATGGTGGATTTTGATGTTATTTTAGGTATGACCTGGCTTTCTCCTTATCATGCGATCTTGGATTGTCATGCCAGGACTGTCACTTTAGTCATGCCGGGCATTCCTAGACTTGAGTGGAGGGGTACTCCTACTCCCGCTCCGAGAAAGATTATTTCCTTTCTTTAGGCGAAGATATTAGTCAACAAGAGGTATTTAGCTTATTTGGCTCATGTGTGTGACACTACTATTGCATCTTCACCCTTTGAGTCCGTTCCCATTGTGAGCTAGTTCGCGGAGGTATTCCCGTCCGATTTGCCAGGTATGCCACCCGATCGCGATATTGACTTTTGTATTGACTTGGAGCCGGGCACCCGCCCTATTTTTATTCCGCCATATGGGATGGTACATGCAGGGTTGAGAGAGCTTAAGGAACAGTTGCAGGATTTATTGAGCAAGGGGTTCATTAGACTGAGTGTCTCCCCTTGAGGTGCTCCTGTGTTGTTCGTGAAGAAGAAAGATGGATCTATGAGGATGTGCATTGATTGTCGTCAGCTAAATAAAGTTACTATTCATAATAAGTACCCTATGTCTCGTATTAATGATTTATTTGACCAACTTCAGGGTGCTTCAGTATTCTTGAAGATTGACTTGCGTTCAGGCTACCATCAGCTGAAGATCAAGGCCGAGGATATCCTGAAAATAGCTTTTCGGACGAGATATGGGCATTATGAGTTTCTGGTGATGTTATTTGGGCTTACCAATGCCCCGGCTACATTCATGACTTTGACAAATGGCATCTTTAGGCCATTCCTTGACTCCTTTGTGATTGTGTTTATTGATGATATCTTGGTGTATTCCAAGAGTAGAGAGAGGACATGAGAGCCATTTTTAAATGTTCGTGCTTGTTGTTGAAGAAGAATAGTTTATTTGCTAAGTTTTCGAAGTGCGAGTTTTGGTTGGAGTCTGTGGCATTCTTGGGCCATGTTATGTGTAAGGACGGAATCATGGTTGATCCTAAGAAGATTGAGGTTGTGAGACGGGGCAAGGCCTACTACTGTGATCGAGATCCGTAGTTTCGTGGGTTTGGCCGGTTACTACTATCGATTTGTGACTCGGAAGGATGTTCCCTTCCCGTGGTCCGATGATTGTGAGGAGAGCTTTCAAAAGCTCAAGACCCTTTTGACTTCAACCTTAATTCTAGCATTACACGTGGAGGGTAAGGATTTTTCAGTCTATTGTGATGCATCTCGTGTGGGTTTGGGTGCTGTATTGATGCAGGAGGGTAGTGTTATAGCCTATGCTCCCCGTCAGTTGGAGATCCATGAGATGAATTACCCTACCAATGATTTGGAGTTGATAGCTGTGGTCTTCGCTTTGAAGATCTGGAGGCATTACTTGTATGGCGTCCATTGTGAGGTTTTCACCTATCACTGTAGCCTTTAACACGTGTTTACCCAGGGAGATCTTAATTCTAGGCAGCGCTGATGGATGGAGCTCATGAAGGACTATGACATCTCTATTCTTTATCATCTAGGAAAAGCCAATATTGTTGTTGATGCCTTGAGTCGCAAGGTCACGAGTATGGGGAGTTTAGCCCGTTTGGTTATTTTCGAGCGTTTGTTGGCTACGGAGGTTTAGACAATGTCCAACAGCTTCGTTCGTCTTGATATTTCGGTCCCAGGCAAAGTCTTAGCTTGTGTTGAGGCGAGATCGTCTTTGTTAGAGCAGATCAGGACTCATCAATTGGAGGATGCTCAGTTGAGCAAGATTCGAGATAGGGTTCTGAGGGGTGAGGCCAAGGAGACCATGATTGATTCTGAGGGTACTTTGAGGATTAAGGGGCACGTGTGCGTTCCTCGTGTTGGTGACTAAATTTAGTTGATTTTGGCTGAGGCCCATAGCTCTTGATATTCCATTCATCCGAGGGAGACTAAGATGTATCGTGATTTGAGGCAATATTACTGGTGGCGTCGCATGAAGTGGGATATAGCAGATTTTACGGCTAAGTGTGGGAATTGTCATCAAGTTAAGTATGAGCACCCGGCCGATCCGTGGCGTCATTTCGTGAGGTGCCAGGGCCCCGAGTGGAAGTGGGAGACGATTAGCAGGATTTTGTTGTGGGTCTTAAAAGCAGGTAAGTTTGATTCGATTTGGGTGATAGTTGATCGGTTGACTAAGTCCGCTCATTTCATTCCAGTTTAGGTTTTTTATACCACGGAGAAGTTAGCCAAGTTGTACATTCATGATATTATGAGATTGCATGGGGTTCCTATTTCAATCATATCTGATCGTGGTACTATCTTCACTTCCCATTTCTGGAGCGCTTTTCAGGCTGAGTTGGGTACTTAGTATAGCTTTCCACTCTCGCATGACGGGATAGTCCGGACCATTATTCAAAAAGGAAGGATATGTTTAGGGCTTATGTTATGGACTTTGGTGGTCATTTGGACCAGTACTTACCATGGGCAGAGTTTGCGTATAACAACATTTATCATTCTAGTATCGACATGGCGCTTTTTGAGGCTTTGTATAGTAGGAGATGTAGATCTCTGGTTGGTTGGTTGGTTTGATGCATTTGAGGTTCGACCTTGGGGTACGGATCTATTGAGAGAGTCTTCTGAGAAGGTGAGGGTTATTCAGGCCAAGCTTTTGGCAGCTCAAAGTCGACAGAAAATGTATGTGGACCGGAAGGTCCAAGATTTAGAGTTTGCCATTGGTGATCAGGTTCTGCTGAAGATTTCACTCATAAAGAAGTGTTATGAGATTTGGGAAGAGAGGTAATTTAAGTCCGAGGTATATTGGGCCATTTGAGACCCTTGATCGTGTGGCCGATTCTGCTTATGAGTTGGCCTTGCCACCAGGCTTGGTAGGCGTTCATCCAGTTTTCCATGTGTCTATGCTAAAGAAGTATCATGCCGATGGTACTTATATTATTCATTGGGACTCGGTATTGCTTGATGAGAATCTGACTTACGAGGAGGAGCCTATTGTGATTTTGGATAAAGGGTTCGAAAGTCGAGGTCTAAGGAGATAGCTTCGTCGCGAAGGTGCAACAAGCATCGTCCCGTTGAGGAGGCCACTGGGAGATCGAGTCCGACACGCGTAGGGCCGATATCCTCAATTGTTTGCCGATTCAGGTACTTTTCCGTTCTTTTCCCTTCGTCGCTCAAGGACGGGTGATGGTTTAATTGGTATCTGATGTAACGATCCGTTTGGTTGTTATAACCTTTTCGGTGCTTTTGACCATTTTTCGAGCTTGTTTAGCTTACATTTGGCCCGAGGTCTTTGGATATGATTGGGGTGACCTTGTGGGAAATACATAAGCGAAAAAGATTTGGCTCAAAGTTGATTTTTTGATAAACGGACCTTTTTTGGGAATTCATCGATTCCGAGATGTCCGGATGATCTTTTGAAACTCGTGTGTATATTTGGTTTGGTTCCCTATGCACTCCAAAGGCATTTTGGGACTTAGGTTGGAAAGTTAGTTTTGAGGTATCGGGGATTGACTCGGTCAACGAGACCTTCGTTGGGAATTCCGAGGCCACGAGTGCGTTCGTAGCGTGTTTTAATGTAGGTCTACATATATGGTTTCTGAGCAGATGGTCTTGGGTGTGAGTCGGGATTTGGGATTGAATTAGTGAAACTTGTGTAATCTTCTAGTGTCTGGTGCACCGCTTAAGCGGCACTGCATCCGCGGGCAAATGGGTAATCGCCGTAGCGTGGTCCA
>NC_081347.1:22551498-22580989 GCF_029784015.1 Lycium ferocissimum | reverse complement strand
AATTTCACATGAACAAAAATTTTAAAAAGAGAAATAAATGAAATAAACCTAGCTAACGAACCTCTTTCCAACGATTGGAGCGATTAAGGTGTTGATTTTAGAGGCATAACGATTGGAGTGGTTGAAGTTATGGAGCTGTTTGCTTTTTGACAAAAAAATGGAGATGGGTATTAAATGGGTGAAGAAGAAGATGAAGTAGCCGTTTGGGTGTAAAAATGGAGGAGTTCAAATTAATCTACATGGCATCTACGGCGGGTCCGGTTAGGCGACTCCAAACACACACATGTCTCTTTTTAAAGGCTATACGCGCCACCGAGCGGTGTATTCACGCTCTTGTCCACATCAGCAAAAAAGGGGTATTTTAATACCGAAAAAAAATTTCGTAGGCGTAATAGGTCCAACGCAAAGGTTAGGTGTGTAGTTGGCATTTTGGTCAAACGTTGGGGGGTATTTTGACTATTATCTCATTCGCTTAACATCCAACCTTCTTGATACTTCCTAAACATGATACCAAGCTCTCATGTGTGAAAAATGAGCATGTATAATTTCTTATGACCTGGACGAAAACCTTGCCTTGTAAATCTTCATGAACTAACTCACAACGAAATATTTTGTACAAAAGTACGAGGCTTAATAGGTTAGGGCACAGACTCCTAAGCAGACTCGGGCAGCGCACCCTGCTGCGACTATGGCTCCACGAATAGATGCAGTGCCGGTCCCGGGAGATGATCTTAGACCCGTGGCAGGCCCTGTTATGACTTTGACCGATCAGGAGATGGTAGGGAGGTTCAAGAAGATGGATCTATCGAGATTCGCTGGTATTTCTGGAGAGGATGCATTGAGTTTATATTGGACATGGACGAGTTATTGCACAGGATGGGGATTGTTGAGACCCACGGGGTCGATTATGTGTCATACTAGCTTCGCGGAGACGCGAAGACTTGGTGGAGGTACTTTATTTCTTGTAGACCAGAGGGTTCTCCTCCACTTACTTAGACATAGTTTCATCGGGCCTTCCTTGAGAAGTATGTGTGCCAGGCCTTGAGAGAGGCACATAGAGATGAGTTTCTCCACCTGTAGTAGAGGGGATTATATATTGATTCTTATGTGACTCGCTATTTGCATTTGGCCCATTATTTAGCACCCCTGATTCATACTGAGCCTGACAGGATTCGACGATTGGTTAGTGGGCTCGTTACTTCTCTTCAGATTTCATGCCTTCAGCTTAAGGCCATGGGTGCTTCCTTCCAGTCCATTGTTGAGAATGCATCATTAGTTGAGGCCGCCAAGGCCCGCTCGTTTAAAGGGGTTAGTGAGAAGAGGCCGAGACAGTTTGGCGGTTATAGTGGTTCCAACTCGAAGGGTGCCGGACGATCTTCTGGCGATATCGATCTATTCGGCCAGCCTTGTGTAGTCGATTACACACCTCTTCTAGTGGGCCATCCAAGCAGAGAGCTTCTGAGAGCTCATTTTCTCGACCGGCCGACGATTTGTTCCGGTGGGTCTTCGGTTTAGATTTATCGGCTCGCTTCTAAGGCTTATTTTCGTGTGAGTGTTTGGTTATTTTGCTCGAGAGTGTCCACGACCCGGAAGGGTTATCGCCCAAAGGACTCGGTATCTTCGGTGCAGCCGAGGTGTTTTTTTTTTAGAGGCGGTGCTCAGTCAGGCCGTGGTGGTCTACAAATTGCTAGGGGTGGGTCCCAAGCCGGTAGAGGTAGGTCCTAGAGTTCCAGAGGTTGATCACAGTCTGGTTGTGGTGGGGCCCAGTGTTATTCGTTCCTAGGTAGACCCGAGGTGGAGGCCTCGATCTTTGTCACTTTCGATCTTTGTTTATTCGACATGTATAAACATACGTATTATTTGATCCTGGATCCACTTATTCGTATGTGTCTACATATCATGCTGTTGGTTGGGACTTGACTTGTGATAGCATAGTGGTACCTATTCATGTGTCTACTCCAGTAGGAGATTCTGTTATGGTTGATTGAGTCTATCAGTCATGCTTGGTTACTTTTATGGGTTATGACACATGGGCAGACTTAATGATACTTGATATGGTGGATTTCGATATTATTTTAGGTATGACCTGGCTTTCTCCTTATCATGCGATCTTGACCGTCATGCCAAGACAATCACTTTAGCTATGCCGGGCATTCTGATTTGAGTGGAGGGTACTCACCAGTCCCTTTCCGAAGAAGATTATTTCCTTTCTTCAGGTGAAGAAATTAGTCAACAAGGGGTATTTAGCTTATCTGGCTCATGTGCGTGACACCACTATTGCATCTCCATCCCTTGAGTCCATTCTCATTATGAGCGGGTTCGCGGAGGTATTCCCATCCGATCTGTCGGGTATGCCACCTAATCGCTATATTGACTTGGATTCGAGCACCCGCCCTATTTTTATCCCGCCATATCGGATGGCACCTGCCGGCTTGAGAGAGCTTAAGGAAAAGAGCAAGAGGTTCATTAGATTGAGTGTCTCCTTTTGGGGTACTTTTGTGTTGTTCGTGAAGAAGAAAGATGGACCTATGAGGATGTGCATCGATCATCACTAGCTGAACAAGGTTACTATTTATAACAAGTGTTCTATGCCTCGTATTGATGATTTATTTGACCAGCTTCAGGGTGCTTCAGTGTTCTCGAAGATTGACTTGCGTTCAGGCTATCATCAGCTGAAGATCAGGGCTGAGGATATTCCGAAGATAGCTTTTTGGATGAGATACGAGCATTATGAGTTTTTGATTATGTCGTTAGGGCTAACCAATGCCCCGACTGCATTCGTGAATTTGATGAATGGCATCTTTAGACCACTCGTTAACTCCTTTGTGATTGTGTTCATTGATGACATCTTAGTGCATTCCAAGAGTAGAGAGGAGCATGAGAGCCATCTTCGCACTGTGCTTGGATTGTTGAAGAAGAAAAGTTTGTTTGCTAAGTTTTTGAAGTGCGAGCTTTGGTTGGAGTCTGTGGCGTTCTTAGGCCACGTTGTGTCTAAGGACGAGATCATGGTTAATCCTTAGAAGATTGAGGCTGTGAGGGATTGGGCGAGGCCCACTACTGTAATCGAGATCCATAGTTTCGTGGGTTTGGCCAGTTACTACCGCCGATTTTTTCTGAAGGGTTTCGCTACTATTGCTTCATCATTGACCATATTGACTTAGAAGGATGTTCCCTTCTAGCGGTCCGATGATTATGAGGAGAGCTTTTAAAAGCTCAAGACCCTTTTGACTTCAGCCCCGATTCTAGTATTACCCGTGGAGGGTAAGGATTTTTCAGTCTATTGTGATGCATCTCGTGTGGGTTTGGGTGTTGTGGTGATGTACGAGGGTAGCGTCATAGCCTATGCTTCTTGTCAGTTGAAGATCCATAAGAGGAATTACCCTACCTATGATTTAGAGTTGTTAGCTGTGGTCTTCGCTTTGAAGATCTGGAGGCATTACTTGTACGGCGACCATTGTGAGGTTTTCACCGATCATCATAGCCTTCAGCACGTGTTTACCCAGAGAGATCTTAATTCCAGACAGCGCCGATGGATGGAGCTCCTGATAGACTATGACATCTCTATTCTTTATCATCCAGGGAAAGCCAATATTGTTGCTGATGCCTTGAGTCGAAAGGCCACGAGTATGTGGAGTTTAGCCCGTTAGGTTATTTCTGAGCGCCCGTTGGCCATGGAGGTTCAGACTCTGGCCAACAATTTTATTCGTCTTGATATTTCAGCTCCAGGAAGAGTTTTAGCTTGTGTGGAAGCGAGATCGTCCTTGTTATGATCAGATCCGGATTCATCAGTTTGAGGATGCTCAAGTTAGCAAGATTCAAGATAGGGTTTTGAGAGGTGAGGCCAGGAGGCCATGATTGAGTTTGAGGGTACTTTGAAGATTAAGAGGTGTGAGTGCGTTCCTCGTATTGGTGACTTGATTTATTTGATTTTGACTAAGGCCCATAGCTCTCGATATTCCATTCATCCGGGGGCGACTAAGATGTATTATGATTTGAGGCAACATTACTGGTGGCGCCGCATGAAGAGGGATATAGTCGATTTTGTGGCTAAGTGTGGTAATTGTCAGCAAGTTAAGTATGAGCACCAGTGACCTGGTGGTGTAATTCAGAGGATTCCCATTCCTGAGTGGGAGTGGGAAAGGATTGCCATGGATTTCGTTGTGGGTCTTCCGAAGACCCTGGGTAAGTTTGATTCAATTTGGGTGATACTTGATTGATTGACTAAGTCCGCTCATTTCATTCCAGTTCAGGTTTCTTATTTTGCGAAAAAGTTAGCCAAGTTGTACATTCATGACATTATGAGATTGCATGGGGTTCCCATTTCTATCATATCTTATCGGGGTACTATCTTCACTTTCTATTTCTAGAGAACTTTTCATGATGAGTTGGGTACCTAAGTGGATCTTAGCACAACGTTCCACCCCCAGACCAATGGGTAGTCCAAGCAAACCATTCAGGTGCTCGAGGATATGTTGAGGGCTTGCATAATAAACTTTGGTGGTCATTGGGATCAATACTTGATGTTAATAGAGTTTGCACATAACAACAGTTATCACTCGAGTATCGACATAGCGCCTTTTGAGGCTTTTTATGGTAGGAGATGTAGATCTCCAATTGGGTTGTTTGATACATTTGAGGTTCGATCTTGGGGTACAGATATATTGAAAGAGTCTCTTGAGAAGGTGAGGGTGATTCAGGCCAAGCTTTTGGCAGGTAAGAGTTGACAGAAGATGCATGCGGACTGAAAGGTTCGATATTTAGGGTTCGCCGTTGGTGTTCAGGTTCTGCTGAAGATTTCACCCATTAGTGGTGTTATGAGATTTGGGAAGAGAGGTAAGTTGAGTCCGAGGTATATTGGGCCATTTGAGATCCTTGATCGTGTGGGCGATGTTGCTTATGAGTTGGCCTTGCCACCAGGCTTGGTAGGCATTCATCTAGTTTTTCATGTGTCTATGCTGAAGAAGTATCATGCCGATGGTACTTATATTGTTCGTTGGGACTTGGTGTTGCTTGATGAGAATCTGACTTACGAGGAGGAGCCTACTACGATTTTGGATAGGCAGGTTCAAAAGTTGAGGTCTAAGGAGATAGCTTCTGTGAAGGTGCAATGGAAGCATTGTCCTATTGCGGAGGCCACTTGGGAGACTGAGTCTGACATGAGTGGCCGATATCCTCAGTTGTTTGCTGATTCAGGTACTTTTTCGATCTTTTCCCTTCGTCGCTCGAGGATGAGCGATGGTTTAATTGGTATCTGATGTAACGACCCGTTTGGTCGTTATAACCTTTTCGATGCTTTTGACCATTTCCTGAGCTTGATTAGCTCACATTTGATTGACACGCTTCCCAAGGTCTTTAGATATGATTTGGGTTACTTTGTGGGAAATTTGAGCTTAAAGCGAAAAAGAGTTGACTCAAAGTTGACTTTTGGGTAATCGGACCTTTTTCGAGAATCCGTCAATTCTGGGAGGTCCGGATGATCTTTAGAACTCGTGCGTATATTTGATTTGATTCCCAATGCACTCGGGTGCATTTTGAGACTTGGGTTGGGAATTAGTTTTGTGGTATCAGGGGTTGACTCGGTCAACCAGATCTCCGCTGGGAATTCTGAGGCTACGAGTGCGTTCGTAGCTTGTTTTTATGTATGTCTGCATATATGATTTGTGAGCAGATGGTCTCGGGTGATAGTCGGGATTTCGGGTTGAATTAGTGGAACTTGGGAGTTTCTAGTGTCTGGTGCCCGCTATGGTGGCACCAGGACCGCGGCAGTTGTACCACTATAGTGGTTACTCCGCCGCTATAGCGGCTTGTGCATTTCGGCAGGACCGCAGAAGAGATCATGGGACCGCAGAAGCGGGATAGTTGAAGCACTACAGTGGGCGTGGAAGCAGGTGACGGGAAGTTAGATTCATTAAATGTGTATTAAAAGCCCTAAGTTATTCATTCAATACCTTTCCGACTTTAGAGCTTTTTGGGAGCATTCAAGGTTGTTCTTCATAGAAAATCATTGTGGCAAGTTCTTTCACCTTCCTTTCCATTCCATGTTACATTATTCACCTTAGGAATCCATTAAACATGCTAGTTTACTTAAGAAATGGTGGATTGAAAGAGGGTTTTGTGGGTTCTTCATTCTAGGTTATTAAATCTTGAATTATTGATTGAGTTAGCTTTATTAAGTATGGAATTGATGATTAGAAACTATTATTTCATGATTCCTTCCTAATTAGTGGCTAATCTATGAAATTGGAAGTTAGTGTTCATACCCAAATTTGGGGATTTTGCCTAGAATCCGAATTTAAGTGATTTATTAGTTCTTCTAGTTTATAATTGATGGGAATTGATCACCTAAAGCATTAATTTCATGTTGAGACCTATAGAGTCCTTATTTCATCTTTTTAGTTTATAAACCCCATTCCATAGGTTGAGATTTGGGTCTTGAATAGAAGTAAGGTTTGAATGATGTTTCTTCTTGATTCTAATTTCATAATTCGGATATGACTAGACTTCCATTATCACGAGGCTCAAAGGTAGGGAAAGCCTAAGGTTTGACTATTGGAGACTATGTTGTTTGGCTTTCCAGGTAGGTTACAATTTACCCTATGGTAAGACTTCTATTAGCGAAGCGTATGTTTAGATTATATTGTCGGAGAATACATGTAAACCTTCAAGTATGAAGTTAGGTTGGATATTGTCTTAGGTTGGGCCTTGTTGTATGATTTGGGGTCTAGCCACCCCATTGCATTGTTTACTTATCTTGTTCTATTTACTTATTGGCTCGTTGCCACGTTGAGACATCGGATATTGGTGATTAGTGATATATCATGACTATGATATTGCAGTACTTTACTTGATTTAATATTGAGATGAGAATTGTGATTCCATTGTGGCTTATTGTGTAGCATTATTATTTATAGTACGTGTGTGCCCTGTGTGGTACTGCTGGTATTGAATAGGTCGTTAGTATTACATTGCATCGTATTCATACTCATTTCCATGATACATTGATATTGCATTGTTATGGTACTGAGGATGGAGAGTGAAATGGAAATACTGATGCGTTAAAACACATTGTATGTTGAGTCATCTCTGGGCTATGTGCGGAATGATTGATATGAGGTGCATAGGTAGGAATGGAGTCATCTCTGGGCTGTATGCGGAGTGTTTGGTACATGGACTTCGCGGGTCCCCCATGGGTTGTCTTTGTCGAGATGTGACGTTCTATCCACTGGAGTACATATGTATGGTGCATATGCATTGCATTAATCATTCATACATTATTGCATGGCATTGTACCTCTTGGTTTTCTGTGATATGGTTATGATATGATTGTGATATATTGGTTCGGAATGGTCACACTGAGATTTGGCACAGTTGGGTTTAGATTCTATAACATAGGTGATGACTTGTACCGTGGTTAGGGATTCGTGTTGACTTGTACCTTGTTGTTTTACGTGTTTATCTTGCTTTGTTGTCTTTCTATACGTTAGCTAGTCTTAGTCGACCTATGATACCTACCTATATTTGTTGTTGGTACTGATTTGCACTTCTTTGCATTCTTTTACGAATGCATAGTACCAGGTTGGACATACTTCTATCCTTCGTGGCTAATGCTCTGAGGATTGCTGATTCGAGTCTCTTCAGGGTGAACATGAGGACGTTCGCTGCCCGAAGACTCTTCCTATTACTTATGTCTTGCTTTCCATTCTGAGACATGATTTTGAGACTACTTATGTATTATCATTCAGACTTGTAGTATTTGGTTTAGATGCTCTTGTATGACCAGACCAGACACTGGGGTGGATTTCATTTACTTCCGCACTTATTTATATTATATCTTTGAGACTTACGTTATTTTACTTTCTTCCGCTATTTTGCTATCATTTGCGAATGTTGGGTTAAGGGTTCACCTACCGAGGTGGGAAAGGTAGGTGCCCACATGACTAAGTGAAATCAGGTCGTGACATGGCCCTAGGACATCACTCAATGCCTTCTCATAAGGTAAGTGACACAACCCTTTCACACAAATGGAAAATAGACCAAGCATATTCATCTTTATTTCTTAACTTCATCATTTCACAAGTTCAAGTTACTATTTAAACTAAAGGACAAGGATAAAGCTAAAGCTAACTCTAGTTTTAATCAAATGACTCAACACTTAGCACATGACTCATAAGCACATGCATATACCATTACTGTTAGCACGGCATGGGAAATGGGGATGGTGATCATTCTTCACATGTCATATATAGTTACAATTAATCTAGTTTGTTTCAAGAGTTATCAAATAGAGAAGGGGGAAATGGGCAAAAACTTTGAAATAAAGTGGATGTCTAGAAAGGGTACAGGACTAAGAAGAATGTTTACCCTACACATTTTAACAAAGTTTAACTAATTGATCTCAAACTATATTTCAGTCAACACCACATGCTATAGAAATGGTCAAACACTATTTGAACTTAGCAAAAGGCTACTGGACAAATCAATGAAATTCAAAACAGGCCACAGGAGCATCAACTAGCTATAGAGTTCCTAACCAATACTTTGCAAATGTCCAAATCATGATAACAGTCAATGCCAATACTTGTGAATGACAAACATCACTTTGGGGCTCAATAGAGTTGCAAAACAATTTCTAGGGGAACTCAATCAAACTATATGAGTATCACATGAACTAGATTCAATCCACACATTCATTTATCTCTAAATGTACAACATTACAGGCCCCCAAACTCATGAAAAGAAGCAATCAAACCACATATCTTCATACAAACTGTTCACATTAACCTTCACATTTAAACCAGCAATTCAACATTAACCTTCACATTTAAACCAGCAATTCAATTGAGATTCAAAATGTCATGTTTGTTATCTTAACTTGCTCTTACCATTTGCACAGAACATTTTTATCATCAATAACCATACAAGACTCACACATGAGTGGTAACCCCTATGGATTAACTGAAAACTTCATATCATCTAAGTGAACTAGAATACTCATTACTAACCAATTTGAGACACAGTCAAGCTTAAGACAATTACTTCAGGTCATCAAATCCCTCTAATGGTACCTCAAAACTTATACACCATTATCTAAACTGATTTCATGATTCTTCTTTGCAACAAAAAAAAAAAAATCGTTCCTGCCCTGCTATAGATGTTAGCAAGCTAGCACATCATGCCCTAGATTTTAAGTTACCCTACTATTTTACTTATCATTGATATAGCATGGTTCACCTAAGCTATAGATTGATCAGTTAAGGAACATCTCGAATAAGGTTTGTTAAACCCCTTCTGATTAAACTGTGATAAACAAGTAATGAAGTCATATTCCCTAAATCATCAAGTTAAACCAACAAAGGACTCTAATCATGTTGAATGGAGAAGCATCTAGTTTTATTATTGCTAAACACCATTAGTTAAACTAAGCTTTTTATACTAAACAAGAAACAAACAGCGAATTTTACTCTAATCTAACACATGCTTTCTACAATCAAACTAATCTAACTAAACTAAACAAATACATAAACACCAAAAACACAAGAAATTGCAGGAAAATAGAAATACGTTTCTTTGGTGCAGCCTGATCGAGAAGATGGAATTGGGGTCTTTGAACTCCACGAATCCTCAACAACATAAGAAAAGATAAAATATTTAAAACTAACTCCAAAATTTGAGAAAATATGAATGAGGGTTCCAATTCTAGTCGGATCCCTAGTTCAAGCTCAAACTTTATTTTTTTGCTTTTGTTCGAGAATTTTGTGTGTGTGTGTGTGTGTAACACTAGAAAATGAGGTTTTTTAAATAGAACCCCCTAAACCCCAAACATAAGGTTTTCACTGATGTGGGACTTTTAGTTTTGAAGGGATTCTTCTTGAATCCTTGCAATTCAACGAAAACTAATGAAAACCGTGAAGAAGAGGACAAAACCCATTAAGGGTTTCGTCCTTGCTGTGCAAAAAAAGAAAAAGAAAGAGAAAGGATTTACCTTGATGTGGTGATGTACCGATGGGGAGAGGGTAAGAGAAATCAATATTGATCTTACCCATTTTGGATGGTTAAGGATTGAGCTACGGTTGGTTCCCTGAGATATTGCCATTTCTGGCAAACTCCATGACGTGAGAGAGATAGAGGTAAAGTAGGCGGCTAGGGTTTCTTTAGAAAAACCTCTTCACAAAATGTGTTGAAAGGGTCGTTTGGTGTATATTTTTTTGGTGAAGGAAGTGGGTCGTGTCAAGACGGCTTAAGTGGGCTTATGGCCCATTTTCGGTGATTCAATAGAATTAAAGGGGAAAAGGGGCCATTTGTGCAAATGTGGTTGTAATTGAAAACTTAAACTTAATCAACATAATTCAATTATGACTGTAATTAACGCGTAAATCAATTGGGTCATTTAAATTATAACCAATTTTGAAAACAATTGTTGTCACGACCCAAAATACCAAGTCGTGATGGCACTAGTCCCACCGTACTAGTAAGCCAACACAACCATAATTGAAATGAAATCTAAGTGAGGAAAATAAAGCATACAAGTCATTTCATAAGTCATAAGAAATCTCAAATAAAATACTAAGTAGTTATTACAATAAATCCCCAAAATCAGATGTCACCATAATTCAAGGACCAACTAAGTGTAATAAGAGTCTAATACATCATAATCTATCTGGAAATAGGAAAGACAGTGAAATAAAGATAAGGAGAATCCGGAGCAATAGAGCTCACCCCGAATCTCACGAACAGCTCTAACGGGGAACCTGGTAGTCGTGGCCTCCACTAGTGCTAGGGATCGAATATGCACAAAAAGAAAGGTGCAACAAGTGTAGCGTGATTACAATAAACAATGGGTACTCAGTATGCATCGTTGATCGACCCTTTCTGGAATGGAGACGAGGGTTGGTCTAAGACGCCATAACCACACTTGTCCGCCATTAGTCCGAGTATAAGATAATCATAATAATAAGAGCTAAACCTACATAACAAATAGATTTCAAGATAAGGCCAAACAATTACCAATAATCACAACAACAATGTAGAAAATGGATGAATGAAATGCAAATGCAATGTAAGTTTGTTCCCACTTTCCGCTATACAGATGTTCGAATATTAACTAATTGTGACCCATGGAGGGCTCATGAGGCCCATATATCCTCGTTTCGGTAGTTTCCTCAGATCACGGCCTCAATTATATCATATCTCAATAACCTGTCTCGTAGCCAACCGGGGTCAAGATCATCACTCATCAGAAACAAGATCCCATCGAACTCACAATCATATCCTCAATCGTATGCATGAATGCATGTAAAGCATGAATATGGCATGTATCAAGTCAAGAACAAGTTTAAAAGTATTGAATCCATTTTCATGTTCGTAATACCATAAAGGCTTCATCTTTTTACTTCTTTTCATTCCAATGAGGATATATGTCTGAGTGATATGCACACGAACAGACAAGACAGGCAAATAATAATGATAAGAGACATAAAGTGCAGGCATCGGGCCCCAATCACAGATCCAAATGATCATAATATTCTATCAGCTAGTGCCCAGACATGGCATTCAGGCCAACTATACAATTGATACTGCACAAGTACCCATAACATGATGACCGATATCCGATACTACTTCTCGTCACCTCACAAGTATCAAAACCCCCTTAATTCGCCCAATTACCCCTTTATTAGGTTCATTTTAGCTAACACAAACATTCAAGAAAGAGTTAGAGATCTCAACATGCCTGATAATGAAGAATCTCAAATCACGAGGTCCTCTTGCAGTCACGAAAAGACTCCAAATGTACAAAGTCTATTCAAATACGAAAACACGAGTCTAACAATACCCATATTGCTACATTGTCCAAAACCCCCAAAATAAGCCCTAAAATTAGGATTCCGAACCCAAAAGGGAAAAACAGTAAATTGAGCCTAAAATCATGATCCCCATGCTTTATATAACTTAAATACCAAAAGTCATCCATAAACAACTACGAATTCATGCTCAATTGATCAACTCCTAATTCCCAAAACCCTTCCATAAATCTGTAAAATTTCAACATTCTAAGCATGGATTAAGGATCTAAATCATTGAAATAATTATAAAACCAACTGAGGACACTAACCCAATGATTCCTCCTTGAATTGCCTTCAATTCTCCTCCAATAATGCTCTCAAACTTAGGTGTTTTCTAATGGGATTCTAAAGAAAGAACACACTAAAGGCTACATTCTGTACATCGATTCATGCTCCTGCTAACTTAAACTCGCCCTGGCGCACACATTACCGGCGGACAATTCCTCGCCTCGGTGAAGTCCTCACAAAATATCCTAGCTTGTACCGGCGGAACCAGGTTCGCTGGGGCGCACGCGCTCCTGCGGGAAATTCTTCGTAGTGGCGGACAGTGACCAATCAATAGAGTCTTGCTCCTACGAGCCTCCACTTGCTGGAGCGTATCCGCAGGGGCGAGACCCTCTCGCACCTGCGCATACACCGAAAATCAGGAAAATCTAATTTTTGATTCTCAACCCCAGAAATCCCGAGACAAACCAAATATGCAGATGCATGTAAAAACGTGTTACAAACTCATTCGCGCACTCAAAATTCTCGAATGAGGTCTCGATGACCAAGTCAACCTCGAATGGGCAAAAACCAACTTTTTAACCAAATGACCAAAATGCCCCCAAGGCCCTCGGGAACTGAGCCAAACACTCAAACAACTTATATTCGACGTTCCAAAGCTAATGGAATAGACTAAAATCCCAAAAGACGAAATTACTCCCGAAGATGCCTAAAGTCAACCTAACACTTAAAGGTTATCCAACTTAGCAAATACCAAAATAAGCAAAATGGCAGTTTTACAAGGGCAAAATAGGCAGAAACACAAAAGTAACCAAAATGACCTAACAGGCTATTACATCATTGTTACACCCCGTATCTTCAAAGAAGCACTTATCTAATTTGAAACATAAGTACGTTGAGTTATGGTTAAGTAAAGCCACTTTAGAATATAAGGAGCAAGCATTATCAAGTATATTTAATGAGTGAAGGATGTATATAAGGTACACCGGAAGGTTTTATAAGGAAATGAGTAGAAGAAATGGAGTAGTACGACTTTGGAGAAAGGATGGGTAAAGTTTCGTGTGAAAAATTTGATCCAACTTGAGGGAAGAATATCTCTTAGCATATGAAGTGTTTTGAAGTGAAACAAAAGCCTAAAATGAAGTTCGTTGTTATATCCCGCATTTTTGTACATTGGGACCATCCGGATTAACTATGATAAGTTAGGGTCCAAACCATTCCGGGATGCAAAGTCGAGACTTTTGACCTTCGATTTTATTTTGAGACATAAGTTGTTCATGAACATGTTGGTATGGAACAATTAGGAAAATTTGGGACCAAAATTGGAATTAATGAAAGTTGAAAATCATGCAATTTTGCTTGCCTTGGCCGTGTGGCTTGGAGGAATGGCCCACACACATTGTGTTCAATTTTTATTGCTCCAACACATGGTGTGGGCCAAGGACAATTGTGCACTTCATATAATAGCAAAAGATGATCAACTAGTCATCCTTTATTCATTACTACACTTAGAAAAAAAAAGAGCAAGAAGTTGAAACTAAAGAAGGCTCTCGGCCAAAGAGGGGTATTTTGAGGTCCCATTTCAAGCCACTCCAAAAATATTTTGTTGATGCAAACCCACTAATTTAAGGTCCCTAAGTAGCGTGGAAGTGTTATTCGGGTCATCCAACCATCCGTTGTGTAGATCGCAAACCCTAGCCTATTTGTGAAGTTGAAGAAGAAAGGTAAGATTTGATCTTGTTTTATGTGTTATAAAGGTTGTATGTATGTTATAGTATGTTAAAATGGATGAAAATCATGGAATATGGTATGTTGGAGTTGAGGTGGTGTGTGTGGTGTGTAGCCGTGTAGGTGTATGTGTGTTGTGTTGTATGGAAGTAATGAATTGAAGTCTAGTTAGCATGTTGTGATCATTGTAGAGTAAAGAAATGAATGAGAAACATCTATATGTGTATGTGGGTATATGGCCGAATATGGGTCATGTAGCATGGCAAAGAATGAATTAATATCGCTTCTTGTTTAGTTGTTGTCGTTATGAATCCTATGTTGACGATAATAGTTTAATGACTCAAATTGATATCGTAAGTGTTGTGGGCTGAATTGGAGACTATTGTGCAATTGATGTAATTTGTATATTTATGAGAATTATATTGTTAGAATGTGAATTGTTGGTACAAATCATGATTTGGAAATGAGAAGTGTGTTATAGTGTGTCTCGGGTTTGGGCCAGTTTTTGGACAAATTGGAGCCTTGTTGGATTGTTGGAAATATTGTATAAATTGTTTGAAATGTTCTTAATTGATGTTAGTATGGATTCGGGTTGTTAATTGAATGTAAAAGCGTTGATATTGGCTTGAACGTAAGCCATTGAATTGAATATGTTGAAAGTTGTTGAATGATGTAAAAGAGAGTTGTTAATGTTATATTGCCTTTCGGATTGGTTATAAATGTTGCTACGTTGGTTGGTTGTTGTTGTTGTTGTTGTTGTTGTTGTTGTTGATTTTGGCCGAGTTAAATTCTCGGGGTGGCCTATTTACAGGGGAAATGCTGCCCAAATTTCTGTAGAATTAAGGGCGAAATTGGAATTAAATGCCCAAAATGTCTATAGCTAATATTTGGCATATTATGACTTGTTTGTAGACCTTGGGGAGCCCGAGGCGTAGGTCGTGATTAGCTTGAGTTTGGAGTAGCTTTGGAAGCGTTTGAGGTATGTAAAGCGCAACCCTTCCTTCTTTTGGCATGCCTTAGTCGTAAATAGGCTATGATACGAGCCTCGAGGAAATTCTACTCTCGCGATCCGACCATGTCGGTGATTCTTATTTGTTCTTTAGTCTTTGTATGTTTGATATGGTAAAATATTGGCCCGTATGTCTTTTGTATGACTAAGTTTAAAAAGTTGTATAAAAAGTTTGGTTTTTAAAAGAATTTTGTTCCTAAATGATTCCGAAAACTACGAAAGTCCGTAACTTTCTGGCTGCATTTAACCGGATCGCTTCGATATGCTCAAAAATGATTCCATGATGTATGAAGGTTATGTTTTCCATAGGCGGGCCCGGCTCGGGTCGACACCCGTCCGTGGGTCCCACGACTTTTCCTTATGCACTTCTGACGACTTTTGAAAGAATATGATACGACTATGATCCCGATTGCAAGTACGATCATTTTACTTACCTTTTGAGATTATGATAAGGATCTTATGTATATGATTTGATGAATAGCTGTGGTTTCGGAAGTTCGGATTAATATGTTCCCGAGTAGTATTCGAAAGAAAATTTGATTTGACTAATGTCTTGGTTTTGGAAATAGTAGTTCGCTTCGACAATTTTATTGAGTCTGTAATGACGACTATGTTTTGATTTCCACAAGTTATGTCATATGATCTTGACACGTACCTATAATCTCTAAAGTGATACTTGATATGTTCTCGAATGATTTTCGGAAGGAACTTGACTTGACTGTTATTTAGCTTTTAAATGAGATTTCGTCTGATTATGTTGTTGAGTCTGTGATGATGATTTGTGTATATGGTTTCTCATTACTCCGCTCGTGCGAGCTATTATGATCTCTTTCACTGCGTCCCGGGCCAGGGCATGTATTCGTGCACGATTCCACAGTATGATTCACCGCGCCCCTCACTAGAGGGTCGGGGCATGTTATATGATATGATTATGATATGATGATATGGGGAGGTGGCCAGGATGGCATATGATGACTTCATTCACCGCGTCCCTCACTAGAGGGCCGGGGCACATTATATGTATATGATATGATTATTTTACTCACCGCGTCCCTCATTAAAGGGCCGGGGCATGTTATACATATATGTATCTGATGATTTTACTTACCGCGCCCCTCATTAAAGGGCCGGGGCACGTTATGTCTATGCATATGTACGAGATGATTTTCTGATTTTGTTTCCCAGTCCCATGACGAGCTGAGTATGAAATTGATACGTATGATTTATGTTTCAAAGGCAAGTGTTATGATTTTCTGGTTATTATGCTACTTCTCTGTCCTCCTCGTTTCAGTATGATTTGTTTATGGTATTCCATGCTTTACATGCTCAGTACATATTTCGTACTGACCCCCTTTCTTCGGGTCGCGTTTCATGCCCGCAGGTACAGATCTTGGTGATCCGCCGGTTTAGGACTCCCATCAGCAGTTTGGAGTGCTCCCTTTATTTCGGAGCCCACATTTTGGTATACACTCGCTCGTTGTATATGTATGAGTTTATTCAGGGGTACGGCGGGGCCCTGTCCCGTCATTCGATTCGTTGTTCCGCATTAGAGGTGCAGAGACATAGATGTGGGTTATGTACGGTTTTTTGTTCGAATGCGTTGAGTAAGTTGTGTTTGGGCGGCCCATCCGCCGTGGCAGCCTTGTCGGCTGCGTATATGTATGCTTTGCTACGTTATGTATATTATGATAGCCTTACCGGCTTTTGTGCGGCTTATACGCTAGTATGTGACAGTTTGGAACCACGTATGATCTCTATGTCGGTGTAGATTGTTTGTATGCTGATTTCGATTATTGAGTGCGTATGGGTGCCCAACTCGGGCACTAGTCACGACCTACGGGGTTGGGTCGTGACATTCGTCGAGTCTAGTTTCCAACGCAACAAACTGCTCGTCGATAAGACTTCGTATTAGAGAATGGACGTTACAAGTTCGGCTGACAAAGCAGAAACGCGTGCTATAGTACTGCTACAGTACCGACTTGGTACCTTACTGCTACAGTGACCCCGACTCGAATTTGACCCTTATATAAACGGTAATAACCCACTTTTTCATCAAATTTTGCCCAGAAAATTCTAGAAAAATAGTTGAGGGTGTGAGAATATCAAAAAGTGAGCAATTTTCAAGTGGCGGAATATTAGTTTAGGTCCGGATAGCGCGTGGTTGTGATTATAGTCTTGTTTTGTGTTGGATTTTGACGTGGATTCGAAATGGATATCGGAGATATTGCTACTTAAACAAGAGTAAGGTATGGATCTCTTTCTATTTACGCTAATACCGGTTCATTCACGAAGATTGAGTGGTTAAATAATTGTATAGTAAGTGGGTTAGTTACGGAAGTTGGAAAATAGCATGTGGGCTGTTTTATGGTATATATTAGTGTTGGAAATGATGTTATTGATGTTGGTATTATTTTTGTTGTTGTTGGTTGTTGAATTGAGGTTTCGGGCTAGGCATATAAATAGAGGAGATGCTGCCAAAATTTCGGCAGATTCTAGAAAGATTTATTTGAAGGCTTAGGATAAGTATATAACAATGGGCCTAATCATAGTATGAATGATCTTATATGTAGACTTGCGGGCTCAGACGGATAAGCGTAGGTAGTTGGAGGCTGAACAGGTATGTTAAGGCTCGTCCCTTTCTTTCAAAGGCATGATTCCTATAGTATGATTTCATAAATGTTTCCGTAACCTTCTTGTTTTCAAAAGATAAAAGCCCATGGTTCTTAAATCTTATCATGATGTCGAGGATAAGAATGATTTTGTGATGGTGACAACGATAATGATGATTTTGTGTTTTAAGAACTCAAGTTTATGATTTCAAAGCGAATATGAGAATGTGGGGCTACTTCTAAATTTTCTCAATTTTATTCATTGATGATGACTCTACTTCTAAAGGCTCCAAAGTGTATGTAAAGTTATCCCTTCTTTCTTTTTGGCATGAATTACATAAAATGAGCGAACGACGAACGTACATGACTCCAATGAACTCTAGTTCTCAGTAGTGCTTGACATGACAGTTGCCTTTGATTCTCAAGTGTTGGTTCATTCTGATTATTCTATTGAGTCTCAGATGATGTATATGGTTGCTCCTGATATTGTATTCGTGCATAACATTATTACATCATTTCACTGAGTCCCGGGCCGGGTACGTATTCGTGTACAGTTTCATTGCATTGTTCACCGAGTCCCTTACTAGAGGGTCGGGTACAGTATATATATGATTATTTCACCTAGTCCCTTACTAGATGGCCGGGCACGGTATATATATGATTATTTCACCGAGTCCCTCACTAGAAGGCCGGGTACGGTATATATATGATTATTTCATCGAGTCCCTCACTAGAGGGCCGGGTACGGTATATTATATAGATATGCATGACTCTCATCTCATAAGGCACAGGTGCATTGGTATCTTTGATCATCATACTTGTCTCCTGTCATCTTTTACTCAGTCATGATCTTCTTTATTGTACTTCATGCTTTACATACTCAGTACATTTTCCGTACTGACCCCCTTTTATTCGAGGGCTGCGTTTCATGCTTGCAGGTATAAATACTCAATGTGGTGATCCTCCAGCTTAGGGCTGCTACTCAGCTTCTTGGAGAGCTCCATTGTTCCGGAGCTTGAGTCATTTTGGTACAGATCCTTTTGATATCGACTTATGCATATTCAGGGGTACGGTGAGGCCCTGTACCACCATGTTTTACTAGTATGCTCGTAAAAGTCTGTAGACGTGTGTGGGTTGTGTATATGCGGTTTGGTCAGCTATACAGATGTAGTTCTTTTTGGATATTCCCGTGTATAGTGGCAGCCTTGTCGGCTTACATATTTTGTTATGCTTTGGTTAGCTATGGCTTCTCAGGAGACAGGTTCTTTTTGATGTATGACATAATGAGTTCACAGCATGATTTTACAGAGTGACATATTATTTTCAGTTTCAGTCTGAATATATCTAGCAGGTTGTATACGGGTGCCCAGCTCGGGCACTAGTCATGGCCCATCGGTTTGGGTCGTGACTGAAGTGGTATTAGAGCAGGTCATCCTCGGAGTGTCTACAGACCGTGTCCAGTAGAGTCTTGTTTATGGGTGTGAAGCCGGCCACACTTATAAATAGGAGGCTGCAGGGCATTTAGGAATCATTGACCTTTCTTTCTATCTTAGATCGTGCGATGAGAGCCAAGTCATAGGAAATGAAATTCCTTGTACTCACCCTTAATTTCAGTGAAAGAATAGTGTTGACAAAGGAAGAGGATGATGATATTGGGATTACAGAGGTAAGTCACTTTGTTGTAATTACGTCATCAAGATGTGCATCTTCTATAAGAATAAATTGGTCATAATCAAGATAGCCGATTATATAGTAAAGCGGGGGATTAGTTACATGTATAATTTAATGATAAGTTCGGTTGTAAGATTGTAGACGACGGTTGAAGGAATCGACGAGAGGTAAGTAATGGTAAAAAGGATTATAAGTCAGATATGGTAAGAATGTTGCAAGTATTATTGAAATGTATAGACAATGAATGGAAGTGACCAGTGAAATATACAAGGACGATTGATAAAAGTTCAAGTATATTCCGAGTTGTGACGCATGAGGTAAGTTTCGTCATCTTTGCATTTCTGTACGATATTGAGAGCCCTGTGAGGCTAAGGTGTGTTACGCATGTATATATTTGGCCCGGTGAGGCATTACATGTATTTTCTGTGTTGCGTGCAGGTTTTGGATAGTAAGAAGTATAGGGGAAACTCTGTCAAAATTTTCCTAAAATTTAAGGACGAGGACCAAGGATTTAAGAGATAATAAAGATTATGCGTCTATGATTGCTACAGATTTAGTAGGGGCTGCGTTTCATGCTCGCAGGTACAGATACTCAGTGTGGTGATCCTCCAGCTTAGGACTGCTACTCAGCTGCTTGGAGAGCTTCGGAGCTTGAGTCATTTCGGTACAGATCTTTTTGATATCGATTTATGCATATTCAGGGGTACGGCGAGGCCCTGTACCGCCGTGTTTTACTAGTATGCTCGTAGAGGTCTGTAGACATGTGTGGGTTGTGTATATGCGGTTTGGTCAGCTATACAGATGTAGCTCATTTTGGATATTCCCGTGTATAGTGGCAGCCTTGCCGGCTTGCGTATTTTGTTATGTTTTGGTTAGCTGTGGCTTCTCAGGAGACAGGTTCTTTTTGATGTATGACATGATGAGTTCACAACATGCTTTTATAGAATGCCATATTGTTTTCAGTTTCAGTCTGATTATATCTAGCAGGTCGTATATGGGTGCCCAGCTCGGGCACTAGTCATGGCCCATCGGTTTGGGTCGTGACAATCATCCACCACTAAAACACATTTTCGTCCTCAAACATCAAAGAAAGGAAAAGGGAAAAGACGTACTTGGGGCCTCACAAAGCTGAGGGTACGTCGCCCTCATATCCAACTCGGTCTACCACGTAGCCTCCTCCACCAGGCGACCTCTCCACTGAACCTTCACAGAAGAAATTTCTTTGGATCTTAACTTGAGAATCTAACGGTTCAAGATAGCAATCGGCTCCTCATGATAAGACAAATCCTGATCAAGCATCACCGAATCCCATCTAATCATATGAGAACTAGCCAAAACATACTTCTTGAGCATAGAAACATGGAACACCAGATGAACACTCGACAAACCAAGAGGTAGTGCTAACTTATACGCAACATCTCCAACTCTCTGAATAATCTCAAAAGGACTAATGTAACGAGGACTCAACTTTCCTTTTTTTCCAAACTTCATCACACCCTTCATGGGTGAAACCTTGCCAGGACCCGATCACCCACCATAAACACTAAATCACGAACTCTCTAGTCCGGCTTTTGCAGACTCTGAGCGGTGAAATAATCTTCACTTTGTCGAACGAATCTCTAAGCAAGTCCATACTTCAAGGCCTCACCTCAAAAGAATCAAACTATCCAATGGGAGATCGACATCTCCTACCATACAAGGCCTCAAACAGAGCCATCCCAATACTCGAATAATAACTATTATTATAAGCAAACTCAGCCAAAGGCAAGAAGTGGTCCCAATGACCACCAAAATCAATCACGCATGCTCTCAACATATCTTGCAGAACCTGAATAGTATGCTCGCACTGACCATCAGTCTGGGGATAAAATGATGTGCTCAACTCAACCCGAGCACCCAACTCCCTTTGCAAATACTTCCAGAAGTAAGAGGTAAACTGAGTCCCTCTATCAGATATAATGGAAACAGGTACTTTATACAAACGAAGAATCTCATGAATGTAGATCTTAGCTAGCTTCCCAGAAGTATAAGTCGTCTGAACAGGAATGAAATGAGATGACTTGGTCAAACGATCCACAATCACCCAAACGGAGTCAAACTTATCTAAAGTCCATGGAAACCCTACCACAAAGTCCATGCCAATCCTTTCCCATTTCCACTCAGGAATAGGCATCCTCTGAGAAATCCCACCAGGCTTTTAATGCTCATACTTCACTTGTTGACAATTCAAACACTTAGACACAAATTTAACAATATCTCTCTTCATGCGACACCACTAATAATGTTGCTTCAGATCTCGATACATCTTCGTAGCACTAGGGTGAATAGAATACCTCGAGCTGTGGGCTTCGTCCATAATTAAAGTAGTCAAATCATCAGTCCGAGGCACACACACTCATCCTTTAATCCTCAAAACCCCTTTTTCATCAAGCTTTGCCTCACGAGTCTTCCCCGTCAACACTTTATCACGGATTTTGCATAACTTTGGATCATCAAACTGCTGAGCTCGAATCTGCTCCAACTAAGAGGAGTTAAGAAATATCAAGCCTAACCAAGGAATTTTCCAAACTCTGAACCTCTCTAGCCATAGGTCTCTCCGTAACCTGGAGACAAGCAAGACTCTCCATACTCACTGATTTCGCCCTTAAGGCATCCGCGATCACATTGGCCTTGCCCGGATGATAAAGGATAGACATATCATAATCCTTGAGTAACTCTAACCATCTTCGCTGGCTTATGTTCAGATCCTTTTGGTTGAATATATGCTGAAGACTCTTATGATCAGTGAAAACCTCGCAATACATGCCATAGAGATAGTGTCTCCAAATCTTCAAAGCAAACACTACCGTCGCTAATTCCAAGTCATGAACGGGGTAGTTCTTCTCGTGCACCTTTAATTGCCTGGAAGCATAGGCTATAACCTTATTTTTCTGTATAAGAACACAACTAAGACCCAACCTTGAAGCATCACAATACACGGTAAAACCCTCTCCCTCTATGGGAAGAGTCAAAATGGGAGCTGAAGTCAACAAGGTTTTGAGCTTTCGAAAGATCACCTCACACTCATCCGACCACTGAAAAGGTACAACCTTTGGGGTCAATCTGGTAAGGGAAGATGCTATAGCAAAAAATCCCTCAATGAATCATCGATAGTAACTAGCCAAACCAACAAAGCTCCGAATCTCCGAAACTGTAATAGGCTTGACCCAATCACGAACAACCTCAATCTTCTGTGCATCAACCATGATACCATTCTTGGACACCACGTGCCTAAAAAATGCCACAGAACTGAGCCAGAAATCACACTTGGAGAACTTAGCATAAAGCTTTTTCTCCCTCAAAGTCTCAAGAACAATCCTCAAATGCCTCTCGTGCTCCTCCCTACTCCTAGAGTAGATCAAAATATCATTGATGAATACAATCACAAAGGAGTGCAAATACGGTCAAAAGACATCATTCATCAACTCCATAAATCTTTGCAGAGGCATTATTTAACCCAAAGGACATGACCAAGAACTCATAATGACCATAACGAGTATGAAACACTGTCTTAGGAATATCCTCCATCCGGATCTTAAGCTGATCATATCCGAATCTCAAGTCAATCTTGGAAAAGACTGATGCTCCCTGAAGCTGGTCAAACAGGTTATCAATCCTGGGAATGGGATACTTGTTCTTGATGGTGACCTTTTTCAACTACCTATAATCAATGTACATCCTCATGGATTCGTCCTTCTTCTTCACAAATAATACCAGTGCACCTCACGAGGACACACTAGGACGAATAAACCCTTTGCTCAACAAACCTTGCAACTATTCTTTCAATTTCTTCAACTCTGTAGGAGCCATCCGATAAGGGGGAATAGAAATGGGCCTGGTGCTCGGCTCAACCTCAATATGGAAATCAATATCCTGGTCCGGAGGAATACTAGGAAGATCAGTAGGGAACACCTCAGGAAACTCTCTCACAACCGGTACTGACTCAAGAGGAGGAGTCTTGGTACTGGTATCGCGAATATAAGCAATATAAGGTAGACACCCTTTCTCAACCATCCGTCGCGCCTTAAGAAAATATACTATCCATTTAGGCGCGTGACTAACCGTACCCTTCCACTGTAACCTAGGAATTCCAGGCATGGCTAAAGTAACCGTCTTGGCATGACAATCCATGATAGTATGGTACGGGGATAACCAACTCATGCCCAAAATCACATCAAAATCGATCATATCTAGAATCATCAAATCAATCCAAGTCTTATAACCCATTATAATGACTACACAGGATCGGTACACCCTATCCACCACTACGGACTATCCCACCGGAGTAAAAACATAAACAGGAACATCAAGAGGCTCACACATCATATCTAGACCCGATGCAAAGTAAGAAGACACATATGAATAAGTAGAACTAGATCAAATAAGGCAATAGCCGACTGGTGACAAACGAAAATAGTACTTGTAATCACAGCATCTGAGGCCTCTGCCTCTAGTCTACCCGAAAATACATAACACTGGGCTCCACCACCACTAGACTGGGCACCTCCATGACTACGTCCACGGTCTGTCTGAGTGCCATCTCCACTCGAATGATGACTCCCTCAACTACTTTGAGGACCATCTCTCGATGGATAGCTGGCCTTGGAGTAGAAATCTAAGAATTGGGGTGCGAACCACCATGTCGAGCTCTAGGGAAATCTCTGGCATAGTGCCCAACCTGACCATACTCAAAACATCCACCATGGGCTACTGGCTGAGGAGAAGCCGAGAATATGATGACTGAGAGCTATGCCCCGGACTGTATCCAAAACTACGACCACCCTCAGAAGGTTAGATAGATGCCTGGACTGGCCAACTGAACTGAGAATGATGGCCTCTACTATGGTGATCACGACCTCGATAAAGGAACCTCTAAAACCTCTCGAAGAACGAGGCCTCTTCACAGACCTAACCCCAAACTCCTGGTGCCTAAGGGTCTCCATACCCCGTGCAGCATCAACAACACCCTGAATGTCCTTACCTAAAGAGGCATCAAACATAGCAGCAACCTTGAGATGATGCGATAACCCTCGAATGAACTTGTGGATCCTCTCCGCCTCATCAGGTAGAATAGTCAGGGGATAACGGAACAAGGCATGAAATTCCATCTCGTACTCAGTAACACTCATAGGACCCTGCTCCAGATGATCAAACCTCTCACGCTTCTTCTCACGCAAGCTGAAAGGGACCCACTTCACTAAGAAGACTCTCAAAAACTCCTCCCAAGTGAGTGGAGGTGATCCAATAGGACTAGTCTCTAAGAATTCCCTCCGCAACTGCTTGGCGGGGCTAATCATCTGTATAGCCACAAGCGCCACACCATTGGACTCCACTAGTTTAAGGGTGTCTAATCTCTCGTGGCAGCTAACCAAGAATTCATAAGCATCAGTATCTGGATGTCTATCATAAATTTGTGGCTTCATCTTGTTAAATTATCCCATCTCTTCTGGTCATCAACAATAATAGTAGGCTGAATCGCTCGCCATGCAATAATACCCGAAAGAGATATACCCGGAGTAACAGCACTTGAACCTTAGGCCCAAATATCCCGAGGAGCCACAGCAGCGGTTGGCCGCACTGCTGGAGTCCTGAAACTTGTAGCTACTTGCTCGAGGGTCTGTGCTCCTACCCGAGTCTGAGGTCTCTTAAACAAATTTCTCGGATGCGGATCTCGCTCGAGACATTCAATCAAAGTAACTTAAAAGGCGAGCCATAGCATCCTGAAGAAACTATGCAATGGTGGGAACTGGGGGAGCCTGACTCGGTACCTCCACAGGTACCTCACCCTTGACCTGGTCACCGCCCTCTGGTTGGGGAGACGCCTCACGGGCATAATCATGAGCTACTGTGGGCGCTCTAGAAGCACAAGCTCCAGCCCCACCTCAACCTCTACCTCATCTCCTACCTCCCCTAGCAGCTTAGGGAGCAGGTACGGGTGCTAGACCCTGACCACCTACAGTGGCTGACCTGTCCTCACCATCTGTGAGAGAATGAAACAAAGAGATCTTAGAGCACATCAGAAGCAAATACACGCGATAAGGAATCAAAGATGTGAATTTTCCTAAATATCTTATAGCCTCCCGAGGATAAGTATGGAGCTCTTTGCACCCATCCGAGACTCTAATAGACAGTGTCTTTCTATTGGTGAGATCGATTAACCTAGGGCTCTGATACTAATTTATCACGACTCAAAATTTCAAGTCGTGATGGCACTAGTCCCACTGTCCTAGTAAGCCAACACAACCATAATTGAAATAAAATCTAAGTGCGGAATATAAAGCATACAAGTCATTTCATAAGTCTTAAGAAATCTCAAATAAAATACTCAGTAGTTATTGCAATAAATCGCCAGAATAAGATGTCACCATAATTCAAGGACCAACTAAGAGTAATAAGAGTCTAATACATCATAATATGTCTGAAAATAGGAAAGACAGTGAAATAAAGATACGGAGAAATCTGGAGCCATGCAAAAGCCATGGAGCTCACCCCGAATCTCACGAACAACTCTAACGGGGAACCTGGTAGTCGCGGCCTCCACTAGTGCTAGGGATCGAATCTGCAAACAAAGAAAGGTGCAGCAAGTGTAGCGTGAGTACAATAAACAATGGGTACTCAGCATACATCGTTGACCGACCCTTTTCGGAATGGAGATGAGGGTTGGTCTAAGACGCCATAACCACACTTGTTCGCCATTAGTCCGAGTATAAGATAATCATAATAATAACAGCTAAACCCACCTAACAAAGAGGTTTCAAGATAAGGCCAAACAATTACCAATAATCACAACAACAATGTAGAAAATGGATGAATGATTTGCAAATGTAATGCAAGGCCTTTGTTTCCACTTTTCGATATACACACATTGAATTATTAACGAATCATGACCATGGGGGGCTCATGAGGCCCATATATCACCGCTCTGGTAGTTTTCTCGGGTCACGGCCTCAATCATATCATATCTCAATAACCTGTCTCATAGCTAACCGGGCTCAAGTGCCAATATAACGTGTCAACATCATCACTCATCTGGAATAAAATTCGATCGGACTCACAATCATATCCTCAATTGTATGCATGAATGTATGTAAAGCATGAATATGACATGTATCAAGTCAAGAACAAGTATAAAAGCATGGAATCCATTCTCATATTCGTAATACCATAAAGGATTCACCTTTTTACTTCTTTTCATTCCAATGTGGATATATGTATGAGTGATATGCACACTAACAGACAAGACAAGAAAATAATAATGATAAGATACATAAAGTACGGGCATCGAACCCCAATCACAGATTCAAATAATTGTACTATTCTATCAGCTAGTGTCCAGACACGGCTTCCATACCAACTATACAATTAAAACTGCACAAGTAACCATAACATAATGATCGGTATCCGATACTAGTGCTCGTCACCTCACAAGTATCGAAAACCCCTTAATTCGCCCAATTACCCCATTATTAGGTTCATTTTAGCCAACACACACATTCAAGAAAGAGTTTGAGGTCTCAACATGCCTAGTAGTCTTTGAATCTCGAATCACAAGGTCCTCTTGCCATCACGAAAAGACTCCAAATGCACAAAGTCTAGTCAAATATGTAATTTACGTTAGAACACGAGTCTAACAATACCCATATCGCTACATTATCCAAAACCCCCAAAATAAGCCTTAAAATTAGGATTCCACACCTAAAAGGGAAAAATAGTAAATTGAGCCTAAAATCATGATCCCCATGTCTTATATAACTTAAATACCAAAATTCATCCACAAACAACTACGAATTCATGCTCAATTGATCAATTCCCAATTCTTAATTTGGGTTCCCAAAACCCTTTCGATTTGGGCCCCCAATTCTCGATTTGGGTCCCCAATTCTCGATTTGGGTTCCTATTTCTATCATATATGATCGGGGTACTATCTTCACTTTCGATTTCTTGAGTGTTTTTCATGATGAGTTGGGCACTCGAATGGATCTTAGTACAACCTTCCACCTCTAGACCGATGGACAGTCCGAGTGGACCATTCAGGTACTCGACGATATGTTGAGGGCTTGCATTATAAACTTTAGTGGACATTAGGATCAATACTTACCGTTGGCAGAGTTTGCATATAACAAAAGTTATCACTCAAGTATCGACATGGCGCCTTTTGAGGCTTTGTATGGTAGGAGATATAGATCTTTCTGATTGGTTTGATGCGTTTGAGGTTCGACCTTAGGTTATGGATCTTTTGGGAGAGTCTCTTGAGAAGGTGAGGTTCATTCAGGTAAGCTTTTGGCAGCTCAGAGTAGACAAAAGATGTATGCGGATCGGAAGGTCCGAGATTTGGAGTTTGCAGTTGGTGATCAAGTTCTATTGAAGATTTCACCCATGAAGGGTGTTATGAGATTTGGGAAAAGAGGTAGTTTGAGTCTGAGGTCTATTGGGTCATTTGAGATCCTTGATTGTATGGGCGATGTTGCTTATGAGTTGGCTTTGCCACCTGGCTTGGCAGGCGTTCATCTAGTTTTTCATATGTCTATGCTAAAGAAATATCTTGTCGATTGGTACTTATATTATTCGTTGGGACTCGATATTGCTTGATGAGAATTTGACTTATGAGGAGGAACCTATTGTGATTTTGGGTAGGCAGGTTCGGAAGTTGAGGTCTAGGGAGATAGCTTCTGTGAAGGTACAATAGAAGCATCGTCCTATTGAGGAGGCCACTTGGGAGACTAAGTCCAACATGCGTAGCTAATATCCTCAGTTGTTTGCTGATTTAAGTACTTTTTCGTTCTTTTCCCTTCGTCGCTCGAGGACGAGCGATGGTTTAATTGTTATCTGATGTAACGACCCGTTTGGTCGTTATAGTCTTCTTGATACTTTTGACCCTTCCCCGAGCTTGTTTAGCTCACATTTGATCTGAACGGATTGTTGGCACACTTCTCGAGGTGTTTGGATATGATTTGGGCGACTTTTGGGAAATTTAGGCTTAAAGTGAAAAAGAGTTGACTTAAAGTTGACTCTTGGGTAAACATAACTTTTCAAAAATTCATCAATTTCGAAAGGTCCGAATGGTCTTTTAAAACCCGTATAAATATTTGGTTCGGTTTCCAATGCACTCGACTGTATTTTGAGACTTGGGTTGGGAAGTTAGATTTGAGGTATCGGGGGTTGACTCGATCAACGAGACCTCCGTTGGGAATTCCAAGGCCATGAGCGCGTTTGTAATGTGTTTTTATATATGTCTGCATATATGGTATGTGAGTAGATGGCCTCGGGTGATAGTCGGGATTTTGAGTTGTGATTATGAAACTTGGGGATTTTTGTGTCGGGAACTGCCTCATTGTATATAAAGGCGGCATCGCACTTACAATGGCAGCACCGCTATAGCGGTGGCTATGCCGCAAAAATGGCCTAGTACTTTCTGTGCTTGACCGCCGCAGCGGTCTGAGGGGGCTCTAAAGCGGGACCGCCTTTGTCGCAAAAGCGAGTATCGGGCAGTTAATTTCATTAAATGAGTGTTAAAAGCCCTAAGTTCCTCATTCATTACTATTCTGGCCAGTTATTGGGAGCATTTCAAGGTATTTCTTGGGGGAAATTCGTTGTGGTAAGTCCCTTCACTTTTCTTTCCATTCCATGATTACATTATCACCTTAGGAATACATTATCATGCTAGTTTCATTAAGAGCTTAAGTATTAAAAGAGGGTTCAATAGGTTCATCATGTTAGGCTATTAAATCTTGATTTATCAATTGGGTTAGCTTCATTAAGCATAGAATTGATGATCAGAATCTATTATTGCATGATTCCTTCCTAATTAGTGGCTAATTTATGGGATTGAAAGTTAGGGTTCATACCCAAATTTGGGGGTTTTGCACAGAATCCGAATTCAAGTATTTGTTGGATTCTCCTTTAGCTTATTATTGATGGGAATTGATCACACGGAACCTTAATTTCAGGTTGAGACGTATAGATTCCTTATTCTATCTTTCTAGTTCAAAAACCCTTTTTTTTAACCCCTCCCCCCAGGAGCTCCCTCCTTTGCTCTCTTGGTAACTCGAACTCTCAACCTTAGGGTTTAAAGTGGAGGGCGTTTACCACCTGAGCAACCCCCTCTCGCCATAAACCCCATTCCATAGGTTGGGAATTTAGGTCTTGAATAGAAGTAAGGTTTGAATGATGTTCTTCTTGATTTTAATTTATTTATTTGGGAAAGTTTAGACTTCCCTTATCTCGAGGGCCCCGAAAAAAGGGGGGACTAAGGTTTTTATTTTGGGGACCCTTTTCTATTCGCCTTTTGGGGTGGGGATGATTTACCGTATTGGGGGAAAATTTGATTAACGAACGGAAAAATTTTGATGATATTGTTTGGGGAATGCAGT
>NC_081347.1:22497337-22551398 GCF_029784015.1 Lycium ferocissimum | reverse complement strand
CCCTTTTCCCAAACCCCATCCTGGGCTAAACGGCGAAAAAACGGTGACCACCGCCCGGCCTTGTTCGGGGCCCGACTTTGGGTCAATCTCACCTAACCTTGAACATCATGTTTTGGCATGATCATGATGCATTATTATTATTATTATTATTATTATTATTATTATTATTATTATTATTATTATTATTATTATTATTATTGTTATTATTAGTATTATTGTTATTCTTATTGTTATTGTTATTGTTATTGTTCTTTGTTATTATTGTTATTGTTATTGTTATTGTTATTGTTGTTGTTATTGTTATTATTCTTATTATTATTGTTATTATTATTATTGTTATTATTATTATTATTATTATTATTATTATTATTATTGTTATTGTTATTGTTGTTATTGTTATTGTTATTATTATTGTTATTATTATTATTATTATTATTATTATTATTATTATTCTTATTATTATTCTTATTATTGTTATTATTCTTATTATTGTTATTATTATTATTATTATTATTATTATTATTATTATTATTATTATTACTATTATTACTATTATTACTATTATTACTATTATTACTATTATTATTATTATTATTATTATTATTATTATTATTATTATTATTATTATTATTATTATTATTATTATTATTATTATCGTGAGACTTACGTTATTCTATCTCCTTCCGCTTTATTTATTCTTTTATGATTGTTCGGATAAGGATTCGCTTACCGAGGCGGGAAAGGTGGGTGCTTGCATGACTTAGTGAAATTGGGTCATGACACTAACTCTTGTGCCGAATTTGGTGAAGGAATTTTTAAGGTGCTCTAAAAAATTCTGTCCCAGTTGAAAATCGTGTCGGATGACTCTTGTACTGAATCTTTGTGAAGGAATTTTTGGGACCTTCTCCAAAATTCTGCCCCTGTGGCTTCCTAATAATGTAACAGCCCAGCCCACTAGTGATATTGTCCGCTTTGGGCCTAGGCCCGCACGGCTTTAAAACGCGTCACTAGGAGGTAAGACATGCTTACTTATATACCCAACGCCTCTCCTGTGTTATGCCGACGCGGGACTTTCCTCTGAGCCGGGGTGTCACATGCACCCCCTCTTACGGACTCGGCGTCCTCGGCCCGCCGAGGTTTGCCCCACCGCATGGGATTGGAGCCTAGACTCAACACCGAGGTTTGCCCCGCCTACCCGGATTTGCCTAAAACTCGCCGAACTGCAGCCCCCCATCGACAAGACTGACACAGGAGTGGCCCTGATGCCATTTGTAATAGCCCAGCCCACTAGAGATATTGTCCACTTTGGGCCTAGGCCCGCTTGTCTTAAAACGCGTCACTAGGAGGTAAGGCTTCGTTGATGCATAGTGCATGGGCGCATGAAGAGCACGAAGTACATGGTGTTTCGACAAGTAAGAAATAGCATTTGATGACCTTAAGTAAGATTTCAAAGACATTTGAAGTAGGAGACGAAAGTTGTTAAGGAAAGTAAGGTATATGTCATGTGTCGGGCGAGAATTATGAGTAACAAGTTGATGACAACTTAATGATGTTTTGGGGAAGAGTTATAACGCCCCTTAGATTGCTAATGAAGTGATAAACAAGTGTTAAGAAGGTTCCATAAGGATTGGAGATCAAACGAGACGACGGGAACAACTTCGGTGAAACTGTGGGTTTCACGACCAGTTCCACGACCCATATAATGTTCCACGGACCGTGGAAGTCCCAGTAGAAATGATGATTGGCTGGTCGTGAACCACGACCAGTTCCACGACCCATATAATGTTCCACGGACCGTGGAAGAGTCCGTGGAAGTCCCGACGGGCTGAAATCTTTCAAGTCTTTAAGGGTGATCCCAACTTCATTATTTCATTCCAACACTTCCCCACTTCTCTCTAAAGTCTCTAGAACATTACATACATTTCATGAACAAGAATCCAAGGGAAATCAAAGGTTCTTATCATCAAACCAAGTGAATCAAAAGTAAGAAACCCATTAAAGTTCATCAAAAACAAGGAATCCAAGTGAAGGAAAAACTAGGGTTTTGCTCAAGTGAGGTATTTGCACCCAAGGTTCAATCCTACACCTTCTAAGGTAAGTTTTATGACATCTCCATGTTATTTAAGGTATTTGAAAGTTGAAACACTTGGATTGCAAAAGGATATAGAAATGGGTCATGAATGTGGAAATAGTGTCACTTTTGAATAAATGTTTGGATTGAGTTATGATTCTTGAATCATTATGATTATGACCATGTTATAAATGCTATTGAGAGTATGGAATAGACATTGTATATGAATTAATGTAGTGGTGTGATATAACCATGAATATGGATGAATTGAAGTGAATGAAGAAGTAAGGATAATGTAGTTGAATAAAGGCTATTGTGATGGTATTGTGAATATTATTATTGATGTTTGGGAGTTGATATATGATATGGAGGGAGTCGTATAAATAAAGGAGATGTTTTCCGATTTTCCCTAGCTTTAGTCATGAATGCTAAGCTATCAATTCTCTAATATTAGTATGCACTTTAATCAAGGTAGAAATGTGAGCATTGAATAAGCACGTGCAAGTGATAGAATAGTTGAATGGAAAGGTATGTAAGGCTAACCCTTCTTTCGTAAGGCATGGTTCCTTGGCCAAATATCTATCCTTTTATGAGCCTACGATGTTCTCCAATGATCTTATCTCTAAAAGCTGCTAAGCTTACGATTCTCGATGTGATACGATTGTACTGAGTCCCTTATACGACGAGTAATCCTTTAAGGATAGATGTAATGAATGACGATAGTAATAATGCTAAAGATGCTTATATGTATATGTGCCTATGTATGGCTATTATGAAACCCCGAGCTTATGTGGCCGGGTAGAATATAGTGAATATGTATATATCTATATATGACGATGCGCGCGCACCACTGCAGTTGGGTACGGATAACCCTGAGCCTTGGTAGGGCCAGGTATGACATACGAGCCTTGGTAGGGCCAGCTATGTGAAACACCGAACCTTCGTGGTCGGGTATGCTATATAAATGCTATGTATATGACATCACTATGAGTACGAATATGTTAAGTATATGTAAATGCTAAGTAAAGGCTATGTATATGATATGAACATGAGTATGAATGGAAATATGAATACGAATACGAAAATGGATACGAAAGGTAAATGAGTACGGATATGGATGTATGTACACGGATACGCAATAGAAATGGAATGTCCCTATGGAAAGCAAGTAAGTGCTATGACGATGATACCATTATCTCCCATCTTATGCCATTTCATATGTTATCTATTATGCTTTCATATTGATGTTGATCATGCTTTACATACTCAGTACATTCTTCGTACTGACGTCCTTTTGTTTGTGGACGCTGCGTCATGCCCGCAGGTGGCCAGGGAGACAGACTTGATCCATAGCTATATTTCTCAGGGACTACATAGCGGAGCTCCACTTCATTCGGAGCTACAGCTTTTGGTATAGATTCTTTTGTGTACATATTCATGGGCACGGCGGGGTCCTATCCCGCCCATATGTTATGATATGACGTATTCTTCTTAGAGGCTCGTAGACATGTGTATATGGTTAGATATGTTTGGCCTTGTCGGCCTATATTTTGGGATATTATTTTGTTAGCCTTGTCGGCTTATGTACATTTATATGGGCATAGATGTTTATTGATGATATAAGTAAATTGTCGCCCAATGAGATTAGAATGATGATGAATGAAAAGCATGATTTAGCTATGTGGCTCACCTAGATGTGATGTGAAAGTATGTTAAGAGGTGCCGGGTGGGTTAGCACCGGGTGCCCGTCGCGGCCCTCCGGTTGGGTCGTGACAAGAGTGGTATCAGGGCAGTTCAGTCCTAGGGTGTGTCTACGAGCCGTGTCTAGTAAAGTCTTGGTTATGGGTGTGTTGCGCGCCACACTTATAAACAAGAAGTTGCGGGCATTTTAGGAATGAATGACCTTCTTTCTTCATAAGAATCGTGCGATAGAGCTATGATATAAGAACTTCTTGTTCCTTAACCGTGTGTTGTGTATTTCTGAGATGCCTATAAAGAGAAAGGCTACGGCGGCCCAAAAGGGCAAGACAGTGGCAGAAAAGCGGGCCGAAAGAGCACCGCCACCGGTAGTAGAGGAAAGTGAGTCCCAGAGTGCGGCTCAATCTCAGTCCTCCCGTTCAGTGCCTATATTAGAGGAGCGTGAGGGAGCCTCCGCCCCAGCTCCAGCACCTCCGGTTCCTCCACCGGATGCTTCAGGCCAAGATGTAAAAGAGGCCATTCATTTGCTTACTCAATTGGTTGCTGCCCAGACTCAGCGGCAAAGTACGGGGCAAGGTGATAGGGTTGTTAGTGCAAGGGCCCGTGATTTCATTAGTTTGAACCCTCCGAAATTCTTTGGATCAAAGCCGGATGAGGACCCTCAGAATTTTATTGATGGTATGTTGAGGACGCTTCGGTTGATACATGCTTCGGACACCGAATCGGTGGAGTTAGCGTCCTATAGATTGCGGGATGTTGCGGTATATTGGTACACGGTTTGGATGGCTTCACGGGGAGCCAATGCACCTCCTCCGGTATGGCAAGAATTTGTAGATGCATTTCTCCGACATTATTTGCCTCCGGAAGTTCGGCGAGCTAGAGCCGACAAGTTCTTAAATTTGAGGCAAGGAGCATGAGTGCTCTAGAGTATAGTCTCCGCTTCAATTCCTTAGCTAGGTATGCTTCGGCCATGGTAGCGGATATGGGTGACCGAGTGCACCGATTTGTGAAAGGCCTAGGGCCACATTTGATGGATAGGTGCTTGACTGCGTCCCTTCAAGACAATATGGACATTTCACGCATTCAAGCCCATGCTCAAAATTTAGAAGAAAGCCTACAACAACAAAGAAGTGAGCGTGAGCATGATAGAGGGCATAACAAGAGGGCTAGATCTTCGGTCCGATGAGTGAGTATAGAGGCGGCACGGACAACGGTTTTTGAGGTATTCGGGCATTCTATGACTAGTGCGCCTCCACGGTTTTCGGGCCGAGATTTGATAGATCTACTCATCCCGGCCGAGTCAGAGCTTTTCGGGATCTCTGTTTAGAGGTGATTCGGGTCAGGCGAGGCCACCCGTACCACGATGCTCCCAGTGTGGGAAGTTACATTGGGGTCAGTGCAGATTGGGTTCGGAGGTTTGCTATTCATGTGGTCGACCGGGCCATATTATGCGTGATTGCCCCTCAGTTGGTGGTAGAGGTAGGACCCAGCCTTCAGGGTCGGTAGCCGGATCTTCAGCATCTATACGCCCTATGGGGCCGGGTTCACATGCGCCCGGTCGGCCATGGTAGAGGCAAGGGAGAGTCCCGATTCTAGCGGTCCTCAGCACCGTATTTATGCTTTGGCTGGACACCAAGATCTTGAGTCTTCTCCCGATGTTGTCACAGGTATATTATCGGTATTTTCTCATGATGTATATGCTTTGATAGATCCTGGCTCCACATTGTCATATGTTACTCCATATATTGCGGGTCGGTTTAGAATCAAACCGGAGTCGATTAAACCTTTTGAGGTGTCCACACCCGTTGGTGAATCGGTAATAGCTAGCCGAGTATATAGAAATTGTGTAATTGTGATTTGTGATCGTCGTACTATGATTGACTTGCATGAGTTAAAAATGGTGGATTTTGATGTTATTATGGGCATGGATTGGTTGGCTTCTTGCTACGCCAATGTTGATTGTAGAATGAAAATGGTTCATTTCCAATTTTCAGGAGAACCATTTTAGAATGGAAAGGAAATACGGCGTCACCAAAGGGTAGGTTTATTTCCTATCTAAAGGCAAGGAAAATGATCACAAAAGGTTGCATTTATCATCTAGTGCGGGTTCAAGATGTAGAAGCTGAACCGCCGACTCTTCAGTCAGTTCCCGTAGTGAATGAATTTTCGGATGTGTTCCCGGAAGAGCTTCCAGGCCTCCCTCCCGAGCGGGAGATTGATTTTGCTATTGATGTGTTGCCAGACACTAAGCCTATATCTATTCCTCCTTATAGAATGGCTCCCGCAGAATTGAAAGAGTTGAAGGAGCAATTGAAAGACTTGCTTGAGAAAGGCTTTATTAGGCCTAGTTCATCCCCGTGGGGAGCACCCGTATTGTTTGTTCGAAAGAAAGATGGCTCTTTGAGAATGTGCATTGACTACCGGCAATTGAATAAGGTGACGATTAAGAATAAATATCCTCTTTCGAGGATTGATGACTTGTTTGATCAATTACAAGGTGCCAAATGGTTTTCAAAGATAGATTTGAGATCCGGGTATCATCAAGTGAGAGTTAGGGAGAAAGATATCCCTAAGACAGCCTTCAGAACAAGATATGGCCATTTTGAGTTCCGGGTAATGTCATTTGGCCTAACTAATGCACCGGCAGTATTTATGGATTTGATGAATGATGTGTTCAGGCCCTTTCTAGATTTATTTGTGATTGTATTCATCGATGACATCTTGGTGTATTCTAGATCCGAGGCAGAACATGCGGATCATTTGCGTATTGTCCTTAGAGTTCTTCAAACTCGAGAGTTGTTTGCAAAATTTTCTAAGTGTGAGTTTTGGTTGAACTCAGTGACATTTCTAGGACACATTGTTTCAGCCGATGGTATTCGGGTAGATAGCCAAAAGATTGAGGCCATGAAGACTTGGCCAAGGCCCACAACTCCTACGGAGGTTCGTAGCTTTCTGGGCTTAGCAGGTTATTACAGGAGATTTGTAGAAGGTTTTTCTTCTATTTCTGCACCACTCACAAAGCTAACCCCAGAAATCGGCAAAGTTTCAATGGACAGATGCTTGTGAACGTAGTTTCCAAGAGCTAAAAGATAGATTGACTTCTGCACCAGTCCTGACACTTCCAGAGGGATTGGAAGGTTATGTTGTATATTGTGATGCTTCAGGCATTGGGCTAGGCTGTGTATTGATGCAACATGGTAAGGTGATTGCATATGCTTCAAGGCAATTACGAAAACATGAAAAGAATTATCCAACCCATGATCTTGAATTGGCTGCAGTGATTCATGCATTAAAGATATGGAGACATTATTTATATGGTGTTCATGTGGATATTTACACAGATCATAAGAGCCTTCAGTATATCTTCAAGCAGAAAGAATTGAATTTGCGGCAACGACGATGGTTGGAATTGCTAAAAGATTATGATGTTGACATTCTATATCACCCGGAAAGGCAAATGTTGTGGTGACGCTCTTAGCCGCGGATCTATGGAAGTTTGTGTGATGTACAACCGAGAAAAGAGAAATGGCTCGTGAGCTCCGGCGGTTAGCTAGCTAGGAGTTCGAGTAGTGGACTCGGGTAGCGGGGGAACTACCATTCGGAATTCGACGGTCTCGTCGCTAGTAGTGGAAGTGAAAGAGCGACAATACGAAGATCCCATGCTAATGCATTACGAGAGATACACTCCCTCGAAAAGAGGAGTCATCATTTGAGATTGCGGAGACGGAGTTCTCCGATGTCGAGGCAGATTATGTGTTCCTAATGTGGCAGGTTTACGCCACCAAATATTGAGAGAAGCTCATTGTTCCCGTTATTCTATCCACCCCGGAGCAACGAAAATGTATCATGATCTTAAGTCTATATATTGGTGGAATGGGATGAAGAAAGATATAGCGAAATTTGTAGCTCAATGTCCCAATTGTCAACAAGTGAAAATCGAGCACCAAAAGCCACGCGGATTGTTGCAAGCTATGGAAATCCCAACTTGGAAGTGGGAAGTAATTAACATGGACTTTATTACGGGTTTACCCCGTTCTCGACGTAAATATGATTCCATATGGGTGATTGTGGATAGACTCACTAAGTCGGCTCATTTCTTACCAGTCAGAACGACGTATGTAGCAGAAGATTATGCAAAGCTCTATGTTAAAGAGATAGTACAACTTCATGGTGTTCCAGTATCTATTATCTCATACAGAGGAACTCAGTTTACGGCTAATTTTTGGAAGTCCTTCAAAGAGGGTTTGGGACTCATGTGAGCCTTAGCACGGCATTTCATCCACGGATGATGGACAAGCCGAACGTACCATTCGACTCGAGGATATGTTACGGGCATATATGTTAGATTTTGGAGGAAATTGGGATGATCATTTACCACTCATTGAATTTGCTTACAATAATAGTTATCATTCTAGCATCCAAATGGCACCGTATGAAGCTTTATATGGGCGAAAGTGTAGATCCCCAATTGGGTGGTTTGAAACAGGAGAGGCTAAATTGATAGGGCTAGACTTGGTCCAACAAGCCATAGAGAAAGTTAAGCTCATACAAGATCGGTTGTTAACAGCCCAAAGTCGTCAAAAGTCCTATGCGGATAATCGTCGAAGGGACTTAGAGTTCCAAGTTAAAGATTGGGTATTCTTGAAAGTGTCGCCAATGAAGGGCGTTATGAGATTTGGCAAAAAGGGGAAGCTAAGTCCCCGGTACATTGGGCCTTATGAAATTGTGCGCAAAGTAGGCAAAGTGGCTTACGAATTAGATCTACCTCCTGATTTGGAGTCAGTTCATCCGATTTTCCATGTCTCGATGATTCGTAAATGTGTTGGAGATCCTACTAGGATCGTCCCGATAAATGATGTTCAAGTGACGAGAAAAGTTAACTTATGAAGAAATACCCATTGCCATATTAGATAGGCAAGTACGGAGGCTTAGAAACAAAGAAGTGGCCTCGTTAAGATTTTGTGGAGAAATAATAATCGAGAAGAGATGACATGGGAAGCGGAAGAAATCATGAAATCCAAATATCCGCACTTATTTCAGCCCCGGAAGAGGGCCAAGATGAGACGTCAAGATCATAAGGTATGTATGTTTTCCTTTTATGCATTTGGGTCGTGTGTGGCCAAATTCTATTGCTATTATGTTGTGGCCCTGTGAGGCATTGTTATTATGGGTTGTTGTGACAGGATGGTAGTGCCATATTATAGGGGAAACTCTGGCGAAATTTTCGTAGAATTCCCGAGTGCTTAACATTCGAGGACAAATGTTCTTAAGGGGGGAAGAATGTTACACCTCGGAAAATTTTTCGTTGATGCATAGTGAATGGGCGAATGAAGAGCACGAAGTACATGGTGTTTTGATAAGTAAGAAATAGCATTTGATGACCTTAAGTAAGATTTCAAAGACATTTGAAGTAGGAGACGAAAGTTGTTAAGGAAAGTAAGGCATATGTCATGTGTCGGGCGAGAATTAAGAGTAACAAATTGATGACAACTTAATGATGTTTTGGGGAAGAGTTATAATGCCCCTTAGATTGCTAATGAAGTGATAAACAAGTGTTAAGAAGGTTCCATAAGGATTGGAGATCAAACGAGACGATGGGAACAACTTCGGAGAGGCTGTGGGTTTCACGGCCACTTCCACGGACCATATAATGTTCCACGGACCGTGGAAGGGTTCGTGGAAGTCCCGGCGAGAATGATGATTGGATGGTCGTAAACCACGACCAGTTCCACGAATCATATAATGTTCCACGGACCATGGAAGAGTCCGTGGAAGTCCCGACGGGCTGAAATATTCCAAGTCTTTAAAGGTGATCCCAACTTCATTATTTCATTCCAACACTTCCCCACTTCTCTCTAAAGTCTCTAGAACATTACATACATTTCATGAACAAGAATCCAAGGGAAATCAAAGGTTCTTATCATCAAACCAAGTGAATCAAAAGTAAGAAAACCCATTAAAGTTCATCAAAAACAAGGAATCCAAGTGAAGGAAAAACTAGGGTTTTGCTCAAGTGAGGTATTTTCACCCAAGGTTCAATCCAACACCATCTAAGGTAAGTTTTATGATATTTCCATGTTGTTTAAGGTATTTTGAAAGTTGAAACACTTGGATTAAAAGGATAATAGGAAATGGGTCATGAATGTGAATATAGTGTCACTTTTGAATAAATGTTTGGATTGAGTTATGATTCTTGATATCATTATGATTATGATCATGTTATAAATGATATTGAGAACATGGAATAGACATTGTATATGAATTAACGTAATGGTGTGATATGACCATGAATATGGATGAATTAAAGTGAATTGAAGAAGTAAGGATAATGTAGTTGAATAAAGGCTATTGTGATGATATTGTGAATTATTATTGATGTTTGGGAGTTGATATATGATATGGAGGAAGTCATATAAATAAAGGAGATGCTTTGTCCAATTTTCCCTAGCTTTATTCATGAATGCTAAGCTATCAATTCTCTAATGTTAGTATGCACTTTAATGAAGGTAGAAACGTGAGCATTGAAGAAGCACGTGCAAGTGATAGAATAGTTGAACGGAAAGGTATGTAAGGCTAACCCTTCTTTCATAAGGCATGGTTCCTTGGCCAAATATCTATCCTTCTATGAGCCTACGATGTTCTCCAATGATCTTATCTCTAAAAGCTACTAAGCTTATGATCCTAGATATGATACGATTGTACTAAGTTCCTTATACGACGAGTAATCCTCTAAAGATAGAATGTAATGAATGACGATAGTAAAAAGGCTAAAGATGCTTATATGAATATGTGCCTATGTATGGCTATTATGAAACCCCGAGCTTGTGTGGCCGGGTAGAATATAGTGAATATGTATATATCTATATATGACGATGCGCGCGCACCACTTCAGTTGGGTACGGATAACCCTGAGCCTTGGTAGGGCCAGGTATGACACTGAGCCTTGGTGGAGCCAGCTATGTGAAACACCGAACCTTCGTGGTCGAGTATGCTATATGAATGCTATGTATATGACATCACTATGAGTACGAATATGTTAAGTATATGTAAATGCTAAGTAAAGGCTATGTATATGATATGAACATGAGTATGAATGGAAATATGAATACGAATATGAATATGGATAGGAAAGGTAAATGAGTACGGATATGGATATATGTACACGGATACGCAATAGAAATGGAATGTCCCTATGGAAAGCAAGTAAGTGCTATGACGATGATACCATTATCTCCCATCTTATGCCTTTTCATATGTTATCTATTATGCTTTCATATTAATATCGATCATGCTTTACATACTCGACATTCTTCGTCGACGTCCTTTTGTTTGTGAATGCGCCGTGTCATGCCCGCAGGTGGCCAGGGAGACAGACTCGATCCATAGCTATATTTCTCAGGGACTACATAGCGGAGCTCCACTTCATTCGGAGCTACAGCTTTTGGTATAGATTCTTTTGTGTACATATTCATGGGCACGGCGGGGTCCTGTCCCGCCCATATGTTATGATATGACGTATTCTTCTTAGAGGCTCGTAGACATGTGTATATGGTTAGATATGTTTGGCCTTGTCGGCCTATATTTTGGGATATTATTTTGTTAGCCTTGTCGGCTTATGTACATTTATATGGGCATAGATGTTATTGATGATACAAGTAAATTGTCGCCCAATGAGATTAGAATGATGAAGAATGAAAAGCATAATTTAACTATGTGGCTCACCTAGATGTGATGTGAAAGTATGTTAAGAGGTGCCCGGGTGGGATAGCACCGGGTGCCCGTCTCGGCTCTTCGGTTGGGTCGTGACAGTATCCCACCTTGGGAAATCGGGTCATTGCATAGTTCATGTTACAAGAAATATCATTTGGTTTTTTTCTGATACAAAAGGAGACCAAATACGATATGGATTTTTCTACGTATCTCTGCCATAAGAGATAGGTCAAACGTAGTGCTTACAAACAAAAGGTGAGATTACAATTTCAAATACATCTCCTACGCGTTGTATCTCTTGACAGCGCCTGAGTTGATTGCTTTGGATCACTCTTGGCCGTCTATTTCTGCTAAAACCAATGCTCCTCTGGATTGTCCCCTGCGCATCACATATGGACCTTGCTAGTTCGGAGAAAACTTTCCTTTGTACTTATCTTGGTGCGGGAATACGTGCTTGAGTATCAATTGCCCTATCTGGAAGAGTCAGGCTCTAACCCTTTAGTTGAAGGCACGGGCCATTCTTTGTTGATACAATTGGCAGTGGCATATGACGATCATCCTTTTCTCATCAATAAAAGCCAATTACTCATATCGGCTTCGAACTCATTCCGCATTATCCAATTCTACTTCTTGTATGGTTCTGAGTGACGATATTTCCACTTCAGCCGATATGACTACTTTGGTGCCATATACTAGCAAGTACAAGGTTGCCTCTGTTAAAGTTCGAACCGTCGTTCGGTGTCCTAACAGAGCATAGGGCAACTTTTCATGCCAACACTTATAATTATCCGTCATCTTCCTCAGTATTCTTTTGATGTTCTTGTTGGCTGGTTCCACAACTCCATTCATTTGTAGTCGGTAGGCAATGAAATTTTGGTGGGTGGTTCTTAATTTCTCACATATGTCTTTCATTAGGTGGTTGTTCAGATTAGCTCCGGTGTCTATTATGATAGACTCCGGTATGCCCAATCAGCATATGATGTTATTCCATACAAAATTGAGTCCTACCTTGTTCGCCACTGACTTGTGTGACGTGGCTTCCACCCATTTAGTTAAGTAGTCTATGGCAACCAAAATGAACCAGTGCCTGTTGGACGCGGCCGGCTTGATGGGTCCAATGACATCCATGCCCTTGACAATCAATGGCCAAGGCGAGCTCATGGAATTGAGCTCGCTGGGTGGGACTCTGATCAGATCTCCGTGGATCTAGCATTGATGACACCTTTGCACAAATCTATTGCAGTCAGTTTCCATTGTCATCCAGAAGTATCCTGCTTGTAGGATCTTTTTGGCCAGGAGTAATCTACTCATGTAAGGTCCACTTGTCCCGGCATGTACTTTTTGTAGCTGTTTTGTGGCTTCTGCAACATCCTTTCATCTGAGTAACCTGAGGTCACGGGTTCTTTTGTAGGGTAATTCTTTGTTCAGGAAGATTCCATTAGCTGGTCTACGGATTGTTTTTTTCTGATTGCTAGTGACGCTTTTGAGATACTCTCCCTTTTCCATGTACAACTTTATACTGACATACCATGGCTTCCTGTCTGGTTCTCTTCCTCATGAGAACAGTAAGCATGTTCTTCTTTCAGACATATCTCAAGTGAATCGATGTGACTACTTTCTGGATGCTGTATCATAGACGCTATGGTGGCAAGAGCGTCAGCAAACTCATTCTAGGCTCTCAGTGTGTGCTTGAATTGAATCTTTTACACAACCTTGTGTGAGGTTCACGTGTAGCAGGATCTTGGCATTCTTTGTGCCCCATTCTTCTTGCACTTGATGAATCAGCAGATTTGAATCACCTGTTGCCAACAACTCTTGCACGTCTATATCAAGAGCCATTCGGAGGCCTAAGATACAAGCCTCGCACTCTACCATATTGCTGGTACAACTGTTGACACCTAATTTTTGACCTCCCGTAATTTATTTTAATTACTCAGAGCCCTTGGATAATAAATAAAATGAGCTGTGCATCTAAAAGGGTGTAAATAGATTTTTATAAAATTGTTCAGGTCAATGTTTTACTCTTTTAAATTGATTAAAAAAATATTTTCATGACAATATAAATTATTTAGAAATTTATTGATTTTATGACATTTGTGGAATATTTTATTAGAATTAATCAAAAGCAAAGCAATTTTGAATAATTATTTACTTAATTGTTAAATCAGGGAAAAGTCTAATTAGCAAATATTTTATTCTATTTTTATTCAAGGTGTTTGAATAATTAAAGAAATTGACCACTTTACCCCTCAATCTTTAATTCCGTGTGTTTGCATAGTTGTTTGAAATTAATAAATTGTTTTAGTAATTAATTTGGTTAATTAGAGGGGTCATTTTTGTAAATTGGTTTTTATTATTTAATTGTTTTACATAAATGACCACATTAAATTAACCAAATCATGGTTTAAGGTGATTGGGATCATTTTTGCAAATTTAGCCTCCTAGTGGCTTTAATTGAGATGACCAAATCCATTGGCAAATCAATTGAGGTCATTAGCACAAATTAGCTTTAATTGGTTAATTAGTACCAAAATAAGGCTATATTTGAAATAATTAATCGTATTAAGATTAGTCTAGGGTATTTTTGCAATTAGCTAGATAAAAGGTTATAATTGCAACAATCATTTAGTTTTAAAGCCAATTGATACCATGTTTGCAAAAATGAATTTAATGGTCGTGTTTTAAATTAATTACGTCCTAATTTGACCATGATTTGATTAACTACGATCAATATTTAGTCATTTTGAGTATTTTTCTATTTTTATAAAATGTCCGTCTTACCCCTATGTGTATGTATACACTTGATATATGCTTATATGTGTATACAATATACAAAAACAGGCCCCCCTTTTATTTAATTAAGTGGCTGAGCCCAGTCCTAATACAGGACCAGACTTGGCCCACGTAGCAATTAAAGAGGGGCAACCCCTTATTCTCCTCATTTTTCTCACAACACCCGACCTAGGGGTCTCTTAGAGAAAAAGAAAGAAGATGAGGCGGCTAGGGTAAAACCCTAGCGCCTCTTCCACTGCCCCCTCTCTCTCCTTATTCCCATCGTGAAATGGGTTGTAAAGCATGGGAATAGCAGAGAAGAGGACGAAGCATTAATGGCTTCGTCTTTTTTCCATACTTTTTCTCCACAAAAATCGCCCAAACGCACCCTAAAAGTACAATCCTTGTATATTCTTTTATTTTTGTTGATTTGCAGTTGTTTAAGATGAGAACAAGATGTTGATTGATTTTTCCCTTTATATCTGGACCGTATAAGGTTGAATCAAAGTTGAACTTGTGAGAAAACTCACAAGTCCCACATCGGTAAGTTGAAGTTTTGTAGTATCTCAAAGAAAGGGGTGGAGAAAAAACCGATATAGAATCTTTAATCTTGAGTTTACTCAAAACCTAAGCTTCATCTAAATATAATTTTATATGAAAATTCTTTTTCCAGTTTCAAAAACTTATTTTTCTGTGTTTTCTGTGCTGTATGGTTTGAGTCCAAGATTTGGAAACAAGGAGGCTCCTTGTTCGATTCTTGATATCGGTACACGCACTCGAAAAAGATAAATAATTCTCCTTTAGTTAGTTTTAAATTCAGTTTTGTCTTAGTTTGAATGATTTAATAGCATTTATGTGTTTATGTATGTTTAGTTAACTTAGTCTAACGTGATTAATGGTCTTTACATGCTAGTATGGTCTGATTCTAGTAATATTTGTATATTGCTCATTGTTTGATAAGGCCTGGGCTTGATTTGTTGACATGTTCGTGTTTGCTTCATTTAGCTATTAGTCACTAGTGATTGGTGAACATGATAAATCTATTTATCTTTTCTAAGCATGAAAGTGTGATCTAAATGTAGGTTGTTAGTGCAATTAATCATCATAATAGTTATTGTGGCCTGTTAGAGATCCAGGAATCATTAATAAGAATGTCATCTTGATTACATAACCTGAATTGGACTACACACTTTGCAATTATGTGATTGTGGTGTCATGTTCCTTCTCCAAGTTCATAGTACTCATTGGGATTAATCTTTGTGTTCAAGAAAATGACAGTATGAGTTAATATTTAAACCTATTAGCCCTCTTTGCTGTCAAAATACTTGTCTGTATTTGTGCATTTTTCACCCTGTCTCATTCAGTTATGTGTCCATGATAGTTAAAGCATCTCAGTATTGGTATCTAGAGCTAGTAGCATGTGAGATGGCCAAAGCATGAGGTAAATTCTGTTGTTAGAACCCCATATGTTAAAACAGAATTGGAATGTTTGAAGATTGACTAGAATGGTCCTTTTGAGCATGCCTTTACTTACCCTTGACCAGGCTTGTTTGAATTTCCTTCTATGGATGCTTACATAGTTTGAATCAGTCTTTAAATAAATATCCCTCACTTGTCCTGATATTTGATTGACCCCAAACACAGTGTAGATGTGTGTTAACTATAATAAGGACTATAAACTTGTCTGTATGCCTATCTAATGTCCTCATCTGATTTGTGATGTCCAGTGATGTCTTAAAATATCTATGATAGCCATGAATGTTTTATCTAAATCTAATTTCTGTACTTTAAACCATCATGATGTCCATTTGAAGTAAGGAATGAGTCCTGTGTACGTTTTGATCATCCATGACACTGTGTCTGTGTCTTCTTTCCATAAGTTAGCCTATAAATGCCATCCTATATATATATATGACCATAATTGGCTCATTCTCATAGAGTGAATTGATTACTTGCATATTTGTTTAGAAGATACTGAGGATGGTGTGGATTTTTTTTGAAAGTTTGAGACCATGCTTCAGTGTTGCATGTTTTGGCCTTGCTGCTTCTATCTGGTTCTTGTGATATCTTCCTTATATGACAGCATGCTTGAGACCCCTCCCCAATTTTGTTCATCACATGAATATATACCCTGCTTAACCAAATACTCAAATGACCTATTCACTCAAAATTGTCTTTGCTTGGTCGATTTTTGTATGCCCATAATGGATAGATGTGAGTTCCTATTTAGTCAAAGATAATGTTGCCATGAATGTATCTGAAAATGTATAGTTGTTTGAATGAAGTTTCAGTTCTACACTTAAGGGTGATAAGTTGACCCGTAGCTTGATATATGTCTTGTTAAGAGTTTTGATCTATCTGAGACTATTTTATATGTGATTTAGAGACTAAGCCAAAGCACGATCAGTTCATTTCTATGGTTATCCGCCCTTCTTTTCCCAGTGCCCCTTTGCTTTCTTGCTTGCTTTGCATTCTATTCCTCTATGTATGCCCATATCCTTCCATGAAAGGCTGAGTTAGAAGCATGATTAGTAAAAGAGTGATACCATGTTATCTCACCCCTTTCCTCTTTGCCTCTTTTATAATGGTCATATGTACGCTTGTTGTTATGGGTTTTGGTAAATTGGAGTCTGGATCTTGACAATCTGAATCACATGACCTAATACCATTATTTAAACTTGCCTGATCTACTGCATCATTTAAGAGATTATTGGATCGATAGTCAGCAAGGTAACACCTAAAACAGGGATCTTGATACCTACCTTAGCTAAAATGTGGATCATGAAAGTCACCTAAGCTGTTTATATTCCTTGCAACATTTTTAGAAAAAAACTCACTGGTGTTGACACCCTCAGGCTGTTTCTGTTTCTTTGTTTATCTTTCCCTGGTGTTTGGTTCTTGTGAGTTCTGCCTATTATCCATGTGTTGTTGTCAAGTTTAACTGGGAGAGTCACTTCTTCCACCATCTCTATGCACCTACATTTCTGATTGTATCTACTTAAGACAGAAGTGACACTCTCCATACATCAGTTGTTTGCTGTATGATGGTTATTCAACCATCAAGCGAGTGTCAGAATGAAGCTTGTGTGATTCTTGTCTTTGATCGGGTATAAATTATATGCATCCTTGCCCATATTATGATCACTGTTGGATTCATCTTTGTGTTATAATGGGTATTATATCTACAACTTCACTGGCTCTTGTCCATGCTATGTATATTATCTCAGTTTTGCTTTGCATTATCTCCATGGCCATGCATTTGTAACTTGTCTCTGTATAAGCTACATCTATAGTTGAAGTTGTTCTTATTCATTCTAAGACTATGAGTTTGGTTTTGTGTTTTGCTTCCCTCCTCATCTACATGTCACAATCGCCTCTGTTCATATTTCATGACTATATATTTGTTCTTGCTGTTGTTTGCCTCATCTACAGTTTGTTTTGGTTCATTTTATAAACTATGTGTTGGTTATTGCTCCTGTCTACCATACCTGCTATTGCATCTTGTCTTGGTTCATTCTTCACAAGCTATATGTTGATTCTTACCCTTGTTCATATACCTATATGCGATAGCTTGTCTTGGTGTCTTGGTTCATTCTTCATTAACTGTGTGTTGGTCCTGTGCCTTTCATTTGTCACACTTGAATGACTTCAACCTGCTTGCTCACCTCCATGACTATGTGTTGGTTTTTGTCCCTGTCTGCTTCCTTATCCATGTACTGTGGTTTATTTGTCGATCCAGGACTGTGCACTTTGCTACTGTTTTGTTTATCCCACACCTGTATGTTGCAGTTTACTTCTATCACCTATGATTGTATATTTACCCTTTGTCCATAGTATACTTATTTGTTTCCTCCAAATACTATGACTGTATGCATATAGCCACTTCTGTTTGTACTCAGCCTATTTGTAAAATGGAGAATTCTATGTTCTATTATGGCAGCACTAGTTGGGAAATTGAGAGTAATCTGGTGGTCCCGGTCTTAGTCTTTCCCTCAATGTCCAGCCATGCCTGGGGTTCACGAAACCCCTTGGAACTTGTGCGGCATCAGCAATACGGGGTTGATGACTTTTTCCCCTCTTGTACTATTTAAACTCCTACTAATTGAGCCCGATAGTACATGTATGAATTCTTAAAGAACATAACTTGTGAACTCGGTATATATAAATGTATATGATGGTAAATGTGATAAGTTTAGTAAATATAAACTAACCGGGTCCCTTTTTCTTTTCTTCCTCCTCATTGCATGACCATTCGGGTCAAGATACAACCTACCTATTAGGCCAAAGGCCCAATAGAAAAATTCTTTTTTTCGAGGACATTGAGTCCGCAAAGATGGGAAGCAATATGTGTAGGCGTGGAAGGCCCAGCCATGGGTGAAAATGGCTAACTAGTGGCTTGGTACGCCCCTAGACTTCCCTTCTCGCTTTATTTTATTTCTTGTCATCTTCTTTTATGTGTATAATTCATTGTATTTGTATTTGAAATTCCTTGTAAAAACTTATATACATATAGTGGAATCCTTATTGTGTGAACTAGTCGTCTTAGGATAACGGTGCCTATGCCGTTTAGATTGACTTTAAGTTCCCCAAAATGATTTTCAAAACCCGAATTTAGCATAACGACTTTTCAAGATTAAATGGATAACCAGTAAAACTACTTTGACACGAGTTAAAATAAAGGAATAAAAGGAATTTCAAGGTCTAAACACTACAACTTCTTTTAAAGCAAAACCGGATTAGTTTCAAAGCTAACGGGTGCATTTTTTGTAAATTGGACTAAGTTTTTCTAGATCAAAACAAAGAATTGAGCTAAAGTGATTTGGGCCATGCCCCGTAATAGAGGAAGATTTTGGACCAAAGCCCGATATAGGAACAAAGATACTTTGGGCCTAAAATCCAATTGAACTTCCGAAAAAACAAAATTATAACATTGGGCCAAGCCCAAACCGGAGATGTTTTTATATATAAATGGTCATGTTTTTAAAGCCCAAATGCAAAGGGTAAAATCAGTTTTTCATACATATGTGCAATAATAAAATAGCAAAAGCTTTTATATGAGTTAAGACACAAGTCCAGTCGTAATTATAAAGGTATTAGGAAAGGCGTTCCAAACGTATTAAACGGTCTGACCCGAGCCGAATATGATATTAAGAATGAAAAAAATTACACCTACCTACTAGTAAACAACTCTCATATCTTTTACAAAACAACATATTATCCTTATATATAAAGGAAAACTATTTGTATCCGGATATTATAAATTCAAACTTAAGTACCCTATATATAAAGGGGATATATTCAATTCTTTTCAAAACCAAATGATATGCAAATGACAGATTTTAAACACGGGAATAAACACTAAATAAACAGTTCATGTAAATGCTTATACATTGAAATTCGAAGGTCAACCGTATAGTACGGATCCTTAAGACAAAGGTGCCTGACACACCTTCCAGTACGGGATATCGAACCACGGAACTCCGGGATTACAAAGGATTTTTCATTGTATTTGAATAAACCCTTCACCCTTGGTTTTCCTAATTTCCTAAAAATTAGGTAGCGACTCTTTTAAAACAAAGTCCAATAGAGCACAAATAAGTTCAAAGTAGCTTTCCGAGCGCTAACCCCGCCCGCGAAATGCGAACCGTTACAACAATGAAACTTGAGTTTTGCAGCCATCGGGTAATGCTGTCCTGTTTTTCACAGCAATACTGCTCTAACCCCAGAACACACCATCAAAGAACATTCTCCACCTTTAATAGGGCTCAGCTATGTCTTCGTCCTGCGTCTGGAAGGTAAGTTCTAAGCAGTTCACACTCTTTATCGATCGGGTTCTTCGCGAGGAGATCGGCCAATGCTTGACCTTTCACAGCCTTTTTGACCACATATGTAATGTCAACCTCACTCAAAAGCATTTTCAATTTGGCCAATTTCCCTATAGACATGGGTTGGTGAAAGATGTACTTTAATGGATCTAACCTGGAGATGAGATGGGTGGTATACGACGATAGGTAGTACCTCAGCTTTTGGGCTACTCATGTTAGAGCGCAACACGTCTTCTCTACCAGAGTATATTGCGCTTCGCAGGCTCTTTCTTTCCCGTTTCATCATGTTATCCTAACACACATCTGAAAGCATTGTCGGATATCGATAGGTATAGCAGTAATGGACTTCCCAGTCTAGGGGGAACAAGACCGTTGATTGGACAGATACTTCTTGATATTGTCAAATGCTTTTTGACACTCTTTCGTCCACTCTGTTGGTGCATTTTTCTTCAGTATTTTGAGTATAGACTCACAAATTACCGTGAACTGAGCTATGAATCGGTTGATATAATTCAACCTACCCAAAAAGCTCATGACCTCTTTCATGGTTTTCGGCGGAGGTAACTCTTGTATGGCTTTGATTTTTGAAGTATCTAGCTCTATGCCCCTTTGGATGACTATGAGCCCAAGTAGTTTTCCGGCGGGCACTCCAAACGCCCGTTTGGTCGGGTCTAGCTTCAGATTGTACTTTCTGAGTCTGTTGAAGAACTTTCGTAGATGTGTGAGATGGTCTGAACTTTCTCTTGATTTGATGATGACATCATCCACGTAAACCTCAATTTCCTTGTCTATCATATCATGAAAGATAGTGGTCATGGCTTTCATATAGGTGATGCCTGCATTCTTGAGGCCGAACGGCATTACCTGGTAGTAGTACTGTCACGACCCAATTTCATAAGTTGTGAAGGCACTAATTCCCACCTAGTAAGCCATCCACAACCCGCTAGAACAATTTAATGAAGGAATTAAAGCGGAAAATAAATCATTCAAGTATTAGTAATCCTTATCTTCATAAAACACAAAAAATAGAGGTACAACCATCCCCGAATCTGGTGTCACTAGTACAAGAACGACTAAATGAAGTATAAGTCTAGGCATACATCCGGAAAGTACATAATTTGTCCGAAATAAAAGACAACAATAAAGATAACAAACGAAGATCTGGTTCCATGGATCGACTGATGGCTCACCCCGAATCGTCTAGATGACCATCACATCGGTCGGCAGTATCTCAAACTCCACTCGTGCATCGAAAATGAGATGCGTACATAAAAAGAAAAGGAAGAAGTGTAGCGTGAGTACGGGGAACAACGTGTACTCGGTCGCATCGTCGACCGACTACAATCGAAAATGGAGACGAGGGCGGCCTACGATTACTACTTCCGCAATCGCCGTTGGATTCACAATAAATATCAAGCTGTGATAATCTCAGTTCAAGCCTATGTTAAGCTTCTGATCCATAAGTACATCAGGTAACCGAATAAGCAACTAATTCCTTAGTTTATCAAGAAATCAAATAAGCACCCAAGTCCTTAATCCGTCAATCATCCAAAGCTAAAAAAGGCAATCCAAATCACAATCAAGGCATAATAGAAATCAATTTGTTCAAACCACTATATAACAAAGGAGATAGGATGAATGTTATGATATAAAAATGCCATGCAATGCAATGCATGGCCTTTCCATCACCCTGAGTATACACGCGTTCGAATGTCGACGAACCGTGACCCATTAAGCTCGCGAGGTCCATATATCACAAATTAAAAAATCCTCTGATCACGGTCCCCACATATCATATCTCAGCCCCTTGGGCTCGTATAAATCATGTTTCAGCCCCTTGGGCTCATATCACTGGCAATTAGCGTATTGACTCATAATCATCATCACTTCGTCCGGAATCATTTCCCTTCGAACCTTTCACTAGTACCACTAATGCATATGAGATGCCATGATAAATATGACTACGATATGCTCAACAACAAGAAACCAATGCATACAGTAAAGGACCTTACTTTTAGTCATGATAAGTATGCATGAGTATCATAGCTCTGAAAAATCCTCTGATCACGGTCCCCACATATCATATCTCGGCCCGCCCGGCTCGTATAAATCATGTTTCGACCAGCAGGAGCTCATATCACTGGCAATTAGCCTATTGACTCATAATCATCATCACTTCGTCCGGAATCATTTCCCTTCGAACCTTTCACTAGTACCACTAATGCATATGAGATGCCATGATAAATATGACTACGATATGCTCAACAACAAGAAACCAATGCATACAGTAAAGGACCTTACTTTTAGTCATGATAAGTATGCATGAGATATGTAATAATCATGGATATGGCATGCATCACAATAAGAAGTCGGAATACACATAAGATTCCCTCTTTCAAGTTCTCATAATCACAAAGGTTCCACCTTTAACCTGTCTTACACAATAAGGTTATGTCTCAAGATATCATTATTACTCCGTCCAGGAACATTTCCCCTCTGACCCACATATGTATCCTTAAATAATATAATCCATGAGATACCAAACGAGGCATCATTATGACATGCACAATAACAAGAAGCCAATAAATACAGTAAAAGTTCTCATCTTTTGTCATTATAAGCTGTAAAGGCCTATCTTAGCCGATTACGCAATAAAGCCATTATCTTAGTTTCTTTCCACTTTTTGATGAGCATTTAGGAGTGATAAGACCACACATAACAAACAAGACAGACACACAGTTAAAGAGACAGAAAATACAGGCTCCATACCCCACTCACAGATCCATAGGATCATACTATCTACCAGCTAGTGCCCAAAACATGACATTCAGATCAACTATACAATTTAAATTGTACAAGTTCCCATAACATGTCACCGATACCCGATACAAGTGCTCGTCACCTCATGAGTATCGGGACCCCCTTATTATCCCCGTTACACCCTCTTATTTAGTCAAATTTAACCATAACACTTAAGTTAGAGTTTACAGTCTCAACATGCCTGGTAAGAAGTCCAGCCAAATCACAACAGAGCCTTGCCCTTTCGTAGAGCTTTCAAACGATACAATCTACTCAAATACAGATTAAGCGTAAGAATATGAGACAAACGACGCCCATATTACCTTATAGAAGATTTGGATCCAAAAAGTCAACCCATAGACCCCGTTCCAAACCCAAAGGTCAATTTCGTAATTTTACTGGAAAACAGTTTCAATATGGTCTAATTAGTATTCTGGGAAGCCATATGAATCCATTGATACCCAAAACGATATTCTTTAAATCCAAACCCAAAAAGTCACCTAAAAAAATATTCCGAGCCACGAAGGGAAAAATAGGAAATTCGTCCCAAAAATTAGTTTACCCAAGATTTATAGAGTCCGTAACTCAAAAATCAGCTAAAACTATCCTCATCTTCATGCTCAATTGAAAGAATCTTAGTCTCTTAATTTAGGGTTTCAAAACCTAAAATTTCACTTCCTAAATCATGATTTCTAACATGCATTTCCATAAGATTAGATGATATAGTCATAAAGGAGTGATTAGGAACTTACCCACTTGAAGTATCTCTCAAAAATCACCCTTAGCCGAGCTCCCAAACTCCAAATATGTGAATGAAAGGTTTAATAACGAAATGGGGAATAAATATCTAAACCTATTCAGCGAATAGCGCACCTGCGCAAATTCATCGCACTCGCGAGTCCACTGATACGGACAATACACCGCAAGGGCAAAATCACTTAAGATCTCGGAGGTGCCCGCTTGCGGACCAATCCATGCAGGGGCGACTCAGCTTCTGCGAACATATCTTCGCAACAGCGAGACCCAACATCAGTTCCCAAATCTCGCGCTTACGGACCTCCTTCCGCAGGAACGACATCGCAGGGGCGGACAGAGGTTAGCAGGGGCGAGTACACTAGAACCAGCAAAAATCTTATTTTTGACTCTCACACCCCGAAATTCTGAGACTCTCCCGAAACCTCCCCGATGCAAACCAAATATGCAACCCCACATAGAAACGCGCTACGAACTCACTTGCGTACTCAAAATTCCCAAAAGAGGTCTCGTTGACCAAGTTAACCGCTAATGTCCAAAAACTAACTTTTCAACCAAATGACCAAAATGCCTCCAAGACCCTCAGGAACTGAACCAAATAAACAACCAGCCTATATTCGACGTTCCTGAGTTAATGAAATCAAAAAAATTGCCAAAATGACACAATTACCCCCGATGATGCCTAAAGTCAACCCAACATTTATGAATGCGAAAACTCTCATTTCCTTAGTCAAACCACATACGATTGCCTCGGGAATTTCGCCACCCATCCCTACAAGTCAAATATATCATAACGAAGCTAGGGGAAAGGTCAAAATGGGTAATATGGTCAAAAGTGCTGCAACGAAATAACGAGTCGTTACAGGTACACTCTCCACGGTGTGATGAAAGTTGCTTTTTCTGCATCCTCTTCACTCATCAGGATTTGATGGTATCCAACGAAGTATTCCACGAATGACTAGAACTCATGTTTTGCGCAATTATCTATGAGTATGTGGATATTCGGCAACAAAAAGTTATCCTTGGGACTGGATTTGTTGAGATCCCGGTAGTCCACATATATTCAGATCTTCCCATCCTTCTTCGATACCGGCACGATGTTGGCCAACCATGTTGGATATGAAGTCATCTCCACTACCCCGGATTTTATTTGTTTCTCAACCTTGTCTTTAATCCGGATATTCAGACCTGGCTTGAATTTCTTGGTTTTTTGTTTTACCAGGGCGAAACTGAGATCTATAGGTAATATATGGGCTACAGTACGGTGCTTAGTCTGAGCATATATGACCAGGCGAAGACATTCACATATTCCTTTTACAGTTCTATTAATTTCTTTTTCCCCGGTCCTCCAGATGCATGCATATCCTGGTTTCTTAGACTGACTCGTCATCCCCTAGATTAATCACTTCGATTTCGTCCAGATAGGGATTTTGTTTGTTCTGAAACTGTTCTACTTCCTCGACAAGGCCTTCAAGTAACTTTATTTACTCATCGCATTCCTCATATTCTTCCTCATCTATGTCACTTGATTCACTCGTTCCGCGACATGTTATGACATTAAGGGTCATTTATTATTTTTACTAAAATATAAGGCAATGCATGGTTAGATAAAAGATTTATATGCATAAAGAAAAAAGTGAGTTCATTTTTTCGGATAAAAGGAGGCCTTTATTAATTTGACAAAAGAAGGACAAACTGCGGTCCTGATTCGGATCAGCATCGAGTCATTTCTGTTTTGAAAGCATCACGAGGGTATTAAAATGCAAATGGTAAGTAATCGGGCCTATACCGATTCACACCGATTCTTAGAAATTTAAATTCATCATCTCTACCGAGGAATCGAAAGCGGGGTAAAGGTCTAGTTGGATAGCTGCTTGCCCCGGATCAGCAATATGAATGGTGGGTGCTTCAGTGCACTCTTCAAGGACCACAAAACACTCCTCTTCTTGGAACAACATCCCTAACCCCTCTTCAGGATCTTCTTCATTGGGCACTGGAATCTTGATCAGAAATGACTGGTATAGATTCGAATTTGTCTTGCGCAGACTTAGAGGACTTCTTGTCTTTTGATTAGCTTTGGAGGCCTTTTAAGCATTAGGGACATATCCCAGACCAAAATGGAAATTATCTTGAGGGATTGGGATTGCCTTCACTATGCCCTGCAAGTTCTTTCCTAGGCCTCGACTGGGTCAAACCTATTTTGAAGCAGAGCAGTTGGAATCATATTTTATACGACCATCATGGGGCTTTGCGGGGTGACTTCTTCATAAGCGGCCCCCACTAGTTCCACCACATGGAAATCTGTGCCTTCAAGGGTCTTTTCAATCACTGGGATGGAGGCTATGCCGGGTAGTTATAGATGCTACCTTCTCCGTAAATCACGACCTCATGACCTTCCTAAGAAAACTTCAAAGATTGATGCAGAGTTAATGGTACAGCTACAGCCATATGGATCCATGGCCTTCCTAATAGCAGGTTGTAACTGGTGGTTATTGTCATGACTTGGAATTTTGTGATGAACTCGGCGGGTCCCATTTGGATGCATTGATCAATCTCTCTAACGGGATCACGTTGGGCACCATCAAAGGCTCTTACATTTGTACAACTCTGGCATATTTTTTCAACATCGTAGCCCAGTTGGGTAAGCTTAAACTCGGGGTAGATGTTGAGACCTGCTCCATTGTCCACGAGCACACGTGCCATGTTCTTGTCTCTGTATTTTACCGTTATATGCAGTGCTTTGTTATGTGCTGCCCCTTCTATCGGCAACTCTTCTCGAGTAAAGGATATTTGATGATCTCCTACGACGTGGGCCACCATATCGGCCAAGTTTTCATTGCTTGTGCCTGCAGGAACATGGACTTCATCTAATACCATCATTAGAGTTGTTACGGTTCAATTTTACAAGGGTTAAAGCATAAAAGCTACTAAGAGGTTGTTGGTGCTCTAATTGGATTTTAGTATTTTAGAGTCGCCACCTAATTTATTTAAGGAAAACTAGGATAATCGGGTTTAAAAGGGTTTATCAAACAAGAGAAAAATCCTTTTTGACCAGAGTTCGAGGTAAAGGTTCTGGTGATCCCCCAGGGAAGGTTTTAAGCACCCTAGTATTAAGGATCCGCAGAATACGGTTGACGTACGAGCTTCAATATGTGATTATTGTATTATCTGGTTAAAAGTGTTTAAGTTTCCACAAAATGTCATTCATTTATATCACAAACTCAAGAAAATTTTTGGCAAAAAGTCCCCTTAGAAAAGGGAGTTTGGGTTTGAAAATCCGCGTAAGTTTTCAACTCACTTTATTGCCGGACTAAGACACACCCGGAATTTCTCCCGAGTAGAGTCACTACTATTTTAGTCCTAATAAAATGGGTTTAGTACTTGTGGGTTTCTTATACTTATGCATAGAAAATATGGAGTATATCGCCTAGTTTTATACAAGTATTTTATTTAAGTCCAATTTTATCATTGAAGCTCATAAATGTCAGTCCACATCCTAAAGCTAGATTCCGTCTCACCTCAAAATCGGCCCAAACAGGTTTTCTTTTGTTTTTTTTTTTTTCTTCAGTCTAACAGGTTTTGGGCTTCCAGGCCCAATCAATCACAACTTTTTCTCAGATGTTTTCCAAGCCCAGAATGAATTCTTTCAGTCTTTGTACATGTCCAGATTTATATATCTCTTTTAACAAATAGCCCAACCTTTAAACAAATCAGTCTTTTATCATTAGCCAACATAAAATTGTCCTTGAGCTTGTTTGTTTCCCATTTTTAAACCCAGATTCAGTTTTAAGGCCCAAAACAGTTTATCACTTATTCACGAGCTTAAGGCCCAAAAATTTGTTACTTGGTTAGTTTTTGAAGAATCATTTTTGCCTTATTACAATACTGGTCCAACCTTAAAGTTTAAACCAAAATCCTATTTTTTGCACTTAACCGTAGTCTTAAGTCGATTTTAAGAACTCAAAATCATGATTAAGTTCTAATTTCTCATGCAAAGTTAGTCATTATCCCAGTTTAAAATGGTTTGGCGACCTCCTAAAATACTAAATATTTCGTAAGTTCTACATCCACAGGGTTCCAATAATTATCAAGTGTTTTTACAAATACATTTACATGTAAGAATTGAAAGAAAAAACAAAGGAGTAGAGTTAGGCTAGTGGGCCTACCTAAGCTCACCAGTTGGCTGTTTTCACCCATAGCTGGGCCTTCACCATTTTCACCCATGGTTGGGCCTTCAATATATTAGCTTCCCTTACATTTTCTCATACGGACCCCATCAAGAAAAAAGGCTTGGGCCTCTGGCCCAACGGGTTCAATGCAAGAAGAGGTCCGAATGGCCCAGATTGGATCATATAGCACATAAAAGGGATAAGGATTAGCATTTGTCTAAATCTTTAAACTAAAGCATATACGATTCATAGATTAAACAAGTAAAGGGCACAAATGCACATAAAGAAAAATGTTAAGGAGGCTTCAGGCCCAAATGAAATAGTACAGACCAAGCCCAAACACAATAAACCACTTAAGACTGAACGGGTCCAGTTTAACACGTAAAGGAAAGAAGCCCAATAGTAAATAGAAAGACTTAAAAACAGTTAGTGCTAACGGGGTGATATACTCCATATATACTAAGTGTACCAACTTATATACATTTGGGTGTATATAGGATTGGATATACTCTATATATTTGGGTATATCCTCCTGATATACCACTAAAAATCAGTCATAAAAGAGTAAACAACAAGAAGAAAACATGCTAAGACCTTAAGTGTGAGGGTTCAATCAGGTAAAGTCAAGCAGAATCAGGAGAAGGGAAATATACAAGGCAAACACCAACAAGATACATGATATATATATATATATATATATATATATATATATATATATATATATATATAGACTTCTACTTATTTTTTAAACACTCAGAACGGTCCCAGGAGGTGTGAGTTCATATGGGGGAATCCCAGCAGTCTAGAACAAGGGAAACTAGGCTGAGTTTGACTAGAAACTCAAAGCTTCCTCACCCTTCCTCTTGACCCTAGGTAAGTTACACCCATGGTTGTTCAACCTCAAGTGACAGCCTCTCATAGTTCAATTATGCAACATACAAATCCTTAATTTAGTTCACACCAAGTATGAAGGCTCAGATATGCAACAAACAAGAGTACAAATGCAGGGTCTCAGAAGTTTAATCACAATAAGAATTTTTTAGCAATATTGAATCAATTATAGACAAGGCAGAGATGCAAATCAGGATAGAACAGGAAGATGAAGTGGTTCATCTTAATTATAATCTCAAATTATCACAGACAACTAGAGTAGGCATGCTTCCATAAATGATTTAACTGGACAAATAGACATACATCATAGCATAGTACTATTCAAAGCTAAAAGGGACACTCACATGCTTCCAGATCCACAAGTAACTTCCAGGCAACACTTAACTCAGGGAAAACAGTTTAAATGATAGATTTACATTTTTTAAACTTAACCAAATAGGATCATCCTTTGCCACTCATCCAAACTAACATGCCTCATCGTCTTAACTGGTTTCAGAACAAGGCAATACAAGTGTGAATAGACCCTTGAAAATTACTACAGAAAACATAGCATTTGGATCAGAGTATAGGGGGTTCAAGTCACAGTATTTAAGCTCACAAAGACCACAGGCTCAACCAATTAGAACCAAAGCCAAACACATAGACTAGTAGTACAAAAATTAGGCTTTCAGACTCATCAAAGATTATCCCACAAAGACTCAACCGACTAATCTACTGAGTATTTTCAATAGACTGAAACTGGACAACATATTTAGACTTTTAAAACTCCATATTACACGCTAGTGACAGGATCTAAATGATCTTAAATATAGGCAGGCTACCACAGGAAGTTCACATACATAAGCATGGATATCAGACCATAAGAACTAAGCTAAGATGTGATTGACTCATGATATAAACTGTTATAGACACAAGAATCATTTAGCACGAAACTATCAATTAAACCAATCCAAAAAAAGGAAACTAATCAGGCATAATAAAGCTACAGAAGTAACATACACCACCTAGAGCAAATAATATTGCAATGCTAGGCCAAACAAACAACAAGCAGGTATTAGGCAAGTAAATCAAGTTGAGTTAAGTTAATCAAAATGAGCACCTCATGAGATACTAGATGAGAACTAGCCTTAAATAATTCTCTGAACATGATCAGGCTTACAAAATGAGTACATAATCTCCAAACAGGACCAAAATGTACATACATGCATTAAACAATACTTAACTTACATAATCAGGTTTAAAAACAGTAAACTACTTAGCAAAATCATAAACTAAGCATAACCACATTTTATACTTAAACTAAGACTAATAAATGCATACTAATCACATGATTAACAACAGGCTAGGCACATAATTAACAGAAAAGCAATTAAAACAAGCAAATGCTACAAAAATAATAGAGAAAGAGGATTACTTTTCTTGTGTGCAGCCTTGAATCGAGATTGAACTTGGTGGACCTTCCTTTCCTCAACCCCAAATCACTCAAAGCCATAGAACCCACACAAAGAACAGAAAAATATTTTAAAATGCTCAAAAACTTAGTTATTTCGAGTATGCAAGCAATATTTCAGTTTGCAAGACGTAAAGTGTCAAACAATGTAGCTTGGGGTCCTTTATATAGGAACCCCCCAGATCCCCAAACCCTAATTGGATCCGATGTGGGACAAGGTCCAAATTTTGAAAACTAAGTTTCAATTCAGGCCTCAACGGCCCTGATTCAAGTAAAATAAAGCGTGGAGGGTCAGATTTGACTCACAACGGCTCAATCCAGCTGGTTCCTTTCGAATCAATGAGGATGGAGGGATTCAAACTATGTCGAGACAAATCCCTTAACCGCAAAAATGTACTCCTTTGACCGCAAAAATGCAGAAAAGCAACGAAAAGGAAGAAATAATACCGTGTTTGGTTGAGGTGTAGGTGGAAACGGTGAAGAGTGGCAAAGCAATTAATGCTTTGCCATTATCAACCAATTCCTTGACTACAAAGCCATACGGGCCCTTGTTTTTGCCATAGGAGAGAGAGAGTGAGGGGCCGGCGGCTAGAGTTTAAAGGAAAGGGAGAGAGTAAGAGTTTAAGGGGTGTTTGGTATTGAAAATGAAAAGGGAAAGGGGGTATTCCCCTTTAGAAGCTGAGGTGGGCCGGGTCAGGTCTCTTTGGGCCTGACTCGGTCCGACGACCACCCCAAGGGCTTGGGGCAGTCCAACACATATATACATATATACACGTAATATACACGTGTATATGTATACACAGGTGTATATCTGTGTATATATGTATATAGGGGGAGGGGTAAATATGCAACACTTTGATAAATAACCCCAATTTGCGATGATGCCCATTAGTTGAACATTTCAATTATGACCAGATTAAACAACTGACCAATTAAAAACTGAATTGCAAAAATGACCTTAGTTAAATTTAAATCATGGATTTGGCTATTTCAATTATGGCCATCTTTCACCTAATCACACAATTAGACTAATTTTGCGAATGATGACCTTAATTAGCTTAAGCCATGAAATTTGTCATTCTAATTAAGGCCAGAATTAAAATAATTAAAATAATTAGAGGGTAATTTTGCAGTAATGACCTTAATCGACTTAAACCACAAAATTGGCTTTCAATTAAGGCCAGAATTTACAACAATTGATCATGTCAATTGTAGCCACTATTAATTACATAATAGATAATTTATGGAATTAACCACAATTAAACACTCAATTAATTAACTATGAAAAATTAAGAATTGAGGGGTAAAAATGATTAATTCATTTAATTAATCAAATTCCTTGAATTAAACAGAGTAAAATACTCGCTAATTGATTCTTGATAATTTAAACAATTAAATAAAAAATTATTTTAAATTATTCTCTTGGTTAAATTTAGCAAATGTATCATGATTATTGTAAAAATATAACCTTAACAGAAGCAATCTCTTTAGACCTCCGGTTCCTAACCTGCCTATCCAGAATCACTGTAGGCTCCTCCTCGTAAGACAGATTCTCATCAAGCAACACAGAATCCCAATGAATGATACAACTATCAGAATGGTATTTCTTCAAAGATGGATACATGGAAAACTAGTTGAACACCTGAGCGGCCCGGTGGCAAAGCTAGCTCATAAGCAACATCTCCAACTCGATGGAGAACCTCAAATGGACCAAGATACCTCAGGATCAACTTGCCCCTCTTCCCAAATTGCATTACACCCTTCATGGATGAAATCTTCAGAAGCACCTGCTCGCCCTCCATAAACTCTAAGTCCCGAACCTTCCGGTTCGTATACATCTTCTGTTGACTCTAGGCTGCTAGAAGCTTTTCCTAAATAAGCTTCACCTTGTCCACGGACTCTCTCAATAAATCTGTGCCCCATTGGTGAACTTTAAAAACATCAAACCACCCAATAGGAGAACGATACCTCCTACCATACAAATCCTTAAACGGTGCCATATCAATACTCGAATAGTAGCTATTATTGTACGCAAACTCCGCTAAGGGCAAGAACTGGTCCCAATCACCACCAAAATCAATGACGCATGTTCTCAACATATCCTAGAGCACCTGGATAGTCCTTTCGGACTGACCATCAGTCTGGGGATGAAAAGTTGTACTAAGGTCCAACTGAGTACCCAACTCTGCGTGGAAAGCCCTCCAGAAGTTGAAAGTAAACTGGGGACCTCGATCCGAGATAATAGAAATTGGGACCCCGTGAAATCGTACTATCTCACGAACATAAATCTTGGCTAACTTCTCTACAGTGTAAGTGACCTGAACTAGAATGAAATGGGCGGACTTAGTCAACTGATCAATAGTAACCCAAGCTGAATCTAACTTGCCCAGAGTCCGGAAGACCCACAACAAAATCCGTGGAAATCCTCTCCCACTTCAACCCGGGAATGGACACCCTCTGAAGCACATCACCAGGTCTCTGGTACTCATCTTGACTTACTGACAATTTCCACACTTAGCCACAAAATCAGCAATATCTCTCTTCATCCTACTCTACCAGTAATGCTACCTCAGATCTCGATACATCTTCATAGCACCCGGATGAATAGAATATCTGGAACTATGGGCCTCCTCCAAAATCAGAAGAATCAAATCACCAACACGAGGAACGCACACGCATCCTTTGATCCTCAGAATCCCCTCATTATCAAGCATGGCCTCCTTGGCCTCACCTCTCAGAAAGTTATCATGAATCTTACCCAATTGGGCATCCTCAAACTGTCGGGCCCGAATAAACTATAAAAGAGATGACTTCGCCTCCACGCAAACTAAGATCCTGCCCGAAACTGAAATATTCAGAGTCTAAACCTCCATGGCTAACGGTCGCTCAGAAGCAACCAATCGGGCTAAAGTTTACCCATACTGTGCCGCCTGGCGCGGCGGCATCGGGAGTTTTTCCCAGATGATAGAGGATAGTGATGTCATAATCCTTCAGAAGATCGATCCACCTACGCTGCCTAGAATTTAGATCTCTTTGAATAAATGCATGCTGAAGGTTACGGTGATCGGTGAACACCTCACAATGGACTCCGTACAGGTAGTGTCTCCAAATCTTCAAGGCAAAGACTACCACTAACAACTCAAAATCATGGTAGGGTAGTTCTTCTCGTTGATCTTCAACTGACGGAAAGCATAGGCAATGACCCTCCTGCATTATCACAACACCCAAACCAACACGGGATGTATCGAAATGCATTGAGAAATCCTTACCCTCCATGGGTAATGCTAGAATCGGGGCAGAAGTCCAGAGAGTCTTGAGCTTTTGAAAGCTCTCCTCACAAGTATCGGACCACTGGAAGGGAACCTCCTTCTGAGTCAATTTGGTCAACGAAAAAGCAATAGAAGAGAAACCCTTCACAAATCGACAGTAATAGCTGGCTAATCCCACGAAGCTACGAATCTCAGTCACAGTAATGGGCCTCGCCCGATCTCTAACAACCACAATCTTGTTGGGATCAACCATGATCCCGTTCTTAGACACAACGTGGCCCAAGAATGCCACAGACTCAAGCTAGAACTCACAGTTTGAAAACTTGGCGTAAAGCTTCTTCTCCTTCATCAACTCGAGGGCAATCCTTAAATGACACTCATGCTCCTCCTTACTTTTTGAATACACCAAGATATCATCGATGAATACAATGACGAAGGAATCAAGAAATAGCTTGAAAATGCCATTCATCAAAGTCATAAATGCAGCTGGGGCATTCGTAAGCCCAAATGACATCACAAGGAACTCGTAATGATCATAACGAGTCCTAAAGGCCATCTTCAGAACATCCTAGGCTTGAATCTTCAGCTGATGGTGGCCTGACCTCAAATCAATTTTCAAAATTACTAAAACACCCTAAAACTGGTCGAACAAATCATCAATGCGGGGAATAGGATACTTATTCCGAATGGTGATCTTATTTAACTAACGGTAATCTATGCACATCCTCATCGTACCATTTTTTTCGTCACAAACAAAAAAAGGAGCACCCCAAGGGGAGACACTCAGTCTAATAAACACCTTACTCAACAGATCATATAACTGCTTCTTCAACTCAGCGGACGCCATCCATAAGGAGGAATAGAGATAGGACGTGTGCCTAGATCCAAATTGATATAGGAATCAATATCGTGGTCGGGTGGCATACCCGGCAAATCAAAAGAAAAGACCTCCACGAACTCACACAGTATGGGCACTGACTCAAGGGGCGGAGAAGCAATGCTAGTATCACGAACATGGGCCAAGTAAGCTAAACACCCCTTGCTAACTAACTTCTTTGCGCAGAGATAAGAAGTGATCTTCTTCAGAGTAGGGCTCGGAGTACCCCTCCACTCTATTCTTGGAATCCCAGGCATAGCTAATGTGACTGTCCTAGCGTGACACTCCAAGATAGCGTGATATGGTGACAACCAAGTCATACCTAAGATAATATCAAAGTCTACTATATCTAATATCCTCAAATCTACCCAAGTATCATATCCCATAAAAGTAACTACACAAGACCGAAAGACTGGATCAACAACAACTGAGTCTCCAACCGGAGTAGACACATGGACAGGCACATCAAGATGTTCACTAGTCAAATCCCAACCAGCAGAATAATAGGTAGATACATATGAGAAAGTAGACTCCGGATCAAACAAGACTGAAGCAGGTCGATGACGAACATAAATATTACCTGAGATCACAGCATCAGAGGCCTCAGCCTTGGGCCTACCCAGAAAAGAATAGCAAAGACCACCACCGCGACCACTCTAGCCAGACTGCACCCCTCCTCTAGAAGCCTGAGAACCTCCTCTATCTGACTGGTGTCCACCCCTGGACTAATCAGATCCTCTGCAGCCTGACTAAGCACCGCCTCTGGTTGAAGAACCACCCCAGCCACTAGATGGTGCCGGAGTTCTCAAGGTCTGGAATCGAGAACCCTACTGGGACCTACTCTATTCAGATCTGGGATAATCTCTTATCAGGTGACCAGAGTCACCACAAACATAGCAAGATCTGGGGGCTGGAGGCCGATACACGGAAGTCGATAAACTAGAGGGACCACCATGGTCAGCTAAACTAGAGTAAGAACCACCATGGGACTGTCCTGCTCTATAACCATTAGGCCAAGAAGGACTAGAGGGACCACTTGAAGAAGCCTGTAACACTAACTAAACGGGGCGGCTGGGGGCTGACTGATAAGGCCTAGATGACTGTCCCCTACCCCTGTAGCTAGAGCCACTATAACAACCATGATGACGTTGCCTCTTCTCACTAGACTCTCCCAGAGATCGAGCCTTGGCAGACTCAACACCCATAGCATTATCAACAACTGCCTGAAAGGAAGATCCCAAGGTCACCAACTGGAGACAAACAACATGGAGTAGATACACAAGCCCACCAATAAGCCTATAAACCCTCTCCTCCTCCGTGGGAATCAACTGGGCAAAGATACCTAGCCAAAAATGAAAGTCTAGCCTCATACTCTAACACTGACATGCCTCGCTGTCGCAAGTGAAGGAACTCATCTCTACGCTCATCCCTTAAAGTATGCGGCACGTACTTCCCCAAAAAAGCCTGATAAAACTGGGTCCAAGTAAGTGGAGGTGTACCAACGGGTCTACCCTCAATAAAAGTCCTCCACTAAGTCTTCGAGTCAGCGCGAAAGTGAAATGGCACATATTCCACACCATGAGACTCTACAATACGGATCTTACAGTGAGTCTCATGCATTTCCATGATGAACTCCTACGCATCATCACTACGCAAGCCAAAGAACTTGGGTGGCCCCATCTTCAGTAACCTCCCAACAAGCTCTTGATCCTCAACGGTCAAAGGCTGGACTGTCACGAGTCTAGGAGCACCCCGAGGGACTGGAATACCGCCTAAATGCAGGGCCATGGTAGCAGCAGAATGCATCTCTATAGTCTGGCCCTGCTCGGGAGTCCGTACCCCCACTCGAGTCTAGGAACCACCTAGAGTAGTGGCACCACCTACGGCATGCTGGTTGTCAAGATGAAGATGCACATTGGCCATGATATCCTAGAATGCCTGATCAGACATGACATCGGGTGAGTCTGGGCTGGTCCCTCACCTCTCCCGGCTGCCTATGCTCTCTCAGGCTGACGCTTTGGAGAAGCTAAACGTGCTTGCCTCTGTCCAGCCATAAGGGCCTCACCCCTGGATGGTCTAGGTCCATGGCCTTTTGCTCGGCCGCGACCTCTCGCCTGTCCTGATCCTCTGGTGACTGCCCTAGCAGCGGTCTCGGGCACCTCATCCCTCGCGATGATAGCTCGTGTCCTCACCATCTGTGAGAGAATAAAAGTGAATTAGATACTAATTTGCAAATTCCAGACACCAATTTGAATAAAGTAGCACAAAGAATGAAAGAATGTGAAGTTTACTAAATGTCCCATAGCCTCTTGTAGATAGGTACGGAGCTCATCATACTAATCTGTAAGCTTCGACTAGATATGCTCTTTTACTGATAGACTGGGTAACCTAGGGCTCTGACACCAACTTGTCACGCCCCAGCTAGGGGAACGTGCGGGTACCTACTATTTACGACCTCGGTAGGTGAACCCGTCCCTTATTCACAACCGAACAATAAATAATTTAAATCCAATCACCCAAAAATTACATAATAAGTCTAACATAGATAGATAAATATAATAAGTGCGGAAGATACATCAAATCCCAAAAATCTGGTCTGAATAGTACAGGAGCCACTACATAATGTCTAGGAAATACAAGTCTCAAATATACATAAATAACTATCTAAATGATAGAATATAAAGACAGGAACAGATAACTCTTATCCGGGCAAAGGAATCCATCCAAGTGCTCACCCTAAAATGCTTGTCAACAGCCTTGGGACTCAGTCAAGCGAAGAAGTCGAACTGGTCACGAACTCTGCACTCAGAAAAGAATGCAGCAAGGTAGAATCAGTACAACAACATGTACTGAGTAGACATCATAGGCTAACAATAACTAGATAACTTATGCAGAAAGAGACTGAAAAAGTAGACTTGCTCACAATCAGATGTAACTCAACGCAGTCCAAAGCATCAAATCCAGTACCAAGTTACCAAGTTTAGCATATCTCCTCAGAATCCACTATAAGACCGAAGCACAATCTCAAGAACCACTATGAAGTACATGTATCACCAAAGATCAACCAATAAGTCCAATACAATGCCATATGTAAGTATGAGATGAATGCAATGCAAATGTAGTGATACACACATGCTTCGGGTGGAATATCTCATCGCCTTGACGGTCACTGACCCCACGCGCGCGCGCGGCGCGCGCGCGCGCGCGCGCGCGCGCCGCGGTGCACGTACAGCCCGATCTAATAGTCAATGTTGTGAAATGTACAACCCAATCCAAGTAAGTGTTGCAGCACGCAACCCGACCTAATATATGTATAAATGAGTGAATGCATGATAACAATGCCAACGAAAATATATGAATCTATGGTGCCACACATGGACACATAGACAATCACAATATCAAGATCATAACCTTACTTTCCTTTCCAATAACCTCAACCATGATAAATATGCTCTCTGAATCATAAGGTAATCACTAAGCATTAACTCTAGAATCAATCACGTGGCGACAAGCCAAAAATTCACAATAAAGCAACAACTCAATAGAACACAATAAGGCGACAAGCCATATTAAAAAATAATACCAACCTAAGTATTCCATCCCAAACTCCATACCAGAAGGTTTACATGCTTTCTCCAATAATCACTATCTCTACGTATGGTTCGCTAACCAAAGTCTAACCAAAAGGTAAGCCCTAATCTACGTGAAAAGCCGAACAGGAGCCACAAACCGTCAAACCTTAGCCTTTTCCTTTCTTTGCGCCTCCAAATACTTATAGTCTAAGCATATTCGAGTTCTACATTAGAAATCAAGAAGAACGATACCCATATTGCTATACTTCTAGTTAGGTCAAATTTTAACTCATGGAACTGGGAAAACGGACCCACAAGGGTAAAATAGGAAATTGGAAGGTGGAATATGCAATTCATGCTGTATATGATCAAACCCACTATTCAACTGCTAAATTAACTCAAGATTAAGCCTAATTCAGATTTAAAGTAAAACCCCCAAATTTGGGTATGAACCCTAATTCTTTAATCCTCAAATTAATCACTATTAATAGAAGAAATAAGCTTAACAATAATGAATTCATCAAATCCTATGGTTATACTAGTCAATTTCATCAACAATTTCCATTTTGGAAGTCAAAACCCATTTCAAGAAATTTATCATACAACTCATCTTCTCCACTTTAATTCTAGTGATTCTAAGCATGGATTAAGGATTTAGTAAGGTAAATGATGAAGTCTAGGGTCAAAAATCTTACCTCCAAGAAGATTCAGTCCAAAAGCTATTCAGTTCTCCCAAAGTGTGTTTAAAAAGTGATGAAAGGAAATGATAGGGTTCAAGGGTTTTAACTAAAGAAAGAAATAGAGAAACTACTCATCACTCGCTTCAGCGAGCTTGCCATGACAGCCAGGGGCCAACTATGATGTCTCACTGGAAATCCCGATCTGCCGCTACAACGGCTCTCAACACGCTATAGCGAGTCCGCCTCAGTGGATACCGGTCCGCTGGGGCGACTCACCACGAAGACTCCTCGCCCGCTACAACGGTCTCTCCCTCACTATAACGAGACCGTCGCATGAGTGGTGCCACCGCAACAATACTGCCGTACACCAGATTTTTCTAGTTTTTGACAATTCTCAACCCAAAACCCGACTGTCACCCGAGACCTCACAGGTACAAAACAAATATGCATACACACATAAATATGTGCTACCAATTCATCCGCGGCCTCGGATTTTCACATAGAGGTCCATTTGACCAAGTCAACCCCCAATGACCTAAAACAAAGTTTCCAACATAAGTCCCAAAATGCTCCCAAGTGCATTGGGAATCGAACCGAACATACTACCAAGCAAAAAACGGTCATCTGGACCTCTCGGAATCCATGAAATTCTGAAAAATGTCTGTTTTATCAAAAGTTAACTATGGGTCAAACCTACCTTTCTTAATGGCTCAAAATGCAAGAATCACACCAAGCCCACCCGATGACAAAGGGAAAGGGTCAATAGGGGTTAAAGGGTCAATAACTGTTACACGTCGCAGTTTGGCCCGTTGAGATTCGTTAGGTGACAGTCGTACTATTGCGGGCACGGGGTTGTAGTTAAGGATGTATGAAGTTATATATGTTCATCCTATGATCATCAGCGTTAAGTTCGCATAATAGGTCATGGAAGGGGTTGAGGACAAGAAAATCAGAGAGTTAAGGTGGGGCCCACATGTTGGAGTTTTATAAAGGGCATATGAAAAGTAATATGAGTAGTACAGGAAAACTTGAGCAAGTCTTAAGAAGGATCCTTAGGCCAAATACGGGCATAAGCCCTCCAAAAGGATAATGTAAGGAGATGTTTTCGGATGATCTGACTTGAAGAGGCCAAAATGCCATTATAAGTTTAAAGTTTAGAAACACACCCAAAATTAAAGTTGTGGATAATTGAAATAGCTTTCCAACCATAGGTCTTGGGCCCTCATACGATATTGGGATCACACGTTATGCGCGTTTTAAGATCGGCTGTCAGGGCAAGAAATTAACCTTGTGCGAACGCACCAGAAGGTGGCGCGCACGCGCAGGGAAAGACCCTGCAACTCAGTGCGAACATGCCATGTGGTGGCGCAAATGCGCTGAGTAAATTTTAAGTCTGTCCAGGCAGAACCTGGACCTTTATAAAAAGGGGGTCACCCCCCATTTCTCAGCCAAAAGCACCCCAAATCCTCTATAATTTTATGGTTGATGTTGGTATTGTTATTGTTGTTGTTGGTTGCTGAATTGAGATTTCAGGCTAGGCATATAAACAGGGGAGATGCTGCCCGATTTTCGACAGGATATAAAATAGTTTGATTCGAAAAATTAGAGCAAGTGTGTGATAATGAGTCTAACATTAGTGTGAATCCTCTCGAATGTAGATTTACGATCTCGGACGGATAAGCGTAACTAATAGGAGGTCGAGCAGGTATGTTAAGGCTCATCCCTTTCTTTCAAAGGCATGGTTCCTATGTTTGATTCCATAAATGTTTCCATAACCTCCCTGTTTTGAAAAGTTAAAAGTTCATGAGTTAAGGCATGACTCTTTTTCTGATAACCCATAAATGTTTTCCAAAATGTCTGTATTTTTCCAAACCAGCGATTTATGATTTTGTAAGCTCTTATGACAACAATGATGGACATGTTTTTATCATGATGGCGATATGCCAAAGATGAGAATATTTCTATGATGATAATGATTAGAATGATTTCATGTTTAAAGGTTCCAAGCTTATGGCTTCAATGTGAATATGAGAATGCTGAGCTATTTCTTGATTTCTCAATTTTATTCATGGATGATGACGCTATTTCTAAAGATTCCAAAGTATATGAACTAACGCTTTGTGAGATTTATGATCTTATTCTATGCTTTCCCTTGATGTTATTCTTCATTGATAGTCTCACCTCATAATTCTTGTTCTTTCAAGGTGAGACATGACGATCATGATTATTCCATAATATAATCGGAGGTTACCGACCTTACATCACTCCGATAGAGTCATAGTGTTCTTTGGGCTCTCATGCATGCTACTTATATTATAATGTATTTATATATGTATATGTATATATGGGATTATGGGAAAGGTGAGGCGCTATAGACGCATGGCCACCTGATCAGTTGGCATATTATGATATCGTCCCGGACGCGGGATATATGGTTAAATGGATCGGGCCGTTCGTTCCTTGGCACTATTATATATATATATATATATATATATATATTATACATATGGATCGGGCTGTACGTTCCGCAGCAATAGTATGTATGTATATATGGATTGGGCTGCACGTTCGCAGCGCTATTATGACACATATGTATGAGAAAGATTTTATGGAAAGCTAAGTATGTGTGGTATCTGCCTTAAGAGGCAATCATATGTACAAGTTATCCCCTTTTATCTTATGATATGCCACGTGTCTTATTATATTATTGTTCATGCCTTACATACTCAGTACTCTACTTGTACTGACGTCCTCTCTTTTATAGACACTTCGTTCATGCCCGCAGGTAGACAGGTAGAAGCGTCTGATCCTTAGGAGCTCCGTCAGCGACATCTTGGGAGAGCTTCAGTTGTTCCGGGGCTATAGCTCATTGGTAATACCCTTGTGTACATATTTGGGCATGGTGTCCTTGTGGATTTATGTATCTTATTTAGAGGCTCGTGGACATACATATGTGGATAGATGTTTCATAACTTTGTTCGTCCTGTTGTTGTATACTATTTTGGTAAAGCTTATTGACATATGCTTACGAATATAGCTATTGATGACTATGTTGAGTAAAATATGTATAAATTGTCCATATGGCCCACTAGTAATGAAAATGAAATGTTAGACCAGAGGTGCTCGGTAAGCTAGTATCGGGTGCCCGTCATGGCCTTTAGCGGGTCATGACAAAAGTGGTATCAGAGTAGTTCCGTCCTAGGGCATGTCTGTGAGCCGTGTCCGGTAGAGTCCTGTTTATGGGTATGAAGCGCGCCACATTTATAAACAGAAGGCTGCTGGGCATTTAGGAATTACTGACCTTCTTTCTTATCCTACATCGTGCGATAGAGCCATGTTATCAAGTTCTCCTCCTTTCTTAATCGTGTGTTATGATTTCAGTAACGCCTGTGAAGAGGAAAGCTACAGTGGCCCAAAAGGGTAAGACGGTGGCCGAAAGAAGAGTCAAACGGGAGCCACCGGCGGAAATAGAAGAGGGTGAGTCTCATAACGAAGTCCCCTCTCGGACTTCTCATGCTCCACTCGTGTCAGCGGAGCAAGAGAGAGCTCCAACTCCAGCCCCAGTACCTCCAGTTACACCGCCAAGAGCTCCGGGCCAAACGAGATAACGAAGCTAATCGGTGGCGACCAGGTTGGTTGTCGCGTGCTCGGCGGCAAGGTGATAGGGCGGTGAGTGCAAGAGCCCACGTCATCAGCTTGAATCCTCCAGAGTTCTACGGGTCGAAACCCGATAAAGACCCGCAAGGCTTAATAGACGAGATGTTGAGGACGCTGCGGATAATACATGCTTCGGATACGGAGTCAGTAGAATTGGGCCGTATAGATTGCGAGATGTAGCCGTCCAGTGGTATAATGATTGGATATTTTCGAGAGCAGCAAATGTATCTTCCCCAGTTTGGCAAGAATTCATCGATGCCTTCCTGCGACATTACCTACCACCGGAGGTCCGATGGGCCTGAGCTGATAAGTTTTTGAATCTCAAGTAGGGGAATATGAGCGCCCGAGAATACAGTCTTCACTTTAATTCTTTAGCCAGGTACGCCCCAACCATGGTAGCCGACATGGGAGACCGTGTGCATCGATTTGTGAGTGGGTTGGGGCCACATTTGGTTAAGGATTGCTTGACGGCCTCACTCCAGGATGGGATGGATATCGCTCATAGTCAGGCCCATGCCCAAAAACCTGGAGGAACAGCAGCAGTCGCAGAGAGGTGAACGTGATTCTGATAGGGGGCGCAGCAAATCGGCCAGATCTTTTGGAGTAGGCAGTGAGTATAGAGGAGGGCAGAAACAACAATATTCCAGGTCTACAGGCCAATCAGTGGCCAGCGCACCTCCTCGATTCGCAAGTAAAATATTTGATCGTCCTATTTATTCAGGACCAAGCCAGAGTTGTAGAGTTTCAGGGTCCCAGTATAGAGCCGATTCTAGCCGGACGAGACCATTCTTACCATGGTGTACTCAGTGTGGTAGGCCACACTCTGGATAGTGTCTCTTAGATACAGGTGCTTGTTATGCCTGTGGTCGAGTTGGTCATTTGATGTGTGATTGTCCACTGAGGAGTGATGGGGACAAAGCTCAGCCCACCGGATAGGCAATTAGTTCATCATTGTCCATGCGCCCTCCTGGATAAACTTCCCAGGCTTCAGCAGGTCGTGGCCGAGGCAGAGGAGGAGCACCCAGTTCAAGCAGCCCTCAAAATCATATATATATATATATATATATATATATATATATATATATATATATATATATATATATATATATATATGCACGCTATGACGACGAGGATCTTGAATCTTCCTCAGATATGGTTACAGGTATATTATCGATATTCTCCTATGATGTATATGCGTTGATTGATCCAGGTTCTACTCTGTCATATATTACTCCTTATGTTGCTAACTGTATTGGGATGAAACCATAGCCAATTAAACCTTTTGAGGTGGCTACACCTGTAGGAGACCCGTGTAGCTGTGTGGGTATATAGGGGATGTGTGATCGTAGTTTGCGATCGTCATACTCTCGATGATACGTACGAGCTGGAGATGTTAGATTTTGATGTTACTATGGGTATGGACTGGCTAGCCTCCTGGTATGCTTACGTTGATTGTAGAACGAAGGTGGTCTGATTCCAGTTCCCAGGAGAACCAGTGTTAGAATGGAAAGGCAATACGGTGTCTCCGAGGGGTCAATTTATCTCCTACCTCAAAGCAAGAAAGATGATTGCCAAAGGCTACATTTATCATTTGGTTCGGGTTCACGACATAGAAGCAAAACCACCAACTCTTCAATTTGTTCCTGTAGTGAATGAGTTTCCGGACGTGTTCCCAAACGAGCTTCCAGGTCTACCACCAGAGCGGGAGATTGAGTTTACTATCGATGTGTTGCCTGATACTAAGCCCATATTTATTCCCCCATATCGAATGGCCCCCGTGGAATTAAAGGAGTTAAAGGCGCAACTGAAGGAATTGCTTAAAAAAGGCTTTATTAGACCAAGTTCGTCGCCATGGGGAGCGCCTGTGTTGTTCGTAAGGAAGAAAGATGGTTCCTTAAGGATGTGTATCGATTATAGGCAATTAAACAAGGTGACCATAAAGAATAAGTACCCCTTTCCAAGGATCGATGATTTATTCGACCAACTGCAAGGTGCCAAATGGTTCTCGAAGATAGATCTAAGATCGGGGTATCATCAAGTGAGGGTAAAGGAAAAGGACATTCCAAAGACAACTTTTAAAACGAGATACGACCATTATGAGTTCCGGGTAATGTCATTTGAACTTAATAATGCTCCGGCGGTATTCATGAACTTGATAAATAATGTATTCAGGCCTTTCCTAGATTTGTTCGTGATTGCGTTCATTGATGACATTTTGGTATATTCTCGATCAGAGGCAGAGCATGCAGACCATTTGCGTACTGTTCTTGGAATCCTTCGAGCTCGGGAGTTATATGCCAAATTCTCAAAATGTAAATTTTGGCTGAATTCTGTGACTTTTCTGGGTCATATTATTTCTGCTGATGGTATTCGGGTAGATACTTAGAAGATCGAAGTTGTGAAGGATTGGCCAAGGCCTACAATGCCTACAGAGGTTCGTAGTTTCCTGGGGTTAGCCGGTTACTATAGGAGATTTGTAGAAGGATTTTCTTCCATCGCTGCACCACTGACGAAGCTGACTCAGAAATAGGCTAAGTTTCAGTGGACAGATGCGTGTGAGCGCAGCTTTCAGGAGTTGAAAAATAGGTTGACTTTGGCCCAATCTTGACACTCCCTTAAGGATCAGAGGGCTATGTTATTTACTATGATGCTTCAAGGGTTGGGCTAGGTTGTGTGTTGATGCAGCATGGCAAAGTAATAACTTATGCCTCACAACAGTTGCGGAAACACGAGAAGAATTATCTGACCCATGACCCAGAGTTAGCTGCGGTTATTCATGTATTGAAGATATGGAGACACTATTTATATGGTGTTCATGTGGACATTTATACAGATCATAAGAGCCTACAGTATATCTTCAAACAGAAGGAACTGAACTTACGACAACGGCGATGGTTGGAGTTGTTAAAGAATTATGATGTGAGCATTTTATACCACCTGGGAAAGGCGGATATGGTAGCTGACGCTCTCAACTGCAAGTCCATGGGTAGTCTATGTGACGTGCATCCAGAAAAGAGGGAGCTAGCTTAGGAGCTTCAACAGCTAGCCAGCCTAGGAGTTCGCTTGACGGACTCGGGCAATGCGAGAATCACTGTTCGAGACTTGGCTGTTTCATCCTTAGTTGTGGAAGTAAGGAAGCGCCAATACGAAGACTTTGTTTTAGTTCATTATAGAGATGTGCTTTCCCAGAAGGAGAAGTCACAATTTGACGTCCCTGCGGATGGAGTCCTGAGATACCGAGGAAGATTATGTGTTCTTAATATGGGAGGGCTATGTCAGCAAGTCTTGGAGGAAGCCCATTACTCTCGTTATTCCGTCCATCCAGGAGCGACAAAGATGTACCATGATCTTAAATCTATATATTGGTGGGACGGCATAAAAAACCGGGAGGATTACTGCAAGCTATAAAGATCCCACCTTGGAAATGGGAGGCGATTAATATGGACTTCATTACAGGCTTACCCGTTCCCGGTGTAAGTATGATTCTATATGGGTAATAGTGGATAGACTCACAAAGTCAGCCCATTTTCTGCCAGTCAGAACTACGTATTCAGCAGAAGATTATGCAAAGTTATATATCAAAGAGATAGTGCGACTTCACGGTGTTCCAGTGTCTATTATTACGGATAGAGGAGCACAATTTACGGCTAATTTCTAGAGATCCTTCCAAGAAGGCTTGGGAACGCAGGTGAAACTTAGTACAACATTCCATCCGCAAGGACGGCAAGCGGAGCGCTTATCCAAACCCTCAAGATATGCTGAGAGCATGCGTGCTAGATTTTGGAGGCAAGTGGGATGATCACTTGACACTTATTGAATTTGTGTACAACAATAGCTACCATTCTAGTATTCAGATGGCTCCATATGAACGGGAGGAAATGTAGATCGCCTATTGGATGGTTCGAAGTGGGAGAGACAAAGTTAGTGGGCCCAGATTTGATTCAGCGAGTGGTAGAAAAGGTCAAGCTTATTCAAGAACAACTATTAACAGCTCAGAGTCATCAGAAATCCTATGCGGATAACCGTCGACCAAACTTGGAATTCAAAGTCAATGATTGGGTGCTCTTGAAAGTATCACCGATGAAAGGCGTGATGAGATTTGGTAAGAAAGGGAAGCTTAGTCCTCGGTATATTTGACCTTATGAGATTGTGTGCAAGGTAGGTGAAGTAGCGTATAAGTTGGATTTACCTCCAGAATTAGAATCAGTCCACCCAGTGTTTCACGTATCCATGCTACGCAAGTGTGTTGGAGATCCCTCCAGGATTGTACCTGTAGACGATGTACAAGTCAATGAGAAGCTGTCCTATGAGGTAAGTACCGGTTGCTATTACGATAGGCAAGTCCGAAGGCTTAGAACCAAGGACGTAGCTTCAGTCAAAGTCCTGTGGAGGAGTAATAACAGAGAAGAAATGACTTGGGAAGTTGAGGAAGATATGAAGTCTAGGAACCCGCTTTATTTCCGCCTCCAGAAAATGTGCGGACAGAGCCATCAGCACCCTCAAGTATGTAATAATTCTCTAAAATGATTCCTTGGCCAAATTTTGGATTGTTATGACAGGCTAGTAGCGGTACAATTACAGGGAAACTCTAGCAATTTTTTTTTTTTTTAGTCCCTAAGAGTTTAACATTCGAGGATGAATGTCCCTAAGGGGGGAGGAATGTTACACCTCGCAGTTTGGCACGTTGAGATTCGCTAGGTGACAATCTTACTATTGCAGGCGCGGGGTTGTAGTTAAGGATGTATGAAGTTATATATGTTCATTCTATGATCATCAGGGTTAAGTTCGCATAAAGGTAGGGCCGACATGCCGGGATTTTATAAAGGACATATGAAAAGTAATATGAGTAGTATATGGGAATTTAAGAAAGTCTTAAGAAGGACCCTTAGGCCACTTAAGAAGGACCCTTAGGTCAAATATGGGCATAAGCCCTCCAAAAGGATAATGTAAGGAGATGTTTTCGGACAATCTGACTTAAAAAGGCCAAAACGCCATTATAAGTTTGGAGTTTGGAAACACACCCAAAATGAAAGTTGTAAATAATTGAAATAACTTTCCAACCATAGGTTATGCGCGTTTTAATATCGGCTGTCAGGGCAGGAAATTAAGGTGGCGCGAACGCGCCAGAAGGTGGCGCGAACGCGCCAGAAGGTGGCGCGAACTTGCAGGGCAAAACCCTACTAATCAGCGCGAACGCACCACGTGGCGGCACGAATGCACTGAGTAAATTTTAAGTCGGTCCAGGCAGAACCTGGACCGTTAAAAAAAGGGGGTCACCCCCCATTTCTCAGCCAAAACACCCTAAATTCTCTAAAATTTTTTAGAAAGTTCCCCAAACTTCCCATACCCACTTTTAAGACAAAACCAGGTATAATTCCTGAATTTCGGTCCGGATAGCGTATAGTTGCAGTTACAAAATAGTATAGCGGCGCGTTGTGGCCTAAGCTTAAGGTGGAGAAGTGAAGATACAGCAATATTAACGGTAGAAAGGTATGAATCTTCTATTATTAATGTTAATCTTGGTTCCTTTACGGATATAGAGCTGTTAAATAGTTATAAAATAATTCGGTTGATGGAAATATGGGATAAACACCATATGGGATGTTTATGAAGTATTTTGGGTGTTGAGAATATTATGGTTGATGTTGGTATTGTTATTGTTGTTGTTGGTTGCTGAATTGAGATTTCGGGCTAGGCATATAAACAGGAGAGATGCTACCTGATTTTTAGCAGGATATAAAATAGTTTGATTTGAAAACTTAGGGCAAGTGTGTGATAATAAGTCTAACATTAGTGTGAATCCTCTCGAATGTAGATTTACGAGCTCGGACGGATAAGCGTAACTAATAGAAGGTCGAGCAGGTATGTTAAGGCTCGTCCCTTTCTTTTAAAGGCATGATTCCTATGTTTGATTCCATAAATGTTTCCATAACCTCCCTGTTTCTAAAAATTAGAAGTTCATGAGTTAAGGCATGACTCCTTTTCTGATAACCTATAAATGTTTTCCAAAATGTCCGTATTTTTTCGAACCAGAGATTTATGATTTTGTAAGCTCTTATGACAACAATGATGGACATGTTTTTATCATGATGGTGATGATGCCAAATATGAGAATATTTCTATGATGATTATGATGAGAATGATTTCATGTTTAAAGGTTCCAAGCTTATGGCTTCAATGTGAATATGAGAATGTTGAGCTATTTCTTGATTTCTCAATTTTATTCATGGATGATGACTCTATTTCTAAAGATTCCAAAGTATATGAACTGACGCTTTGTGAGATTTATGATCTTATTCTATGCTTTCCCTTAATGTTATTCTTCATTGATAGTCTCACCTCATAATGCTAGTTCCTTCAAGGTGAGACATGACGATCATGATTATTCCATAATATAATCGGAGGTTACCGACCTTACGTCACTCCGATAGAGTCATAGTGTTCTTTGGGCTCTCATGCATGCTACTTATGTTATAATGTATTTATATATGTATATGTATATATGGGATTATGGGAAGGTGAGGCGCTATAGACGCATGGCCACCTGATCAGTTGGTATATTATGATATCGTCCCGGACGCGGGATGCTCGGACGCGGGATATATGGTTAAATGGATCAGGCCATTCGTTCCTCGGCGCTGTTATATATATATATATATATATATATATATATATATATATATATATGTATATGGATCGGCTGCACGTTCCGCAGCAATAGTATATATGTACATATGGATCGGGCTACACGTCCGCAGCGCTATTATGACACATATGTATGAGAAAGATTTTATGGAAAGCTAAGCATGCATGGTATCTGCCTTAAGAGGCAATCATATGTACAGGTTATCCCCTTTTATCTTATGATATGCCATGTGTCTTATTATATTATTGTTCATGCCTTACATACTCAGTACTCTGCTCGTATTGATGTCCTCTCTTTTATGGACGCTGCGTTCATGCGCGCAGGTAGACAGGTAGAAGCGTCTGATCCTTAGGGGCTCCGTCAGCGACATCTTGGGAGAGCTTCAGTTATTCCGGGACTACAGCTTATTGGCACTACCCTTGTGTACATATTTGGGCATGGTGTCCTTGTGGATTTATGTATCTTATTTAGAGGCTCGTAGACATACGTATGTGGATAGATGTTTCATAACTTTGTTCGTCCTGTTGTTGTATACTATTTTGGTAAAGCTTATTGACATATGCTTACGAATATAGCTATTGATGACTATGTTGAGTAAAATATGTATAAATTGTCCATATGGCCCACTTAGTAGTGAAAATGGAATGTTAGACCAGAGGTGCTAAAATATGTATAAATTGTCCATATGGCCCACTTAGTAGTGAAAATGGAATGTTAGACCAGAGGTGCTCGGTAAGCTAGTACCGGGTACCCGTCATGGCCTTTAGCGGGTCGTGACAATAGCACTATAATGACCAATCAGGTCGTTACATAATATGTTTACAGTAATTAAGGATCGCCCTATAGATTATGGACCAGATTAGAGTGGTTTAGGATATTGTATAGGAAATGATTAACTTTGTTTGAGTAACTAGGGTTGGTCGGTACTTTCTGGGGGGAAAGCATCGTGAAGGATTGTTCATGTGATGCGCTTGAATTAAAGGAATATCCAATTTAGTTTTAAAGTTCAGGTGAGGCAAGGGAAACTTTCAGACTCTCAAGTTTGTTTCTTACTGCTATCTCACTGATCGGCTTAGCAATTTGACAAGATTTATGATATTTCGATACACCCATCAAGTGGACTTGAGTGATTTTTTTGCTAATAAAGGTAAAAGTGATTGTGAATGAAATATGGAAATTGAAGAATTAAGATAAAGGAAGTATTGCTCTTGATTTGGAAGGATTAAGGTTCATATTCATAAAACGGACTTGAATTTGAAGCAACGAGATTACTTGAGTAAGGTAGTGATTATGGTGGTGTTATCTTGCATCATTCAGTTAGTTGATAAGTCTGATTAAAGCAGGAAGTGTATCGATAATTTGACTAAGTGTATGACAAGTGCCATGGGGCTTTGCGAGTGGTGAGGTGCAGATTTCGATTGACTAGCATTACAAGATTGATGAGGAGGTAACTTGTGCGACGAGATTGGTAATTTCATGGCATCCTTGAATGAACAAGTGTTGAAATCTAATTTTGATCCTCCGTATTCTCAATTAACTAGTTAGACTTCTTGAAACTTAAACAAAGCGGAATAGCCATTTTTATATAATTAAAAAATACTAGATATAATTATTTTGTCATTTATTTTGGCAAAATATCCTAATTTCTGACATATATATATTTATATATATTAATTTTAATATTAATTATATTTATTTTGAAAATCAATTCACACAAAAGATGTTTTAATTGAGAGATTGTTTTGAAGTGTCAAATCAAGGTTATTTATAATTAGTACAACTATTATAGTAATTATTTTGCTCTGTTAATAAGTTTAATTGATTATTAGTTCATTTTAATCTTTATTTAAATGATTTTAACTGCAAAAGATTGTTTTCAATTAAATGATTGGTTACTTTTTGAACTCCATTGACCGTGTTTCAAATGTTTTGATCAATACTTTAAATGCCAGCACTTATAGCAACAATTCGTTAACTAAAGTGACTAATGTTAATTTCTAATTTTGGGTTATTTTTTGCCCGAACCCAATCCAGAACTCATTCTGGCCCACTTTTTTCATCCCAACCCCGCACATCAGCGAGCTAAATGAGGGTTCAACCTCATTTCTCATTTTATTTCTATTACCAAGGCAGCCAAGGGTCAAAACCCTAACTCCTCTCGTTACTTCGCCGCACCCGCCGTTGTTGAAAATAGCAAATTTCCAGGCGTGTTTCTTCGTTCAGTGTATGTTGTCCAATTTGGGCAAGAGTAATTAGTGCTCTTGCCCTCTCCGTCCTATCTCCACCCAAAGGTAAGGAAAATCTTCCCTCTCTTTTTCTTTAGTGCAACTGCTATAAATACAATCACAAATTTTACATTTTATACATGAGATTCATGACTTCCCAAATGACTTTCTCTAGTTTTCTGTATAAAAAAAGTATTTCATGAAAAACTTTATTTTTGAAAGGCTTTATCAATCACAGAAAGTCCTTATTCGTGTCATATCAAACATATTGAAGATGAACTCTAGAGAAGTCATTTTCATGGATCGTGTAGGAAGAAGGGTGTTAAGTTGTTCCTCATTCTACCAATGGTAAAACTTCAATATTCAATATTTTGTTATACTTTTTTATTTATTATATTTTAACTTGGTATTACTTCATCACTTGCATTCTTTCTTTATTGGGGCTTCTTATTTTTGTAGAATTTATAAGTTTCTTCCTTATCCCTCACAAATTTTTGGCTTAATTTATGCTTTACCATCTTAATTTGAACAAAACATTCCTTTTACACACATATTTTTGAATATTTCTTTACACATTGTACCTTGTATTTTTCATAGTTAAAACCTCTCTAAATAGCCTAACACCATTTCATTCATGACACGTGCTCAAACTTGGTGAGGCTCATTTCATTTATCAGTTTGGGTTGAAAATTTGTGATGGGTTAAATTGGGCTATAACCCAAATTAGCTCAGCTTAAAAATATCTATAGCCAAAATCTATTAAAACTTGGGTGAGTTGGGCTGGTTAAATGAGTTTGGAATATGTTGGACATTTCCCTAATGAAAATGTATGTCAGACATAATTCCTTTCTTATCCTATAAATTTGGTGAGATTAAGAAAATCTTGTGTACCATTATTTATACATCATTTGTCACTAAATATTTCATCCAAGAAAATAATAGAAGAAGGCTCACAACTTCTTAGTATCATGGCAGCAGCAACAACAGGAGAGATTAAGAAGATGTTGATACTGAAAACTAGCAATAACGAGAAATTTTATCTCGAGGAATCATTGGCCTTACAGTCTGAACTTATCAAGAGCATGGTAAAAGCATGCGGCGTTGAACAACATTATCATAAACCTTGATAATAAACAAGCCATCACAATGACAATAGATTGTGCAATCATGTGGTTCAGAAACTAAAAGGAAATACAGTTTCTGTACATCCTCAACCAGTTCAACCGACGATAAAGAACAATAATATATGAAAAATATACCCTCCTTGAGGAGCAATTGGCAAATCAGAATTTTTTTAGCATTTTGGTCATTCTTGGCACGATTGAGATGCTTCATCCTAAAGTACGGATCAATCAATGTTTTCCAAAATCATGAAACACATTTGAACCGAAGAAAAGATCGCACATGTATTCTCCTGAGGATATCTATAAGTATTTCCTCTTTAAAGTGAACTTCCACAGCCTAATCCCCTTATCCCGGAGGGTCCTGATAAACTAATCCCATTATCCAGGAGGATCCTACCAACTATATCCCATTTTTTCTTAAATTTTATGCCTAGTCAGAAGGTGCCACCTAAATTGAGGACAGAGTAATATTTATGTAAATTGAAAATTTTGTACACGAACAAATTAGAGACTAATATTTAGCTAAGCGGTTCAACTCCCTCCGTTGTCTTAATCTCCTTTTTAATCTGTTTAAAAAAAGAATGGCTCTTTTCTAGTTAGATAACTCTTTAATTTCAACATTTTACATGACATGTTTAACATTACAAGATTAAAGGATATTTTAGTATAATTATAGTCCCTCTGTTAGTTTTTATTTGTACACTATACCTAAACTAGTTGTGCACTTTTACTTGTCCAATTTGAAAATCAAGACACAATTTATCACTTAGTTCTTGATTTACCCTTATTATTAACTACTCTGTGATTATTTCCCAATGCATTTTCTAGAATATTGAATTTATTATATGTCACGACCCAATTTGGGTCGCGCGGGCACCTACCTTTCCCACCTCGGTAGGCGAACCCTCTATCGAATAACATACCATTGAACAAGGACAATCATTCTCACTAAAAGATAATCGACAGTAACAGCGGAACATCACAATGTATAATTAATAAACTCGAGTATTCATATGATTACAACAATACATGATTGGATGAGTCCAATTTTCCATGACACTGGTCTAGACTAGTACAAGAGCGACTACCCACGCCAGATTACGATTTCCCACTATATTCTAAGACTCAATCTCCGAATCCCGAAATGAAGTGGGAGGAGGTGTTGAATCGACATACGCCCCGTTCCGCACACGTCACAATCAACCACAGAAACAATCTACACCCGAAAAAATTGTGTAAGTACAATATCAGTATAATCCACACGTACTGAGTAAGTATCATAGGCTGACAATGGTTAGTAACACATATCAGTAAAAAAATTCACAGATAAACATGATAACAACCCAATCAAGTCGTACGTCTATCTATCACACACTGTACACCAATACCTTTTAATCGTTAAATTCACCCCAATAATCACCAGCCAATCTCACAACAATCTCACACCTCACATATCATTAAATCGTTACGTTTAGTCTATTGATCAACTCATCATTAAGACACACAGTATCCTACATCACATAGAGATCAAACATATAACTAATATTCCGGACGATCTATGCCTACTTCAACAAGTTCAAACAACAAATCCTGACCCAAACACCCGTCATTGCCTAAGTAAAGTATACAATCACCAACGTGTCAAGTATGCATAAATCACGCCCCAATCCAACACCACAAGTACAACACCAAAACATCTCAGAATCAATCCATAATGCAATGCAATGCCATGCAAATGAGGTGTGCACATGTACTCCGGACAGAAATATCGATGTCTTGGTAGCACAACCCAACGTGACTCACGAAGTCTAAGTGCCACCCATCTCGGATATTTTCCCAATATACATACAGGACCCTGATCTTTGCCCCCGGG
>NC_081347.1:22428892-22497237 GCF_029784015.1 Lycium ferocissimum | reverse complement strand
ATATTCAAAGTGTGTTATAGTAAACTTATCATTTTATTATACTCAAAGTGTGATATAGTAAAGGGTGTGACAAGTTAGATATGTACAAGTAAGAAATGGACGGAGGGATAACATTCAAAAGTATTCTTTAATTTCTTAAACTCCGTTTCCTATCAAACTAAAGACAAATCGAAATAGAGAGTATATTTATGCAAAAACAGAAGAAAAACATGGCTTCTATAAATTTCAAGGCAAAACCCAGGATAGATAGTTGAGCCAGAAAAATCTAAGGGTTTGTTTGGTACGCGGGATAAGGTGGAATATCCAAGAACTAAGCTCGGGATTAAATTTAAGGAAAATGGCATTTTTTGTCCCCGTGTTATTGCCTACTAGCGCTTTTGGTCCCTAATAAAATTGTTCTTTTATATTTTTTAAGTACCTACTGAAAATTTATTCTCTTTATTATGAATATATATAACACTTCAGACAAAAATAATATCCTTTGACAAGGTATTTCATATGTCAATTTGGCTACATAACAACCAATTTTTAAACGGGCTGAATTAACCAAGTTAAATGGGCTGAGCCAATAAATTGATGAGTCAATGATCCGTAGTATTGTTTGAATTGCCCAAAAATTATTAGAATACATGTCACACACGAGATACCAAATTATTTGTTAAAGTTGAAATGATTGGAACTTTAAAACCATTTTTCTCTTGTCTATCTTGGTGTAAATCATGGAAAACCCATTTTTCTCCTATATAAGGGTATAAGGTGGAATATCCTGTTAAGAAATTCAGTAGGGTCCTGCCAATTAAATCCATTTTCATTAGGAATTATGTCTGATATATATCTCCTCAATGAAATAAAAATTTCCAGGTGAAATGTCCAACATCTAATTAGTCCAAAAGAATATTTTTTTTATATTTTTTCTCCTAATAATTTCTTATAATTAATGATTTTTCCTCATAAATTCCATATTTCTAATATTTTTGTTCTCTTTTTTTTTCTTTCTCCTTCATCATTTTTTGGATGAATTCATCTTTCTTGTTCATCATTGCCCAATAACAAACTAACTTCTATAACTTCTTCGTCTGGTAATCTGATTCATGTACACAAATTTGGCAAGCATGAAACAAAAAAGTCATAATTTTAAAAGAAAAATAATAAAAAGAGTCAAAGATCTTTTGAAACCAACTCTTTAACTGGAAAGTTGAAGTGGGTGAACCTAAGAAATCAACCACCTTTAGCAGACATGTGAAAAAGAACGACTCGTGATTTTTAATGAGAATAGAAGTTCGGAAAAAGATAAAATATAATTAGAGCTGGCGTCTATTTTTACTGATTTGTTTTGTATAATTTGGGCTCCTTTTAAAAATTTTGGATCTAAATTTGGTGGTAAAATTAATTTCAGCTGCCAAAAAGAAAAGAACTAATTACACTGTCACATGACAGACCAAATGGAGTTTTGGAGAATGAAACTCATGCAACACAATGATCATTTTCCTTCCAAGGGGTATTTTAATACGAGAATAATGTAATTAATGGAGATTTTGCGAATACCCAATAATTTAAGTATGAAATTAGCAAAAAAATGATTTAGGGTGTTTAAAATATTAACTCTATTAAAAGCCCTAATAAACATCATAGGACAAATGATAATTCATTAATATTTGATCTACTGTTTGCTCCTTAATGTAATTCAATAACTTATGAAAAGAAAAGAAAGAATGTAATTCAATAACCACAAAAGGCCAAACAACAAAAACTAATACAATCTTGGAGGAAAAAGATAACCCAAAACCAAAAATGTTAACTTTTCTCGAGGAAATTAGATGTCTTACCTTTTGAGACTCAACAGGGAAAAAGAAAACAACAACTACAGTCAAACCTCTCTGAGTACAACAATGGTGCAGTTATATATAATGATTTATTTGTTCCAAAATAGAAGGCTAGTTAAGGATTCAAGCAATATTATATTATGAAGGTTTGTTTTTTCCGAGAAAAGCTGCATCTACAAGTCGCACTCTAACAATAGAGATTAGTTATTATTATGCAAATCAATTCCTCCCCATGGAACAGGCCTTGATAACCTCCTGTTAAAGAATTGTCTGCCTCCACTTCCCTGATTAAAGTTACCTGCAGACTTAGCTCTTTTGCTTACATCTCTATCCTTCTCTTCCTGCATCATCTCATTTTTCTTCATGTCCTCGATCTAAAGCCTGAGTAAAAGCTGCCATCTTAGGGATGGTCATATTCTTATTTTGAGCAGCAAGATTTGCTTCACCATACAAGTAGGGTTCAAGACCCAACACAAAACGCCTCACTCTGGCTTCATACTGGTATGCATATGTTGGTACACCAACATTTGTTTTGTATAATTTGGGTGGACGGCTATTAAAGTATAATTTTTATTTTTATTTTTAAAAAAGTTTGGGAAAGTTGTCCAAAAATTAACGAACAGACAATGCATAAGGAGATTTATAAATTTTGATGTCAACTTATGCCGCAATTAATAATACAGGGATTAGTTATGAAAAAAATGAATAGGGGTCGTTCAATTTGAAGTAAAGTTATGCCGGAATTAATAACATAGGGATTAGTCTTGCAAGGATTAATAATGTTGGAATTTGTAATGTAAAAACTGTAATATATGGGAATTACGATGTAGGAATTAAACATTATTTCTTGTTGGATGTTTAATTTATGTGTTAATGATGCGTACACATTGTGTAATTCAAATTATGTATCTTTAGTTTTTTACTGGAAAAAACAATGCTACAGCATTATCATTCACAAATAAAACTCTAGAATCTATAAGATTCCCCATCATATACATAGCAAAACATAGTTAGTTGCTTCAAAATTGCAAGTGTGAAGAGTTATTACTTAAGGTGTTATCGGTTGTTGCACCTAACATTGGAGAAGGGGTGTGGGTATTGTATCTATTGCCTATGACTCAGCGAGTTTCTACAATTAATGGTGATGTGACTTTGTGGAGTTAATGAAATGGGAGGAATAATCGCATGATTCGCTGTAAGCGTTCTAGTTTGCCGAAACAAGGAAGAAGGGGCCTTTCGTGGGCAAACATCGCTTAAGGATCCTGGAGCGAGGTGTCAGTCAATAAGGACATTTAAAGTACTAGATCAATGGTAGATGTTAACTAATTCAAGTAGTGAAGTGCATTTCAGAAATTGAATTAAGGATCAGCAATACCGGTTGAAACCAAGAGAAGTGGAATCTCTATAGGAATTTCGGTGCCTATGTTAGATTGGTAGAAGTGGACAACTATTTTTAGTATAGTGGACAAATGAAAATGGATGGAGAGAATATAATATACTAAAATTGTCACATCCCAAATCATAGTCGTGATGACACCCAGACTAACCCCCCTGGTGGGTGTACCATCCCTTTAAACCATTTACTTAAACAATTTACGAATTAACGTAAATTATACGAACAATCAATAATAAGTCTAAGTCATATCAGAAATACTGAATGTGCCGAAAATACTAAGTCATAATACATCTCCCCAGAAATAAAGTCACAGTACAGGAATAACTACCCAAATATGTCTAGGAAAAATACATAAGTCTGAAACATAAGGGAACACTATCTAATGAAATGAGTAATAGACAATAAAAGATAGTCTCCAGGGCTACAGACTAGTAGGTAGCTCACCCTCAGAATCTCAGCAGAATAGTCTCAAGGCTAGAATCGTGGTCTCGATAAGGATCCGGACTCAAACTCTGCACTCAGAAAAGGTACAAACAGAGTAGTATCAGTACACATATGTACCGATAAGCATAATAGACCGACTAAGATTAGTTCACGCATATGAAAACACAAAATCAATAAGTCAACAGGTAGGCAAACAAATACCATCATGAGTTACAAAATATCACAAAATCAAGTCTTAGCCTAAGGTTAAGCTTCTACACCACAAGCCTGTCAAGTCCTCAATAATTTATCAAGTAAACCACAACACGAATACAACCAACGATTTACTGGATCAATGTATCATGAGGTAATGAGGCATGCAATGCAAATAAGATAAATGTGGTGCAATGCAATGGCCAATAACTGAAACTTGTACACACATGCTAAGGAAAGAAATTTTGATGTCTCAATAGTCATGAGTCATGAGGACCCGTGGAGTCCATGTACCAGTCACTCCGTACAAAGCCCAGAGGTGACTTTCCACAATACCTGTCACAACCCAATTTTACTAAGCCACGCGGGCACCTACCATTTCTAACCTCGGTAGGCGAACCGTTTCCCAAATCATCAATTCAAACCACAATAAAGTAAATAGAGCAGAATAAGTAGAAGTTTGAATCATAAATAATCATAAGTGCGGAATATAAATACAATCCCCAAGGAACTAGTCTGACTTGTACAAGAGTAACTAAGTAATGTCTAGAAAATACAAGTCTCAAATGCTAAACACATCTGTCTGAATGGAAGAAAATAAAGACAGGGATAGATGAGTTTTCGGGCAGTGACTCGTCAGATGTTCACCCTAGATACTCGCAAGCCAAGTCTCTGAAATTAGTCCCGGGAAGTGGAAATAGGACCTTTCTCAAACTCCACACCCCAAAAAGGAGTGTAGCAAGGTAGCATCAGTACAAACAACACGTACTGAGTAGGTATCATAGGCCGACAACAGTTAGTTAACATATATAAAGGAAGAGATTGAAGAATATACATGCTCACAATCAGGTATAAAAACCACACAGTCCAAGAATAACAACTGTAGTATATAAGGATCAAATAACTGAATCATAGCCTATGGTGAAGCACCTAACCATAAGTCTGCCAATTTTCCACAATTCCTCAGAAAAACCACAAACAACGTACAACCAACTATAGTAATCTGTAACCTCAAGTATTAGCGTAGGAAAAACCTCTACTCCTCGAGTCCATAAATTCCCAAGTATGTATTAATCAGACACACAGTGATCTCAAATCAGTAACCAACCAGGCAGTCAATGTTTACGAGCACCGTACAATGCAATAGCTAACCACATCCAGAAATAGGATGCATGAATGAATGAAATATGAATGCAAGGCAATGCAAGTATACACACATGCTTCGGGCGGAGGATCTTCACGCCTCGACAGTCCTGACCCATGGAGGACTCGTGAAGTCCATATACCTGCTGCGGTGCACAGCACTATCCAAGTCAGTGTTGCAGAACGTGCAACCCGACCCAAAGTCAATATTGCGATACGTGTAACCCGATCCAAATAAGTGTTATGGCATGCAACCCGATCCATGATATCAATGTCAACAAGAGTATATGAATGCCAGATCATGCCACACATGGACACATATCACCATAACAACCTCAATATCCATTCCTTCCTCTTCACGAGTCAATAACCAATAACTGAAAGATACGGTTTTACAACCATGAATAAGTCACTAAGTATTCATATCAGAGTATTATGAAATATTAGAATGAGTACACTGCATAATATCAATGAATGATGACAACATATCAAATCAATCGTGCCACACAAGGAGACATCTCTTGATATCAATAATAAGTCAAGTTCTTTCCTCTATCCAAGATAATACCAATAAGTGAGGAATAGCGATATCTCAATCATGATAAGATGACTAAGCATCTAATCTAATATCACACACGTGGCAACAAGCCAATAAATCACAATCAAATAACAGTACCACCCTAGGAATCCATCCCAACTTCATACCCGGAGGCATAGCATGCAGTCTCCGCAATCACTAACCCTACATATGCTTTACTAACTGAAGTCTAACCATAAGGTACATCGTAACCTACCTGGAATGCCGAACAAGAGCCTCAAACAAGTCCACTTGAGTCGTGCCTTTCTTCTTTGGAGAACCTTAGAATGATTAACATCTATCAAGTAAGAATTCTACGTTAGAATACGAATCTAAGGATACCCATAATGCCATAATTTTACCCAAAACCTAAAAATGGACCCAACATAGCCAAATTCGAGCCACAAGGGAAAAACTGCAATTTCATTGAAAAATCGGGTTCAATATAGCCAAAATAGAACCCTACAAGTTTAAATAAGTCCAATGATACCCATATTGCTATACTCTAATTCGAAACCCCAAAACGGTAACCCCGAGCCTGCAAGGGCAAAATTGGAAATTTATGATAAAATTAGTTTACCCATAGCTTAATTAATCTAGAGTCAGAAAACCCATTCAAAAAGCCATCATCTTGATCTCAAACCCATCATTTACCATTTTTCAACTTTTGGATTCAAAACCCCAATTTTCCCCAATCAAACTCGGATAAAATTAATAACCAATGAAAATAAACTTGAGGAAACATCAAAATAAAGGTTAGATACTTACCCACTCGTTAAGTCGAGAACAACGCCGCAAAAATCACCTCAAATAGAGTTCTAGAACTCAAGATATGCTCAAAATACAAAATGAACGCTGTTTGATTTTTTTATACACAGATATTTCCACTACAGCAGACCAGAAGTCCGCTATAGAGGTCCAATGTCCACTACAGCAGACCCACCAGGTACAGCAACAGTTGTCCGCGCTAAAATGATCATATCTTCCTCATACAAAGGCGAAATGCGACGATTCTTTTTGCTATAGCTTCGTAATTACAATACGGATATAATGGTTCAATAGAAACACAAAATAAAGGTCGTTTGATCAATATGGTATCCTTTATGGCCAAATAAACTGCGGCAAAATATCAAATACAAGCGCGACACAACCCAAATCCATCCGAAACTCACCGGAATCTCACCAAAACTTGCAGAAAAGTCTAAAATCATCATACTAACTTGTTAGAACTTTCAAAACATCAACACGGGGCCATATTTACCTGATGTTGACCGTGGTCAACTCTAACTCTTTAACTTAACTAGTTTCTCCACCAATGGCTGAAATCACACCCAAACCCTTCGGGAACCAAACCAATAACTCTACTAAGACATAAACAACATTTCGGACCTAATGGAAATGTCGTAATTTGATTACGGGCATGTTTACCCTAAAGTCAACTATTGGTCAAAGGTTTTTGTTATATCCCGCATTCTTGTGCAATCGAATAATTCGAGATAATCGCGGGAGGACGATAAGCAAGGCCACATTTTATTTTGTTTGGCTTATGAGTTGCCTATAAATGATTTAGAAGCGAAAATTGTAAGAAAGGTCAAGGGCATAAAAGGAAAATTCGCAATATGACCCATGGAAATATGGAGTAAGACGAAGGGCAAATTTGGAAACGGGGAAAAATTTATTTTCATGAATTACAAGAATTAGCCAACAATTGGGCTTGGAATTTTTTTTTTAAAAGAGATGAGGGCCCAACCGGCCATGAGCTTGGCCCAAGCCCATATGGGATTTAATTGGCTCCATTAAATAGATGACTAAGTCATCTTTCTCTCATAAGCTCTAGAAATTTCATGAAATAACAAGAACAAAAAAAGAAGGAGAAAAAAAAACAAGGCCTTCGGCCATAGTAGAATTTCCAAGAAAAAAATTGCAAAATTTCTCCAAAAATCATTTCTTGCTAAGTAGAGGTGCCTAGCAAGGTGGAGTATTCATTTGGGCAAGAAAGACACATGTTCATGCAAGTTTAAATTCCTAGCAAGGTGAAGAATTGAAGAGAAGGTAAGAATTTATTTCCTTTTTATGTTATGGAAGCTTATGCATGGTATGGTGTATGAAAAGGAGTGAAATTCATGAAGAGCAAAAATATGGAGGGGTGGCCGTGAGGTGTGGTATATTTGTGTGTATATGGAAATCATGTTTTAATTATTTTATCTTGTGTGTGGTTGTTGTTATGGGTGCTATATTGCTAAGAGAGGTTGGATGATTTTAGTGAGGTTGTAGTGTGTGTGTGTGCATGATGTTTGGCCGTGAGTGTTGCATGTATATGTAGCCGTGTAGTAGTAGTGTAGTGTGGAAGAAATGAGTTAATTTTATTTAGTGTATTGGTTATTGTTGTGTGGATTTTATATTACTAATAAATGTTTAATGAGCTTAGTGAAGTTCTAGTAGTTGAAGACTTGTTATGGAAGATTATGTAAATGGAACATAATGCTTTTGCATGCATGGAAGGTAATGTTGTTGGTATGATGTTGTTAGTATATAAATGTTACGGTTGTTATGGGTTTTGTGGAATTGGAAAGTCTTGAAAGAAGTAGTATATTGATCAAATAGTTGGAATGTACTTTGGGTTGATTATTGAAAATTGTAGTGTGATTGTGGGCATTATTGTAGTAGTTTGGCCGGGTTTGGATTCCCGGATTGTAATGGATGAGAATTTGATTATGTTGAATGTCGAGGATGGTATATTTACAGAGGAAATGCTGCCGAAATTTCGGTAGCCAAGTGTTTCCTTAAGATTCCAACTCTAAGAATCCTAATAAGAGTTTTGGTAAACATGACCAATTTGCAGATTTTGACGAAATTGCAACGTGAATTTGGAATAGCTAAAGGAGCGAAAAAGAGGTATGTAAGGTTTCCCCTTCCTTTCTTGGCATGTCTTAGATGTATAGGCTTGATTTCGCGCCTCGGGGACCTTCCTAACTCCAGTAAATCCGCAAATGAAAATAGTTACTATTCATTCAAAAGAAGATTGAACCCAAAAGTGCATGAATTGTCGAGGAAATGTCTAAACATCCTAGAACTTGCAAAAATGAGACCCGATTACCCTAAGACCTTCATAAGTAACGTCATGACACGTATTATATGTAAGTTGTGTACGCCACCTCATTTGACCCGAGGTGGGCCCCTTTGTTCCCGGATTTTCCTTGTTGTCCTGTTGACTTATTATAAAGTAGAATCCAATGGAAACTTTTGATTCGTATTCCGTCCTCAAAAGACAAGTACTGTAACCATGCTAACAAGGATATTCCTATGATGGCAATAGAGATGCCAGATATGATAAAGTGACTACAACGTCCTTATTTTCAAAAGTTGAAAATTATGATTTTAAAGCGTGACTTTTCTTCTTAGAAAGTTTATAAATGTTTTCAAAAATATTCATTTTTCTCCAAAATCCAAGTTTTGCGTTTTTGATAGTTTTTATGACTAAAACGACGAATATGATTTTACAATGACAACGACGATGTCAAACATGAGTAAATGTCTATAACGAGTATGTCAAAAGCATGTACCTACCATGAATATATCTATGACTATGTTTTACTATGACATATGTATATAAATGTGAATATGTAATGTATATGTTTATGGGGAAGGGGGAAGGGCAACTGTGTCCACCTGATTTCGGGCTTATCATCCCGGACGCGGGATGCCCGGACGCGGGATATGGGAGAGCCGTACGCGGCGTCTGTATATGCGATATATTATATATATGACATGTTGTGTTGGGACACTGTTGGGGAGGGGGGTGGGAGAGCTGATGTATTCAGCGTCTGTAAATATAAGAAAGAGACACTGTCTCGAAATGTACGCATCGAAATGCATCGTTTACCGAAATGTCCGTTTATCGAAACGTATCGCAATATATCGTTTCGAAATGTACCACATCGAAATGTACCGTTTACATCGTATACGGGGATACGGGACATCGTGTTCAAGAAAAATAGGCTAAGCTTGCAGTATCCGCCCATGTGGCACACACATGTACAAAAAAGATACTTCGCACTGTGATAAGCTCGTATATCTATTCTCGTTATGACTTATATTCTATAATCATTTACTATGTTATCATCCATCGCCTTACATACTCGGTACATTATTCGTACCGACGTCCCTTTGTTGTGGACGCGCGTTTCATGCCACGCAGTCGGCCAGACAAATGATTTTGGTTTTTAGAGGCCTCACCAGCAGCTGACGGCGCTCAGCTTGTTCCGAGCCTCATTCCTTTGGTACTATTCCGTGTATATATATATGCGGGCACGACAAAGACTCGGCCCTTCTTCTCCGTATATGTGTACTATGTTTAGAGGCTCGTACGTATGTGTACAGTAGATGTTTGTATTTTGGATTGTCCGTATTGCCGTATAATGGAATAGCAACGTTTACTAGTTTATGTTCGTAACGACGCTCGCTAATGTTAATGTTCGTTTCAAGAAAAAAAAAAAAAATATACGGACATCGTTCATACGACTTGCTAAGAGGTACAGGTAAAATGATAGGTAAGGGGTGCTCGGTACAAGTATCGGATACTCGTCACGCCCCCAGACGGGTCGTGACGAGAAGTGGTATCGCAGGTTCGGTCCTAGGAGTTTGTCTACGAGCCGTGTCCAGTAGAGTCTTGTTTATGGGTGTGTAGCGCGCCACACTTATAAACAGGAGGCTACAGGGCATTTAGGAAATATGACCTTCTTTGTGTTCTAAGATCGTGCGATAGAGCTATGCTACCAGGATCCCATATTCCTTTCCTAATCCTATGTTATGGTTTCAGTAATGCCGCCAAAGAAGAAAGCTAGGGCAGCCCGGGGAGGGCGAGACCAGCTCCGGCCGGCCCGATGGCAAGAGGCCATCCGGTTATTGACTCGTTAGTTGCCGCACGGTGCTCGTGGCAAGATACGGACTCGGGAGACGGGGCAGTAAGTGCTAGGGCCCGTGATTTTATCGCCCTAAGACCCCCGGAGTTTTATGGGTCAAAACCAGAGGAAGACCCGCAGAATTTCATAGACGAGATGCTAAGGACACTGAGGATTATACATGCTTCAGATACAGAGTCAGTGGAATTGGCATCGTACAGATTGCGGGATGTAGCAGTCCTGTGGTATGACAGTTGGAGATCCTCAAGGGGAGCAAATGCCCCTCCCCGGTTTGGCAGAGTTTGCGAGGCGTTTCGCGACATTTCGCCGCCGGAAGTTCGACGAGCTCGAGCCGATATGTTCTTAAATCTTAAGCAAGGAAATATGAGCGTCGGGGAATACGGTCTCCGCTTTAACTCGGCCGAGCGTGTATGCCCCGGCCATGATCGCCGATACATGGGGGATCATGTACATCGATTTGTGAGTGGGTTGGGCCGCATATAATTAAGGAGTGCTTGACGGCCTCACTCCAGGACGGGATGACTATTGCTCGCATACAGGCCCATGCCCAAAACCTGGAGGAGCAACATCAGCCTCAGAGAGAGGAGCGTTACCCGGACAGGGGTTCCAGGAAAAGGGGCAGATCTTCTGGGGCGAGAAGCGAGTATAGAGGAGGGCAGACACAGCAGTATTCTGGATATTCGGGCCAATCCGTGGCCAGTGCACCTCCTCGAACCGCAAATAGAAGGTTTGATTATCCTACTTATTCGGGACCGGATCGAATGCCAACGCTTCGAGATCCCGACGCAGCTGATTTTAGTAGGGCGGGGCTGCCCCCACCGCGATGCGCTCGGTGTGGCAAGCCACATTCTGGGCAGTGTTACCTGGAAACAGGTGGTTGTTTTGCCTGCGGTCGAACTGACCATTTAGTGCGTGACTGCCCACTAAAGGATGGGAGAGGCCAAACTCAGCCAGCCGGATCGCCAATTGGTTCATCGTCGACCGTGCGCCCTCGTGGACGGACTTCTCGGGCCCCGGCCGGGCCGCGGCCGAGGTAGAGGAGGGCGGGCGCCTAGTTCAGCTGGTCCTATGCACCGCTTATATGCAACTACAGGACGACAGGACCCTGAGCCTTCCGCAGACGCGGCCACAGGTACTTTTCCGGCACTTTCTATGATATGTGCGTTAATTGATTCGGATTCTATCTTATCCCACGCCGCCCTTGTATTGTTGAACATTCGGAAATTAGGACGAAAAGTGACTATATGTACAGGTAACAGTGAATACTAGAGACTGCGAAGGGTAGAACTGTGAATAAAAGAAAAGATGTGTTACGCGGGTATTTTGAAAACTGCTAAGACCCCAACCCGTTCCATATTATGTGATATGAAAAGGTGAGGGAGTGGAGGCGAAAGTACTAACGCTAAGACGCTGAAATGCATTAAAGTTTCAAGGTTAAGCGTGCTAGGGAGAGAGTAATTTCACGATGGGTGACCCCCTGGGAAATATGTTGGAAATTTCATAATTATGGAAACTGGGGACGAATGTGAAGGTAAGTAGTTTAAAGTAAATTAGAATGTGTGGAGTGACTGGAAGCTCTATAAAAGCCGTGTGAGCTGGACTAGCAAAAAGGGAGAGCGTGCTAGATTTAAAATGGATATGTTAGGCGACATATGGGATATTGACGAAGGAGACTCCCCCGAATATTATCATACGCTATGAGGCCAGTTCAACATTCGAGGACGAATGTTCTAAAGGGGGGGAGGATGTTATATCCCGCATTTTTGTGCAATCGAATAATTCGAGATAATCGCGGGAGGACGATAAGCAAGGCCACATTTTATTTTGTTTGGCATATGAGTTGCCTATAAAGGATTTAGAAGCGGAAATTGTAAGAAAGGTCAAGGGCATAAAAGGAAAATTCGCAATATGACCCATGGAAATATGGAGTAAGACGAAGGGCAAATTTGGAAACGGGGAAATATTTATTTTCATGAATTACAAGAATTAGCCAACAATTGGGCTTGGAATTTTTTTTTAAAAGAGATGAGGGCCCAACCGGCCATGAGCTTGGCCCAAGCCCATATGGGATTTAATTTGCTCCATTAAATAGATGACTAAGTCATCTTTCTCTCATAATCTCTAGAAATTTCATGAAATAACAAGAACAAAAAAAGAAGGAGAAAAAAAAAAACAAGGCCTTCGGCCATAGTAGAATTTCCAAGAAAAAAATTGCAAAATTTCTCCAAAAATCATTTCTTGCTAAGTAGAGGGTGCCTAGCAAGGTGGAGTATTCATTTGGGCAAGAAAGACTCATGTTCATGCAAGTTTAAATTCCTAGCAAGGTGAAGAATTGAAGAGAAGGTAAGAATTTATTTCCTTTTATGTTATGGAAGCTTATGCATGGTATGGTGTATGAAAAGGAGTGAAATTCATGAAGAGCAAAAATATGGAGGGGTGGCCGTGAGGTGTGGAATATTTGTGTGTATATGGAAATCATGTTTTAATTATTTTATCTTGTGTGTGGTTGTTGTTATGGGTGCTATATTGTTAAGAGAGGTTGGATGATTTTAGTGAGGTTGTAGTTGTGTGTGTGCATGATGTTTGGCCGTGAGTGTTGCATGTATATGTAGCCGTGTAGTAGTGGTGTAGTGTGGAAGAAATGAGTTAATTTTATTTAGTGTATTGGTTATTGTTGTGTGGATTTTATATTACTAATAAATGTTTAATGAGCTTAGTGAAGTTCTAGTAGTTGAAGACTTGTTATGGAAGATTATGTAAATGGAACATAATGCTTTTGCATGCATGGAAGGTAATGTTGTTGGTATGATGTTGTTAGTATATAAATGTTACGGTTGTTATGGGTTTTGTTGGAATTGGAAAGTCTTGAAAGAAGTAGTATATTGATCAAATAGTTGGAATGTACTTTGGGTTGATTATTGAAAATTGTAGTGTGATTGTGGGCATTATTGTAGTAGTTTGGCCGGGTTTGGATTCCCGGATTGTAATTGATGAGAATTTGATTATGTTGAATGTCGAGGATGGTATATTTACAGAGGAAATGCTGCCGAAATTTTGGTAGCCAAGCGTTTCCTTAAGATTCCAACTCTAAGAATCCTAATAAGAGTTTTGGTAAACATGACCAATTTGCAGATTTTGACGAAATTGCAACGTGAATTTGGAATAGCTAAAGGAGCGAAAAGAGGTATGTAAGGTTTCTCCTTCCTTTCTTGGCATGTCTTAGATGTATAGGCTTGATTTCGCGCCTCGGGGACCTTCCTAACTCCAGAAATCCGCAAATGAAAATAGTTACTATTCATTCAATAAGATTGAACCCAAAAGTGCATGAATTGTTGAGGAAATGTCTAAACATCCTAGAACTTGCAAAAATGAGACCCGATTACCCTAAGACCTTCATAAGTAACGACATGACACGTATTATATGTAAGTTGTGTACGCCACCTCATTTGACCCGAGGTGGGCCCCTTTGTTCCCGGATTTTCCTTGTTGTCCTGTTGACTTATTATAAAGTAGAATCCAATGGAAACTTTTGATTCGTATTCCGTCCTCAAAAGACAAGTACTGTAACCATGCTAACAAGGATATTCCTATGATGGCAATAGAGATGCCAGATATGATAAAGTGACTACAACGTCCTTATTTTCAAAAGTTGAAAATTATGATTTTAAAGCGTGACTTTTCTTCTTAGAAAGTTTATAAATGTTTTCAAAAACATTCATTTTTCTCCAAAATCCAAGTTTTGCGTTTTTGATAGTTTTTATGACTAAAACGACGAATATGATTTTACAATGACAACGACGATGTCAAACATGAGTAAATGTCTATAACGAGTATGTCAAAAGCATGTACCTACCATGAATATATCTATGACTATGTTTTACTATGACATATGTATATAAATGTGAATATGTAATGTATATGTTTATGGGGAAGTGGGAAGGGCAACTGTGTCCACCTGATTCAGCTGGCTTATCATCCCGGACGCGGGATGCCCGGACGCGGGATATGGGAGAGCCGTACGCGGCGTCTGTATATGCGATATATTATATATATGACATGTTGTGTTGGGACACTGTTGGGGAGGGGGGGTGGGAGAGCTGATGTATTCAGCGTCTATAAATATAAGAAAGAGACACCGTTACGAAATGTATCACATCGAAATGTCCGTTTTCGAAATATGTTTACATCGAAAGGTGTCAATAAGTTTCGAAATGTACCGTTTATCGAAATGTACCGTTCATCGTATACGGGGATACGGGACATCGTGTTCGAAAATAGGCTAAGCTTGCGTAGTATCCGCCTATAGGGCATACACATGTACAGTTACTTACGCACCAGGATAAGCTCGTATATCTATTCGTTATGACTTATACTCTATATACATTTACTATGTTGCCATCCATGCCTTACATACTCGGCACATTATCCGTACCGACGTCCCTTCTTGTGGACGCCGCGTTTCATGCCACGCAGTCGGCGGACGTACGGTTTTGGTTTTTAGAGGCCTCACCGCCCAGTTAGTTGATTAAGCGCTCCGGTTGTTCCGAGCCTCATTCCTTTGGTACTATTCTCGTGTATATATATATGCGGGCACGACAGCACTCGGCCCTTCTTCTGTATATGTGTACTATGTTTAGAGGCTCGTAGACAGATGTGTACAGGTAGATGTTTGTATTTTGGATTGTCCGTATTGCTGTATAATGGAATAGCAACGTTTACTAGTTTATGTTCAGAACGACGCTGCTAATGTTAATGTTTTGTTTCAAAAAAAAATATACGGCACTGTTCATACGACTTGCTAAGAGGTACAGGTAAAATGACAGGTAAGGGGTGCTCGGTACAGTATCGGGTACTCGTCACGGCCCCTAGACGGTCGTGAAAACGGGTCGTTACATCAGATACCAATTAAACAATCGTTCATCCTCGAACAAAGAAAGAAGTACGAAGCTGACGATAATTGAGGAATCTTCTTTTAAACCCACACGTAAGTATCCTCAGCAATAATTACGATGATAGCACCGTTTTCCATAACCTACCTCGGCTGCAGAACACGTGCCTCGAACCGTCAAAACTGGGCTCTCCCCTTCCGGACAGCCTCAGAACGCTCAAAGTCTAACAATTAAACGATCTATATTAGACTACAAATCCAATGATATAAATGTTGCTATACTTCTAGAAAACCCCCAAATTAACCCTAAAAGGTGGCTATGTCTTTACAAGGGTAAGATGGGGAATTACAGGTTAGAAAAGGTCAATTCAAAGTTTGATAAGTCCAATTACTCATTATCAAAACTAATTAGTCCCCAATTAGCCCTAATTTCATCAATAGAAGAAAACCCCTAAGCTATATATATTCAAACCCTAGAAATTAGGAAGAGATTCAACTTAATTTCTAATTCCCCAATGATTAGAAGCTTAGAAGCTTAGAAACCTTCCCATAAAACTTATTAGAATTGTAAGGAAATCATTAAAGCAACTTAGGGTTCCTAACCCATCTTCCCCAACCTAAAGCATGAAACTAGCATGAAATCCAACCTTAAACCATAAATAAATAATAGGAGAAGGTATTGGAACTTACCCCAAGATGATTCCATCCAAAACTCTTGTAATCGCCCACAATACTTCTTGGGGTTAAGATTTTAGTGAATGGAAGGAATGATATGGAGTTGGGAAATAAAAAGGATTTTTCTGATTCAGTGATCTCTGCTTACGTAAAGGGATGTCTTCCTACGTCTTCCCGCCTTGGAAGATAACTTTCGCTAAGGCGGAATTCATTAATGACTCGCATCTTCGCCGGTGAGGGCTGTTCGGTGCGCAAGAGAAGAAACCCTTGCAGTGCGGGAACTGTCCAACTCATTTGACGCTCGCATATGCGGACCAGGCCTCACCTAGGCAGGCTTGCAGACACGGCCAAGCATTCACGGAAGCTACAGATCAGAAACCAAAAAATCTGGTTTCACCAAGTTCAACCCAAAATCCCGACACCCATCCGAAACCTCCTGAAAACCAAACCAAACCAAACATACAGACACCAGTAAATACACGCTACGAACTCAACTGTGGCCTTAGAATTCCCAAGGGAGGCCATCTTGACCTAGTGAACCCCCAAATGGCTAAATTCAAGTTTCCAACCAAAGGTAAAAAAATGCCTCGAAAGCCTCGGGAACCGAACCAAACACCCCACCAAGTCATAAATGACCCTTCAAACCCCATAAAATCAATAAAATTTTGAAAAAGGTCCGTTTACCTAAAAGTCAACTAATGGTCAAAACATTTTTCACTTTAATGTTCTAATTTTCTCAAATCCTACCAAGACTTGCCCGATGACCTCGGGAACAGGGTCGCCCATCCTTGCGGGTCAAAAACACTCTAACAGGACTAGAAAAGGGGTTAATAAGGGTAAAATGGTCAAAATGCACATAACGACCAAATAAGTCATTACATCAGATACCAATTAAACAATTGTTCATCCTCGAACGGATAAGAATGAAATGAAGGAAAGGTACCTGACTGGGTGAAGAGCTGGGGATATCTACTTCGCATATCAGCTTCAATCCCCTACATAGCCTTCTCGACTGGACGGTGCTTCCTCTAAACTTTTACCGAAGCTATCTCCTTTGACCTCAATTTTTGACCTCTTTAAAAGATAGATTCTGATCGAATAAAGTCGAATCCCACTGGATGATGTAAGACCCGTCCGAATGGTATTTCTTCAGCATGGACACATGAAACACCAGGTGAACACCCGACAAACCTGGAGGTAATGCTAACTCATAAGTTAAATCTCCAACACGACGAAGGATCTCAAATGGGCCAATAAACCTCGGGCTAAGCTTGCCCTTCTTCCCAAATATCATTACACCCTTGAAGGGTGAAACCTTCAATAGAACTTGGTCACCAACCATAAACTCCAAATCAAGAACCTTACGGTCCGCATACTCCTTTTGCCTAGTCTGAGCCTCCAGAAGCTTTTCTTGAAGCAAATTCACGTTATCCAATAACTCTCTCAATAGATCGATACACCAAGGTCTCACCTCAAAAGCATCAAACCAGCCAATCAAAGATCGATGTCTCCTCCCATACAAAGCCTCGAAAGGAGCCATGTCGATACTCAAATGATAGCTGTTGTTGTTCGCAAACTCTGCCAAGGGTAAGAACTGATCCTAATGACCACCAAAATTGATTACACATTCTTGGAGCATATCCTCTAAAACCTGAATCATCCACTCAGACTGACTATCAGTCTGCGGGTGAAAGTGGTGCTAAGATCTAACTGACCATCTCTGCCGACAAAGACTGCCAGAAATGGGACGTGAACTAAGTGCCTCTGTTGGAGATAATGAAAATGGGCACCCCATGTAATCGAATAAACTCTCTGATGTAAATCATGGCCAACTTCTTGTAACGACCCGTTTAGTCATTACAGTGATTTTTGAAAAATTCACAACGTTGACTCCTTGAAGCATCCTTGGTCCTTTTTACACTTTTGAAAACCGTTAACTCGATCGGGAAATCGTACGAGTTGCATATAAATATTGGATAGGGTCCACTCGGGCCCAGTGGTATGCCTACAGCACCCTTAATGCCACCCTAGCAGTGGCTCAGTAACGGTTGGACACCGCAAGAGCGGTGTAGTTAATTTCTTTAAGGACCGCCCCAGCGGTGCCTTGGGCGTAGAAGTGGTACTGCTGAAGCGGCATCCCAGACCGCAACAGCAGTGACGAGCAGTGATTTTCCCTTATTTAAGTGTCATTTTGGGAATTGACCTCATTTTTCAAAAGCCTAAAAAGTCCAGCAGCACTTGAAGCTCTTGTGGAGCCTAAAATGATATCTCTTTGGGAAAGGTAATCCTTTTAATTTCATCCATTCATTTCTTCACTTTAGTGATTCTTCTTAAAAGTCCCTCATCTAGAAACTACAAAAATGGATGTCACCAATTCATGAACTTAGGTGGAAAAATAGTTAGCACATTTTAATATGGGTTACATAGATCCAATCTCTCTTGTTGATAACACTAGCTTGATTAATAACTTAGCTTTCTCTTACTTTCCCCAACTAGTAAGTGGGTTTTTCCATTAATATTGAAACTTCTTTCTAAGGAATAGAGTGAAAAATGGTGACTTTAATCATGAATGAGGGTTAATCAATCACTTAGCTTCAATTATGAGTTAGGAAAAAGGATTATTTGGCAATAAAGGCCTAGAAAATCTAGAAGGAGTCTAAATTTCCAACTTTCTTTATCAATCTGAACCTTTTATAAGTGCTCTAATGATGATTCCTATTTTAGGTCTCATGATTGTCCTAAGTTCCTTCGTGAGGATTACGACGTGATAAAAAGTTACGGATGTTCGTGGCGCCCGCTCGGCCTCGAGATAGGTTATGGCTTTCATTTTTGGTAGACTCCGATTAGATTTACATATCCTTGTATTAGAAGAAATGGGGAATGCATGTATAGGAATTGGAGATTTGGGATGGATCCTTATGATGGTACAATTATGTGATATATGTGTTCGGCCTTGTGGCTTATAGATTCCCAAAGATTCTTGAATTGGTTTCCCTTGAGTATCGGTGGATTTATGTGACTTGGAAATGGTGGTTGGTACATACTTTCTATGTCTCTTGATGAGAAATTTTCGTAAGATACGCCTCAATTGTTCTATGCTATAAATAGTGAATCTTAATTGGTATTGAAACGGATAAAATGTACCAACGATCGTGAATTGATGCTAGACTGGGTATTATTGATGTCTTGTAAGTAGAAGGTGAAATTATCATATATTAATGTTGATAGGCAGTAAAGGAAGAGTCGTAATATTTTGTTGCGACTTGATTGTCCTATTGTTATTGGCTTGATGCCGCGTGGTAATAGTAGATATTGGAGACTATTGATATCTCTTTTTCATGATATTGTGGTACCTCACTTGTTGATGTTGATACGAGGATACTATTCCATATGACTTGTGTAGTCTTTCATGATATGGTTGGCGTACCCATGCTTGGTACTTGTGATATTGACCTGATTATTGATGTTGATTCATACATTGCATGCACTCTCATCTCTCATGATATACTGTTGATACATTATTGATACTTGATAAAACACTGTGTTGAGCTAGGCTCAGTTTCCATGAGAGTGATGTGAGAAGTCTGATATCCGATGGTTGTCCCAGAATAGTGGATTGTGTGCGAGTGATGTGAGAAGTCTGATATTTGATGGTTGTTCCAGAATCGGGGATTGAGTGGAGTGATGTGAGAGTCCGATGTCCGATGATTGTCCCGGAATCGTGGATTGAGTGAGTACATGGACTTCGCTGGTCCCCCATGGGTTGTGCTACCGGGACGTCGATACTCCCGTCTAGAGTACATGTGTACACAACATTGCATCGCATTGCATTGCATTCTGACTTATATTGTGATGATCTGATAATTACATGTGTTGTTTTGTTTCAGATTGGCTATATTGAGACTTGACCCGATTGGTCTTAGTTGCTAAACCATAGGCCATGATCCTGAATTATTCTTGTTGACTATCCTTGTTCTAGCGGTACATGTTGGGTATACTGAAAATTAGGTGAACAATGATTATCATATAGGCGAGTTGGCTTCTATACTAAGATGGAATAGCGTAATGATATTAACTTGCGAAACTTGTGTGGAATTGCCTAGTGTCTATTAGATAAGAGTTAATTGATCTAATAATCTTGATGATATAACGAGCGGCAGAAATGTATGTTGTTGATCGAGTTACTTATCCTGCTTATCTGTTAACTCTTTTAATGACATATGCCTCTAACCATTGTAGGCCTATGATTCTTACTCAGTACGTGTTGATTGTACTGATGCTACTCTTTCTACATCCCTTTTGGGATGTAGAGTATTTCAGGTGATTGATTGTTGACGTGTTCGGAGAATGTACGGTGCCTATCTCGAAGGCCTCCACCCACCTCATTCCAGGATGGAGGTTGGGTCTTAGAGTTATTATTGTATTCTGAATTTACATTAGTCGCTCTTGTATTAGCGTAGACCAGGTGATAGGAACAGAAATGAGGCTTTGTAATTATTTATCTGCTGTAATTACTTCTGCAATTTGGGTTAATATTTCCGCTATTAACTATTCATATATTGAAAATAATAAAAATTTTCTTTACTTGGAGAAATATGTAATTTTTGATTGAGGGTTCACCTACCGATGTGGGAATGGTAGGTGCCCGTGTGATTCTAAATTGGGTTGTGACAAGTTGGTATCAGAGCATAGGTTACCGGTCTCACAAGTACAAGAGCAAGGTCTAGTAGAGTCTCGTGGAATGGTACATAGAAGTCCATGCCCATCCACGGGAGGCTATAGGACATTTAGGAAATTTCTGCTCTTTCTTTCAAATCGTGCTACTTCAGTCAAATTGGTATCTCGGTGGGTTCAATTGGTATGTGGACGATTCCAATTGGTATCTACGCATGTAAGTGTATTACGTCGCTGATTCGACTCAGTTCGTGTGAAGATTTTATTCGAATGTTCCGTGAGTGCAAAGTTGTCAGAATATGTTTAGGTGCTACTGTTCAGTGGTCCCGCCACGTCCTCCACTGCTGAAGTGTGCCTTTAGTTTCCCTTATGACCGCTGCTACGACCCCTTCTCCGTCGAGGCGAGACCGCCATAGCGGTCTGAGAGACGGCCAAAGCGGCATTACAGAGTTCAGTGACCTGAACTTCTCCCCTGTTTTTTAGCTAGTTTTCCCCTGTTCGTACCAACCAATAACAACCAAATGAAACAGCAGCAAAATTCAACCAACGGTGATATAAAGCCAAGCCCGACAAGAGCAAAGATCACTCAAGACATTACTACAAACCAATTACAATTACCAAAACATAAAACTAGATGATCCAACATTCGAACCAAAATATCCGAACAACAAGCCAAAACAAGGCTAACCAAGACCCAAAACAACATTATCCCAAAGACATCCAAACACAAAAACCAAACAAATCAAACAGAATTTATTTAAACAGCAAAGCCCGACATGGGCAACCATAATACCATCACGGGGAGGGGGGAAGGATTCTCTAATCATCCATCTGGCTCAGGGCGTCATCATCGTCCGAGCTGCCGACTACCTCCACCTATCTAACTGTACCACCAACCTCTCGAGGCACCTCCAGGAAGGAGTACCTATCAGGGTCATCCTCATCTCCTACAGAAATTGGCACATCAGGGCGCATGGTGCCCCACACTCCCTTGACTCCTCTCCAAGTCCGAAGGTGCACCTTGTTCTGAGATCGCTTCCTTGTCACCTCCGCATCGAACTCCTCCCAAAGCTTCCTGTGGTCCGTGGCCAAGGTAGAGTAGGCTGTCTGCAAGGAAGAAAGTGACTCGCCCATGTTCTTCTGGGTCTCGAAGTAACCCTTCATCTCATCCCTTGTGACAAAAGCCGCAGTATCCCCCGACGAACTAGAATGCTCGGAGAACATAGACAATTATGGAACATACCCCTCATCTCATCAAAGCGTGAGTCTATGCGCTCAAATGGCCCCTGAAGGCGGGGAACCTCAGCCCCAGTCTCCTAACTGCCCTCGTCCCCAGCCTCACCATCAGCCTCGGCCCCACTACCTCCCTCCTGGGCATCACCAACCTTTCTTTTCTTCCTATCCTATCTACTAACAACAGCAGTACCCCAGCCTTTTACCAAAAGTGGGTGAAATAGATTATCACTGGGAACTCACTCATCTATCTCATTCTCTCTCGGCACCTTGAACCTCTTGCATATCGAAGTGATTAGTGAAGGAAACATCAAGCTGGCACCCCAGTCCTTCAAGAACTCCTTCCACTCATCAACGACCTGAGCACCTACATTCACTGGAATGTCAGCAAAGACACAAGAAACAACTAAGGTATAAGGAAAGGTCACATCACGAACATTCTTAGACAACCGAACGCTACGGGAAATAATATTTAACCACATTTTTGCCTCCGCAGTAAAGTACTCGTTGGTAATCGCAACCTTACCATTAGCCTAAATAGCATGTTTCATCTCGCTTTCGTGGACCAGTACTGAACCCAACCACCTCGAATCCTGCTCTGCCACCTTAACTGCAAAGGGCGCCTCCGTATGGTTTTCAAGCTTGTATACCCTATTGATTACTTTTGGCCCTACTCTCACCCTGGTGCCCCGAATGATAATCTCTTGATGGGGAGAATTCCAGTCAACTGAAGACAGCACCGCGTTAAACTCCCTTACCCAAGTCACATTGCAAAATTCGAGATCCTCAACCAAGCAGTTCCATTTGATTCGATCCAATCTGGCAAGGAAATATGGAGCCCTCTTGTCCACATTAGTCATATCAAAGCCCCGCTCTAATAGTAAGGACATGGGTAGTTGCTGCAAGTGTATTCGTTTGCTCTCGGGAGTTGGAAGTTTCTCGTACGAGGGAATCTCCTCTTCGCCTTGAACTTATTGATTCTCTTCTTGTTTCTCTGACATCTTACCTGCAAAAGAATTAGAATGTGTTAAATTAATGTCACCTTAGATCGTAATATTCTAGCTTATTCGTAAAATCGTCAAAACCTTCAACTTCACAAATCGCAGCCTCCGTGCTCGGTTCTCACAGTGCACCGCCGTAGCAAGCTTTATCGACCGCATAGTGGGTATTCTACCACCATAGCGTTCCTTAAGAAATTCCTTGGATCGCCCCAGCGATCGCCTAAGCGCTACAGCGGAGCCACTGAAGTGGTCAACGAGCCGCTATAGCGGTCTCGTTGTCTTCACCCAACCAGACCCAGAAATTTTCAGTTTCAAAGCACAAATTTCTAACCCAAATCCGTGTTTTATGAGCATGTTGAGTGTTATGCATGATGATTACAAGCAATGCAAGTCGGTTTAAACAACAAACAAACCCGAATTTCAAGAAAGACCCAAACCCTCTATTCCAGGAATTCCTTTACTATGTTCAAGATTTGTATTCTAAATCAGGGCTATAATTACGCTATGTTCGCTGGGTAGGGCATTCTAGCGTCTAGTCAGTTATATATTCCTTCTTCCACACTCATGAGTTTCATCATCCAACAACCCAAAAAAATCCTAACTTTGGGGTCAAAATTTTTGAATCTCATACGCATTATTTCTCGAAATTCAAGTCTACTATATATCTAAAAGTGGAGGGTGGCGATTTCTTACCTTTGTTTTGGAGATTCAAGCGAGTGGATGGAAAGTTGAGATTGCGCTTCAAAATTCTTCCTCTTCCTCTGTCCTTGAGAATAGGGGTGAAGTGTGAGTGGTGTAGTGTTGGGTTGGAAGTGGAAAAATAAAGGGGGAGTTATGTTTGAGTTAGATTCGGAGTGGGAAAATGAATGAAGTGGGAATTTGGAGAGACAATTGTTGCTTGAGAAGTGGGAAGTAAGGAAGTGAGCGGCTGATGTCGCTTAATTTTTTTTTTCCGACCCAGCGATAACCGCCGTAGCGGTAGCCAGGCTACCCCTGCATCACCGTCACAGCGGTCCCACACGCCGCTGTGAGGTCCCTTCGTGAAAGTTATTTTTCTGCCATAGCGGGACCCTGCAGCACTAACGATGCCGCCTCAGCGTTCTGCTAAGCCGCCGAAGCAGCCCTGACCAATCCATTGCCTTTTTACGGAGCATTTCAATGATGTGTTGAGCCTTACACCCAAGCAGTGAAACCTTGTTGTTGTGCTGATCATCCTCGAGTTTTAATTACTAGATTATTCCATGAGACGTGTATAAACTGTCAGCTTCCATCCGTTCACAACTAGGATTTGGTTCGAAAATTTTGTTTAGTAATCGTGAATTTAAATTAGAGCGCGTTAATTCTAATTGGTCTTTTGTGAACCTATTTAAAATTTTCCCCTTTTTCTGTGCTGAAGTTTTGTTCGAACTAATTTAAATGAGGCTTCCAATCTTTTGTATGTGAGGGTCTAGGTGTTGTATTACTATCCTCGTCCCACGTTATACTACCCCATCTGCGCTTGTTCGTATCTTTGCCGTTCGGGGATGAACGGTTGTTTAATTGGTATCTGATGTAACAACTCATTTCGTCGTTACCGTGATTTTTGAAAAATTCACGACGTTGACTCCTTGAAGCATCCTTGGTCCTTTTTACACTTCCGAAAATCGTTAACTCGATCGGGCAATCGTGCGAGTTGCGTAAAAATATTGGATCTGGGCCACCTGGGCCCAGTGGTACCGCTGTAGCACCCTTAATGCCGCCCTAGCAGTGGCACAGTAATGGTTTGAACACTGCAAGAACAGTGTAGTTAATTTCTTCAAGGATCGCCCTAGCTGTGCCTTAGGTGTAGAAGCGGTACCACTGAAGTGGCGTCTCAGAACGCAACAGCGGTGACGAGCAGTGATTTTCCACTATTTAAGTGTCATTTCGGGAATTGACCAAATTTTCCAAAACCCTAAAAAGTCCAGCTGCCCTTGGTGCTCTTGTGGAGCCTAAAATGATATCTGCTTGGGAAAGGTAATCCTTTTAACTTCATCCATTCATTTCTTCACTGTAGTGATTCTTCTTAAAAGTCCCTCATCTAGAAACTACAAAAATAGATGTCACCAATTCATGAACTTAGGTGGAAAAATGGCTGGCATATTTTAATATGGGTTACATAGATCCAATTTCTCTTGTTGATAGGACTAGCTTGACATTTAACTTAGATTTCTCTTACCTTCCCCAACTAGTAAGTGGGTTCTTCCATTAATATTGAAAATGGCTTTCTAAGGAATAGAGTTAAAAATGGTGACTTTACCTAACTAGTGGTTTAAATGGTTGACTTGATTCATGAATGAGGATTAATCAATCACTTAGCTTCAATTATGAGTTACGAAAAAAGATTATTTGGTAATAAAGTCCTAGAAATTCCTATTTTGGGTCTCATGATTGTTCCAAGTTCTTTCGTGCATATTAAGACGTGACGTGATGGAAAGGTGAAAAGTTACGGATGTTTGTGGAGCCTGCTCGGCCTCGAGGTAGGTTACGGCTTTCCTTTTTAGTAGACTCAGTTTAGATTTACATATCCTTGTATTAGAAGAAATGGAGAATGCATGTATAGGAATTGGAGATTTGGGATGGATCCTTAGGATGGTACTATTGTGTGATATATGTGTTCGGGCTTGTGGCCTGTAGATTCTTTAGGATTCTTGAATTGGTTTCCCTTGAGTATCGGTGGATTTATGTGACTTGGAAGTGGTGGTTGGTACATACTTTCTATTAGGGCTGTTCATGGTTTTGGTTAAAACCAAAACCAAACCGAAAATTTAACCAAACCGAATAAACAAACCGACATTTGGTTTGCTTTGGTTTGATTTGGTTTTAAATTTTAAAAACCGATAATATTTGGTTTGGTTATGGTTCTATTAAAAAATAACCGAATAAATAACCGAACCAAACCGATAAATTATATACATAAATTTTATAATTATTTATATGTATAATATTAGTTTTTCATAAATAATTATAAATATTTTATACCTTTTAATCATTAATTTGATTTTTGGTCTACTTATTTCATATGATTGTTTAAGGCCCATGTTTTTAAGAATATATCCAAGCCCATGTCTTTAAGTCTTTTAACTCTTTTAAGTGTTAAGTGTAAACCTACTAACAGAAGCTCACTTTAGAGTTTAATGTCTTTAACTTAGATTTTTAGCCTTTCTTTGTCAGCCATTTGATTTTAGGTTGTTTCTTCTTCTTCTTCTTCTTCTTCTTCTTCTTCTTCTTCTTTCGAATTTATACCTTTCTTATTTCTTGTCTGAATGGGTCCTAAATTTCTACTAATATTTTTCATATGAAAAGGACAGAGGTTGTAGATTTGGAGGTTTCTATAGAAGATACTTCAGTAACACAACATTTGCTGCAACTCAAGCACATGGTAATGCCCTAATACTTCTTCCGTGGGTAATCCTCCTTAAAAGCAGAAAAGAACAACTCCTTGTAGTTGAGACCCTAGCCTTGGGGATAATGATAGAAAAATATATGAAGTTTGGGATCATTACACAAAGTTTTTTTAATAAAATGGGAGAATTGAGGGTAAAATATAAGTACTGCCCCAAAGTTTAGGATCATTACACAAAGTTTTTTTATTTCATATATTTTAGTTTTAATTTTAGGTAGTCTTTATGTTTAATTAATAAGTATATTTGCAACAACAACTAAAAGCTCCTATACTCTATTTTATTTCCAGGTATGTGTATTAAGATGACAAAAATGGTGCAACCACTACTAAGTTAGTTTTTAGCTCTCTATGTAATAGTTTAGCAACTTTGGGTAACTTGAGTACTATAACTATCACTAATAGTGAAAATGTTTCTATGATGTATGTTCCACCTTAAACTATAAACAAAAGTTATCGTTTGAACCCAATAAAAGACATGTCTTTTTCAACTTTTTAATATTTTACTGATAAGTCTCATTGCTGCTAGTCATAAACCGAAAAATCGAACCAAACCAACAGTAACCAAACCAGTGGTTATTATTTTATTTAGTTTGGTTATGGTTTTAATCAATAACCAACCCAAACCGAACCATGAACACCCTTACTTTCTATGTCTCTTGATGAGAAATTTTCGTAAGATACGCCTCAATTGTTCTATGCTATAAATATTGAATCTTAATTGGTATTGAAATGGATAAAATGTACCAACGATCGTGAATTGATGCTAGACTGGGTATTATTGATGTCTTGTAAGTAGAAGGTGAAATTATCATATATTAATGCTGATAGGCAGTAAAGGAAGAGTCATAATATTCTGTTGCGACTTGACTGTCCTTTTGTTATTGGCTTGATGCCGCGTGGTAATAGTTGATATTGGAGACTATTGATATCTCTTTTTCATGATATTATGGTACCTCACTTGTTGATGTTGATACGAGGATACTATTCCATATGACTTGTGTAGTCTTTCATGATATGGTTGGCGTACCCATACTTGGTACTTGTGATATTGACCTGATTATTGATGTTGATTCATACATTGCATGCACTCTCATCTCTCATGATATACTGTTGATGCATTATTGATACTTGATGAAACACTGTGTTGAGCTAGGCTCAGTTTCCATGAGAGTGATGTGAGAAGTCCGATATCCGATGGTTGTCGCAGAATGGTGGATTGTGTGCGAGTGATGTGAGAAGTCCGATATCCGATGGTTGTTCCGGAATCGTGGATTGAGTGGAGTGATGTGAGAGTCCGATGTCCGATGATTGTCCCGGAATCGTGGATTGAGTGAGTACATGGACTTCGCGGGTCCCCCATTGGTTGTGCTACCGGGACGTCAATACTTCCGTCCGGAGTACATGTGTACACAGCATTGCATTGCATCTGCATTCATACACATTTGCATTGCATTGCATTCTGACTTATATTGTGATGATCTGATAATTACTTAGGTTGTTTGGTTTCGGATTGGCTATATTGAGACTTGACACGATTGGGCTTAGTTGCTAAACCATAGGCCGTGATCCTGAATTATTCTTGTTGATTGTCCTTGTTCTAGCCGTACATGTTGGGTATACTGAAAATTTGGTGAACAATGATTATTATATAGGTGAGTTGGCTTTTATACTAAGATTGAATAGCGTAATGCTATTAACTTGCGAAACTTGTGTGGAATTGCCTAGTGTCTATTATATAAGAGTTAATTGATCTAAGAATCATGATGATATAACGAGCGGTAGAAATGTATGTTGTTGATCGAGTTACTTATCCTGCTTATCTGTTAACTCTTTTACTGATATTTTGATAAAACCTGGTCCATAAAAATGGAGGCGACCCAGCTGGCTTGCACTCAACATACGATATCAACCAAAGCATGGCATCACCCAACAACTGGAAGGTCACAAAATCAACTCCATGGGTCTCTACCGTTCTCAACTTGTGGAGCCTCTAATGACAGTCAATAACAAAACTCATAGGCATTCTCCTGCGGAGTACCATAGAAAACAGGAGGCGTCATCTTGGTGAATCTCCCAAATAAGTCATGCTTCTCATCGGTCATCACTGGGCCTGCTATGGGCCTAGAAAAGAGGTTTGGTCCCGGAATCTCATCCATACTTGGAGCCACAGCGGAGCTGGCTGTGCCCTGGAGCACAGAACCTCTCTGGAATCTGATTAGCCACTCCATAACCATCCGGTGTAGCTGATAGAGCACCTGCCTGAGTCAACTACTCAAGGTGTTCAACACTCAAACTAAAGCATCGAACATAACCAGAGTAGCAATAATATCAGGCTAAGAGGGTGTTGGCCCCAACTCGTCCTCCTCCTCAAAGACCTTATCATGATATTCCGTCTGTGGCTTGGGGGATACAGATCTAGCACGGGCTTAACCAACCACGGGAGCCCTACCCCTAGCTGGAGTTGCCCCTTTGCCACAGCCACGTCCACGGCCTCTAGCTCAGACCCTACACGTGCCGTGGCCCTGGCGGCCGGCACTGGCACCTCATCAACCGAAACTCTAGCACGAGTCCTCACCATCTGTGAGAGAATAGAAGGAGAAATCAGATACCAATTTGAAGAGACTAGATACCAATTAGAACAAATTATCACGAAAGCAATGAAAGAGTGAGGTTTTTCTAGTGTTTCATAGCCTCTTGAAGATAAGTGATAACGTCCAAATCCACTCCTCAAAGAGAAAGTGTACACGGTCATATGCAATATAATTTACCCAACTATGAGTCAGTCGATCCCACAGGGAACAATATACTAGGCGATTCGTAAAGTAAGGAACTTTCACTTACTAAGCTAAGCCAAACGATAGATAATATTTTGGTTTTTGGAGAAAATTATAACTAATGCGGAAATGTAAACTAACCTAGAAAGCAAGTAAAATGATCAATGTCCACAAGAATGGATATAAAGGAAACTACGCTCAAGTAACGATCCAATGTATTTCATGATTTACAAATAATGGTGAGTTTATATTACTTAGCCTCGGATAATGACTCTAAATTAGCTTCTTCCGAAGACTAACTAGACTACCTAATTGAATATCCCTAAAGCAATTAGGAGCATTAAGAACACCCGAATATGTCTACAAGTGGTGTCGCCTATCCCTAGGTCGATTTCCATTAGATGAGGATTAACGCCCCAAATTCTTGTTAATTATTCTTTCCCAATCTCGAGTTTACCTCTTCCAAGTTTAAACCGAAATAGATGGGCGAGTCCTAGGGTTAGCAATTCCCTTAAGAAACATTAAAGAACAAGAATAAGTAAAACAACATTAACTCACTTCTATTGATTATAAAATCATTCAACACATAAGCAAAACAAGAGATTCAATCCAAACTTAAACAATGTATACTTCCATAAACAAGGTTCAAGTATTGAAATTAAATACTACACACATAAATATTCAATAAATAGCAAGAGATGAAGAAATGGGTAAAGAATTTCTCATTGGGTGCCTCCAAATCTTCTCTTCCAAAGTATGAGGATGAAACCCTAGCTCTCCAAAGCTCTCCAAGACTTGTGTTGAAATGCCAAAGATAATGATATTTTCTCCCAAGTCATCCTCTTATAGCTCCCAATATTCCCACATTAAAATATGACCAAAACAAGCCATATTTTCGGAATTGCAAATCTGTCCCGTTTTTGCAAAACTGTCCAGCTTTGACAGTTTTGCAAAACTGTCCAATTTGGCCTCTTTTTGACTTTATTTTCACTTGGTTTCTTCCGATCACTTCTAAATCACATAAAACCTGTAAAATAGATGTAAACGATATTAAATGCACTATCTTCTCAATCAAACATAGCAAAAATATAAGATTAAAGACGAGATAAGTTGGTAAAATACCAACTTATCAATAAGTACAGACGTCTCCGTACCTATCTGCAAGACTCTACTAGACATGTTCTTGTACTTGTGAGATCGATGAACCTAGGGCTCTGATACCAACTTATCACGTCCCAAATCACGCATCATGATGGCACCCATACTAACCCCCTGGTGGGCATACCATCCCCTTAAACCATTTACTTAAACAATTTACAATTAACGTAAATTATACGAACAATCAATAATAAGTCTAAGTCATATCATAAATACTGAATGTGCGGAAAATACTAAGTCATAATACTTCTCCCCAGAAATGAAGTCATAGTACAAGAACAACTATTAAAATATGTCTAGGAATAATACATAAGTCTGAAACATAAGGGAACACTGTCTAATGAAATGAGTAATAGACAATAAAAGATAGTCTCCAAGGCTGCAGATAGCTCACCCTTAGAATCTCAGCATAATAGCCTCAAGGCTAGAATCATAGTCTCGACGAGGATCCGGGCTCAAACTCTGCACTCAGAAAAGGTGCAGGAAGACTAGTATTAGTACATAGGCTGACTAAAATTAGTTCATGCATATGAAAACACAAAATCAACAAGTCAACAGGTTGGCAAACAAATACCATCACGAGTTACAGAATATCACAAAACCAAGTCTTAGCCTAAGGCTAATTTTCTACACCAAAAGTCTGTTAAGTCCTCAATAATTCCTCAAGTAAACCATAACCCAAATACAACCAACAATTCAGTGTATCAATGGATGATGAGATAATGAGATAATGAGGCAAGCAATGGAAATGAGATGAATGTCGTGCAATGCAATGACCAATAACTCAAACCTGTACACGCATGCTAAGGACAAAAATATCGACTTCTCAACAGTCATGACACATGGGGGACTCGCGGAGTTCATGTACCAGTCACTCCGAGAGATTTGCCTAATCTGTCTGGATGGAAATAGAAGATAAGGACACCAAGGAGATTAGCTTGATCAAGGTGAAGATTCAATATGACTTTCTTCCCAAGTACTACATAGAATGTAAGCTTCAAGGTCACTCTTGTGATGAATGTCTTATATTGCATCTTGAGTTATATAAAACAACTAATGAAGATGTGCCTAATGAGACTGCTAAAGGAGTATCTAAGGATTCTACTAATGGAGATGATAAAAATAATAATAAGGGCCATCAATGAGGTCAGAAGAGGTTCTATGGAAGAAACTATCCAGTTCAGAAGTTTATCCTAAGGGTGCTTTCTAGTGGCACAATTGTGGATTACCCAAGGGTCAAACACAAGGATAAAAAAGGTAATAACAATGGTAATCAAGGAGACTGTCACGACCCAAAATCACTAAGTCGCGTGGGCACCTACCATTCCCACCTCGGCAGGAGATCCTTTTTACCAATTCATACATTTAACCACAATAAAGTAACTAGAGCTGAATAAGTAAATGTCTAAATCATAAATAATCACAAGTGCAGAATATAAATACAACCCCTAAGGAACCGGTCTGAGTCGTTCATGAGCAACTAAGTACTGTCTAGAAAATACAAATCTTAAATTCTAAACACATCTGTCTGAATGGAAGAAAATAAGATAGTGATAGAGAAGTCTCTGAGCAGCGATTCGTCAGATGCTCACCCTCGATACTCGCAAGCCAGGCCTCAGAAATCAACCTCGGAAGTAGAAGCAGAACCTGTCTCAAACTCTACACCCCAAAAGAAGTGTAGCAAGGTAGCATCAATACAAACAACACGTATTGAATAGACATCATAGGCCGACAACAATTAGTTAACATCTATAAAGAAAGAGACTGAAGAATAGACATGTTCATAATCAGGTATACTCACCACAAAGTTCAAAAATAATAATCAAGCACATAGGGATGAATAACCAAATCATATCCTATGGTGAAGCACCTAAACACAAGTCTTGCCAAGTTTTTCCACGATTCCTCATAATAACCCTAAACACTAGCACATCCAAAAATGTTACTCCGTAACCTCAAGTCTCAACCTAGGAGAAGTCTTTACTCCTTGAATCCATCAAAAAAGGGCAGCCCAGTGCACTAAGCTCCCGCTATGCGTGGGGTCCGGGGAAGGGCCGAACCACAAGGGTCTATTGTACGCAGCCTTACCTTGCATTTCTGCTAGAGGCTATTTCCACAGCTCGAATCCATCAATTCCCAAATATATAATAAACAAGCACACGGCAATCTCAAATCATAACCAACCAAGAAGTCAATGTTCACGAGCACCATACAATACAATAAATAACCACAACCAAAAATCAGTTTGTATGAGTTAATGTAATATGAATGCAATGCAATGCAATGATACACACACACTTCAGGCGGACAATGTCTATGCTCCGACAGTCATGACCCATGGGGGCCTCGCGAAGTCCATTTACCTGCTGCAGCGCACAGCCCGATCCAAGTCAGTGTTGTGGAGCGATATATACATATATATACACACACACACACACACACACACATATACACACACACAGAGTCAAAACTCTCTATAATGGCAACGTTTGTCCGAAAAATTCATGATTGTTATAGTGAGGAGTTGTTATGTATGTATAGTGGAATTTAATGCTTGGATCTCATTTAGTTGTTATAAATAAAAGTACACAAACAATTATTTTTTTATACTTTTTATGTCATAAACGAAAACAATATAGTTGCTAATTTTAAAATCTCAATTAATTTTGATATCTCATTAATTAAAAATTAAAAAGACTAATAAAAGTCCATAACTAGCTGTACTGTATCGATAAAGAATTAAAATCTAAAAAACATATGCATAAAAATTAATTTAGAATTTAAATATTCAAGTTTGACATAAGAATTGATCTACAATTGTGGTTTGTTTCGTAAACTCCAATCTTTCAGTGATAATATGATTGAATTGACAAAAAATTTGTTCAAACTTTCAGTAAAAGGGAATTCAATAGCTTTCCCTTGAAAGTTGTCTAAGAGCTTGACAGTTGACTCTTCTTTCTCATCCCAAATAGAAGTAGGTTAAGGATCTTCGTCAACACTTTCGTTGTCACCTTCTGCATTCACTATCTTTTGAAATTTACTATGTTCATGACATTAATGATGATTACCATAAATAGTTTAATAACTTTTTCATACATAATATATTTCTTACAAAATATTATTATACAATATTTGATTATGGCTGTAACAGAGAGATAATTTTACAAAGAATGTACCGCTATAATGAATGTCACTACTATTATAGGTAGAATACTATTATAGAGAAGTAAAATCTAACAAGAAAAATCGGTTTCAGAGAAAATCAGGCTGTTATAGTGAAATGCTACTATAACGAATGACAATTATAGAGAGGTTTGACTGTATATATGTTGCGGCGCGCAACCCAATCCAAATATAGTATGAATGCATGCATGATATCAATGCACACAAGAGTATACCAACGACAAACATGCCACACATGGACATATATCCCAATATTAAGATCAATATCAATTCCTTCCTCTTCACAAGTCAATAACCAATAACTGAGAGATACGGGTTCAGAACCATGAATAAGTCACTAAGTATTCATATCAGAGTATCATGAAAGATGAGAATGAGTGCAATGCATAATGTCAATGAATGATGACAATATATCAAATCAATCGTGCCAAACAAGGACACATCTCTCGGTTTCAATAACAAGTCATGTTCTTTCCTCTATCCAAGGCAATACCCATAAGTGAGGGATAGCTATATCTTAATCATGATAAGACAACTAAGCATCTAATCCCAATATATGTATAAATGAGTGTATGCACGATACATCGCCAGTGAGAATATAAGAATCAATTGTGCCACACATGGACAAATAACTGAATCACAATATCCATATCATAACATTACTTTCCTTTCAACAACCTCAAAGATGATAAATACTCCCTAAGGAAATCACTAAGCAACAACTCTAGAATCAATCACTTGGCGATAAGCCAATAATCACAAAAAACAACAACTCAATAGAACACAATAAGGCGACAAGCCATAGTCAATAACAATACCAACCTAAGAATCCATCCCAACTTCATACCTGAAGGCATAACATGCTGTCTCCGACAATCGCATTACTCTACATATACTTTACTAACCGAAGTCTAACCATAAGGTAAGCCGTAACCTACCTGGAATGCCGAACAGGAGCCACGAACTATCAAACCTTAGCCTTGCCCTTTCTTTGTGCGTCCGAATACTCAAAGTCTAATCATATTCAAATTCTACATTAGAAATCAAGAAGAACAATACCCATATTAATATACTTCTAATTTAGGCCAATTTTTTTTTAAAACTAAAACCACCACATTGTGATGGGAGATTTTATTAAAATCAAAATTCCGTACAAGCTATTGCAAGAAATAGCAAAAGAAATAAGAAAAAAAAAAAACAGATCCTAACTAAGATAATATCCAACAATCCATGCATATTGAAAATCTAGTCTTGGTGCCTTGACTTCCTTGGAATAAAGTCTCAACAGGTAGTATAGAACAAAGTCTACTTGAATCAAATTTAGGCTGCCGGGACAGTTAACAATTCTCATGAAAGATGAACCTTAGCTTAGAACCATTGTGCAAATGGAAAATGAGCCATGTTCTTCAGTTGTGATTTGCCTACTTACTAGTTGAACATCATATGCATGGGAATGAGCATGAAACCACACTGATACCACCCATACAAATAAGTATTCAATCAGATAGTTTGCAGATCACCATATTTCGGACACAGTAGCTGCAAAACAGACAGTAACTACTTGTGATAATTTGTTATCCTCAACTGTGACGAGATGAATCAAAAGCATATCTGATTCTCAGATTTGGAATCTGAGCTTTATCAACTTTGATTAATTTCCTAGCCATTGTTGGAAGATCATAGAAACTATTGAACTTTTGTGTACCTGCAAAATCAAAAAGCACAGTTAGCTAAAAAATCTGCAACTCCATTGCCTTCTCTAAATACGTGCTCCACCCTCAAAGGCTTTCCTCTTGAATCTCCTTAACAATCATGATGATACTCCAAGGTATATTCCATCCTCCTTCTATAAACTGTTTCATTGATAATGAATCAGTCTCCATAATCAAAGGACACAGATCCTTTCCAATGCAGTATTCAATTCCAGCTTTGATAACAAGGGCTTCAGCAATCATATTGTTACCATCCTGTATTCTTTTTGCCTTAGGATAAACCAGATCACCCCTTTGATTTCTAACACAAAAAGCAATAGAACTTGGATCTAGATTTCCTCTAGATGCACCATCACTATTACACTTATACCAACTAGGATCAGACATAAACTAACTTATTTTCTTGCTGCTTATTCTAGGCCTCAGCTACTCAAAGTAATCAATAATATCAGGCCACTTCTTTGGAATATTCTGCATCTTGGGAAAAATAGTTTTGCACAATAAATATATGTTCAAGTTGATGTCTTGTAACACCTTGAACAAAGAACTACAACCTCCATGCAACACAGTATTTCTCCACTTCCAAATCTGTCACACTATAATAGCAGGGACTGCTTTGTCTACTGATTTCAACTTATAACGACATGAAGCATTCCACCACATCCTTACAGCTTGCTTGACCTGAAAACAGTTCATATTGAGACTAGCTACATAATTAAACTCCTTACATACTGAAACTGCTAGTTCTTCATTTAAAAACAAGTGATCAATAGTTTTTTGATGATGAATTCTGCAATAACAACACCTTGATACCACATTTATTCCTATACTTGCAAGCACTTCATCCACAAGAATCTTGAACTTCCACAATCTCCACAAAAAGAAAGAGATTTTGAAAGGCAATCTTTTAATCCACAAATTCTTGTAATCATCAGATTGTTGAGCTCTTTGACTTTGTAGTTCCCATGCACTAGATACAGAGAACAAGCCAGTACTAGTCCTCATCTACCAAGCCTTGTCCCATTCTTGTGACACTTCTTTAAAGTCTAGTTCAGTAGTAATATGAGACATAATATCAGCAGGAAACAGTTGTTGTAGTTTCATAAGATTCCAGCCTCCATCTAACATTACCTCTTTAACATCCTCCACTGATTCATCAATATCATTAAGAACATAATAAAGAGCACCAATCTTGGTCCAATTATCATACTACACATTTGCAGTATCACTTCTGGTTTCCCACCACATTTCTTGCTCAATATTGTCTCTTGCATCAAGCATCATTTTCCAATACTGAGAACCAACCTTCCATTGTACATACTGAGGATATTGTTTCTTGCAGTACTTGATCCACATAAAATGGGACCAAAGTGTATTTGAAGTCCTGAACCTCCACCATAGCTTGGCTGCCAAAGCTTTTGAGACATCAAAGATTGATCTAAATCCCAATCCCCCTTCCTGCTTAGGATAACACATTTTTAACCATGCTACCCAATGCCTACATCTCCCATCTTCCTTGTTACTCCAAAAGAATTTGGTGAAAATTTTATGCAACTCCTTGATCACACATATGGGAGGTTTCAAAGCAGACAACAGGTGAATTGGTATGCTTTGAAGCACACTAAAAATCAACACTGCTTTTCCACCTAGTGATAATAATTTTCATTTCCATGCATGCAGCTTGTCTCTCACCTTTTTAAGTAACTCTGTGTAATCAGCCTTTCTTTTCCTGGCATGTGTAATTGGACAGCCAAGATATACAAAAGGAAAAGCTCCTCTTGTAAAACTAGTGATACTTTCCACTTCTTGTACTACAGTATGTGCCACCTTATAGTACATATAGAAAGAACTTTTAATCTTATTGATCAACTGTCAAGAAATGTTTTCATAATTCTATAAAGTCTCCATAATCTGTTTCAAATAATAACTATCTGCAGATGAAATGATGATAGTATCATCTGCATAAGCAAGATGATTTAACCGAGGGCTCCATTTTAGCATTCCAAAACCTTTGAATTCTTTATCATTAAACAATACATTAAGAGCTCTTGAAAGAACCTCAACTGCCAAAATAAAAAGTGCAGGAGAAAGGGGATCACCTAGATTAACCCCTTTAGAAGAGTGGAAAAAGCCATAAGCCTGACCATTGATGAGTACAAAATACCAATTATTAGCAACCGATCTCCAAATCATATCTATATAGACTCTGCAAAGCTCATCCTTCATAAAACCTTGGTTAAAAATAACCGTGAAACTCTATCATAAGCCTTAGTCATATCAAGTTTGATTACAACATTAGCTGGTTTTCCCCTCAACCTGATATCTGAAACAATCTCCTGTATCAACAACACATTTTCTATGATATTTCTACCTTTTACAAATCCAGACTGGTTTGAAGAAATAAGTTTTGGAATCACAGACTCCATTTTATCATGAATTACCCTGGAAATGACTTTGTTAATGAAGTTACTAAGACTAATAGGCCTCATATCTGAAAAAGTCTCCACTTGATTCTTCTTTGGTAACAAGACTAATTAGTGTGTGTATTGCCTTTGGAAGTGTATGGCCATCCCAAAAAGCTTTCACAACACTGTACACATTAGCACCAACAATCTCCTAACAAGAATGATAGAAAACACCCTTTAAACCATCTGGACCACTAGCACTATCACCTGATAACTCAAAAACTGCCTTCTTCACCTCCTCCAAAGTAGGGACTGCATTTCATTTTCTTCCTAAGAAACAAGTAATGGAATATGATTAAACAAAGGTGAATCAGCCTGATCAACTTCCTGTGTGAACTGCTTCTGATAAAAACAACTTCTGCAGCAATATCATCCACATTTGTCAACCATGATCCATCTGCATTCTTAATCTTCTTTAGAAGAGTTCTCTAGTAGTGATGGTGTTAAGGAGGCCTTTGCTACAGATGTTAATGGTGGCAAAGGGAAGGAAGTCGTGATGGACACTAGTAAAGTTCCATTGATTGACCAGACACAGAAGAAGAATGCTAAATTGTATAATCATAGAAGGAAGTTTAATGCTAGGATTTCGTCCAATGGTAGAGTGCTTAGTGATGTAGGAAACTGGAATGTGGTTAAGGATAATAGGATGCTGGTGGTTAAAGGCCTCCTTTGATAAGTATATCCATCTTTTGATTGCAAGTAATAAGATCCCTTAGAACAAAGCCTTACGAAGTCCTCCATCTGTGATAATCGAATCAACACATGTCTAGATCGAAATAAACCAATAAGACACTTCCCTTTAATCCCATACCATTGAGGAAGAATAGTTCTCAACTCTTCCAGATCTGGCCATCCATGTGCAAACTTCCCAATCACTGCATACTTTAGATTTTCCATCACTTCCATTTCCTCAACTTCCTTCTGTGTCCAATGAAGCACAGGGATGCCATTAAAGAAAGAAACTTACTTTACTTCTATATTGGACGTAGAAGTAGGGTTTTGCATGGGCTTCATAATTGTAGGTTTGAATAAATCATTAAACTTTGGTTTGGGGGATTATAGAGGATTGTTGTTTCGTTGTGTAGATATGAAAGGTGTAGAAGAAGACTGGCCAATCACCGAAGGTGATTGACCAGTGGCCGGAGCGGCCATAGATGTCGTTGTGAAGCCGACCTAAGCTAGGGTTTGCATGGGGAGTTACGGTTTCGGCTAGAGAGCATTTTGATTGTTGCTTTACATAATTTAGGCCAAATCTAACCAGGAAAGATGGGGAAACGTAGCCACAAGGGTAAAATGGAAAATTCAAAGGTGGAATAGGCAATTCATGTCCAGATGATCAAAACCCACTAGTCAATTGCTAGATTAACTCAAGGTTAAGCCAAATTCGAAATTAAAGTGAAACCCCCAATTTGGGTATAAACCCTAACTTTTTAATCCACAAATTAACCCTTAATAATTGAAAATATAAGCTTAACAACAATGAATAAGTCATAATTTATGGTTATACTAGCCAATTTCATCAACAATTTCCACTTAGGAAGTCTAAGCCCATTTTAAGAATTTCTCATGGAAACCCACTTTTCCTCTTCGATTCTAGCATGGATTAATGATTAAGAAAGGAGGGTAACGAATTCTAAGGCCAAGGATCCTACCTCTATGAAGAATCTGATCAAATGCTCTCAAAATTGCCCCAAAATGCTTAAGAAATGATGTAATGAAGTGATAAGGGTTTTGGGGTTTTAACTAAGCTTTAAATAACAAATCTGCCCCGTCAACCACTACGGCGGTCATAGGACCCGCTACAGCACACACGCTATGGCGCACAGATGGCCTGCTATGGCGGCCATCACCTAAAATCATAAGGCCGCTATAGCGGCACGCATGACCACTATCGCGAGCCACCCATGGCGGTTGACCAACCACTATGGCAGCTAGTCACCAAAACACCCAATCCGCTATAGCCATCGGTCCTTTCGCTATGGCGGGACAGCCACGGCGGTTCTGGTGCCATCGCTACGGCGGATGCACCAGATACCAGAAATTTTTGGTTTTTGACCAATCTCAACCCAAAATCTGACTATCACCCGAGGCCCCACAGATACATAACGAACATGCCAAACACATAAAAATGCGCTACAAATTCATCCACGGCTTCGGAATTTCCAACGAAGTTCTGTTTGATCAAGTCAACCCCCAATGGCCTAAAGCCAAGTTTCCAACTCATGTCCCAAACGCTCTCAAGTGCATTGAAAACCGAACCGAACATACCACCAAGTCATCGGAATCTACGAAATTTCGAAAAAGTTTCATTTACCCAAAAGTCAACTTTGAGTCAGACGGTTTTCACTTAAAGGTTCAAGTTTCCTAAAGTCACACTAAAACTCGCCCGATAACCTCGAGAACCGATCAAAAAGGTAAAATAGTCAAAAGGGCCATAACGGCCGAACGGGTCATTAGACAATAACAAGAAGTCTAGCTCTCCCGTTAAGGTGCATAATCAATTTGATGTTCGTGACAATGTGGAGGAATATGAGAATAATCAACAAAATACTAATTACACTGAGACTGGAGGTGACAAAGAATGTGAACAACCGAAGTAGATTGATGAAGGTGATAATGTAATTTCTAATGCTTATATGAGCAAAGGAAAAGTTAAGGCAGAAAGTTCGTTTACTAAACAGTGGGTGGAACAATCATTTTCTAAAAAAAAAAAAATAGATAAAGTGGTCAAGGATAATGAGGTTCCAAAATCCAAGGCTGATAGAGTGAAGGATGAAGAAGTGGAGGATGGAGAAATCTTATCAGATATTAATGAAAAGGGTGATATAGACTTAGAGAAGTTAGGGGTATCACAAGTTGCAGAATAGAGGGTATATACGGTAGTTGAAAACATCCAAATTTCAAAGAAGGATGTGATCTATGATGAAGCTACAGTGGATAAGGGTGCAAATTCTATTTTTAAAATTTCTTATGGTGAATTACTTCATAATCAGTATATGCCTTTCAAATTTCTTAAATTTTGGTTGAGAGTGATTCTTTTATCGACACTATTAGGCATAATTGGACTGCTTGGGAACATAAAGATCTATTCATCAACTTTAAATGTAAGCTGAAGAAGATTAGAGGGGTTTTGTCTCAATTGAGCAGGGAAACTTTTGGTGATATATTTATACAATTAATCATCAGGGAAGAGATTGTCAAGATAAAAGAGGAATTGTTTCAGGATAAAACCCGGTAGCATGAACAGAAGTGTATTGCAGAAAATTCAGGCTGAAATGAAAAAATACTTGCTTTTTTAGGAGGAATTCTGGAGATAAAAAGCTGGAGTAGATTGGTTTGTGGATGGGGATAGGAATACAAGATTTTTCCACATTCTTATTAAAGAAAGAAGAAAAAACTGCAGATTCAAAAAAATTCAGAATTCAGAATGAGACTAGTGTCACAACCCAAATCACTGATCATGCAGGCACCTACCCTTTTCCCACTTGGTAGGCGAACCCGTCCCTTAAAGATTCATCCAACAACTTAAATAATAAATACAAGCAACAAGTCTAAAATCATAGATAGATAGTAATGCTGAATATAACAACTATCCAAGGAATCTGGTCTAAATAGTACAAGAGCTTTTAAGTATACAACTTGAATAACAGTTACAACCAAAACCTGAATACAAATTTTGTTTAGAATGAGAATTAAATAGAAAAGTTTAGATAAAATATGTGAGATCCTTGAAGGTTAACTGAATCTCACTCATGTACCTGGAATAACTCTACACCCCGAAAAGGGTGTAGCAAGAGTAGTATCAGTACAAACAACACGTACTGGTAGGCATCATAGGTTGACAACAATTAGCTAACATATATAAAAGAAAGAAACTGAAAGATAGACAGGTAAGCAGTCACTAAGCACATCCACGTAATACTTACAGTAATGTGATCCACACTAGATCTCAGTAGTCTACAGTCATAGCCTAGGCAGAACCTCTAGTCCTCGAATCCATCAAGTGTCTAGGTAAGAGATTAACAAGCACACAGCATTTCAAATGAATCAACAACCAAGGAATCAAGGCTGAAACGCACAATGCAATACAATAAATACAACAACCATAATCAGAGATATGGGTGGATGTAATATGAATGTATGTGCGATGCAATGCACTTGGAAACTGTCTCATATCGTACACACATGCTACGGACGGAATACCTCCACGTCTAGATAGTCATGACCTATGGGGGACCCGCAAAGTCCATGTATCAGTCACTCCACACACAGCCCAGAGATGACTCCCACGACAACACCATCAACCAATAACTAGCCATTTCGCACAAAGCCCAGAGATGGCTACTGTCTTAAATATGTCCATATTCATTCCGCACACAGCACACAGATGACTTTCCATCCTTCACGTTCACCATTGTAACCACGTCACAGTATCATGAGAAATGTAGGGTGAAATGCATAATCATGAGGTGAATAAACATAACAACATCCGTAAATCAACTACCAATATAAACCTATTCCCAAATCTGTACAATTCCACGTCCGGAAAAATTTCCTTCCGGACCACATAGGTAACACCAAATATATATGCAAGAGCCGCTATACGAGATATGCACGTAGCAAACACCATAATAAGAAGACTCGACACTTTCCCTCTTATCCTTATTAATATCAAATCACAGTTCACAATAATGAATCATGTAGAACGTGTATTAATGATATGCATGTATCAATCTGAAGTGTAAATTATAATCAAATCTCAATCGTACCACACATGGACACATATCACAATATCAATATCAAGTCAAGTCCTTTCCTCTATCCATGATAGTGTCAAGATAAATGAGAGACTACCATATCATAATCACAATATGGCAACTACATACAAGTCCAATATCAAACGCATGGCATCAAGCCAATAAACTACAAGAGGCAACAAGCCCACAAATCAGTCAACAACACTAATCCTAAGAATATCCATCCCAACTTCATACCGGAAGGCTTAACATGCTTTCTACGTATGCTTCGCTAACAGAAGTCTAACCGAAAGGTAAGCCGTAACCTACCTCGCTGTCGAGCTAGAGCCACAAACAATCAAATCTGAGCCTTGCCCTTTCGGAGAGCCTCTAAGTACTCAAAGTATAGCCATTATCAAATTCTAAGTTAGAAATGAGAAACAACGGTACCCATATTGCTATACATTCGTTCGAATCAAAATCAACTAAGTAAAAGAAGGGAAACAGACCCACAAGAGTGAAACGGGTATTTCAAAGATGGAATAGGTAACTCAACATTCTAGAAGTTCAATTGTACTCCCCAACTGCTAAATTAGCTCAAGTATTTATCAGTTTCATCATTCAAGTCAAAACCCCCAATTTGGGTATAAACCCTAACTTTCAATCTTTTAATTTCTCAACTAGAAAGGAAGATTCAAGCCTATTAGTTACTAATTCATGATATTCCATGCTTAGATCAGTCATTCATCAATTAATCTCATATTGTAAGACTAAATTTCAAATAATAAATAAAGGTCAAAACCCATCTTCTTCCTTTGGTTCTCTAGATTTTCTACCAAAGATTCAAGCTTAAGGAAGGTAAATAAAGTAAATCAAGGTTAGAAAGACTTACCCCATGAAGAAACCACCTAGAACCTCTTCAAATCGCCTTAGAGACACTTAGGAGAAATAATATATGAAAGGGTTTCACTTAGCATTAAATAGAATCTGTTTCTACATTTTTCGCCGCAGCGGTTCCGCTCCCTCGATCCACTAATCTCAATGGCGCGTCCACTCCAGCAGAGCTCCGTCTGCTGGAGCTGATTCACACGAATCTAATCAACACACGCCAACGGACCAGGCCTCGCCGAGGTAGGTCCGTTGTGGAGCACAAAGCCTTGCCCCAGCGAGATATCAGACACCAGCAATCTGCTAGAAAAGGGTCCGTTATAGCGGATCCTCTCCCGCGATCCATTAGCCGATTCCCACGAATCCAATCAACACGCGCCAGCGGACCAGGCCTCACCGAGGCGGGTCCGTTGTGGATCACAAAGCCTTGCCCCAGCAAGATGTCAAACACCAGCAAACTGCTAGTTTTTAACCAACTCTTCCCAAAACCCGACAATCACCCTAGACCTTCTAGATGCAAACCAGACATGTAAACATACATAAAAACACGCTACAGACTCACTCGTGGTCTTGGAATTCCCAACATAGTTCTATTTGATCGGGTCAACACCCAATGACCAAAGATCAACTTTCCAACCAATACCCAAAAATGCTCCCGCGTGCCTCAAAAATTGAACTGAACATCCCACCAATTCATAATCGATCCTTCGGACCTGTCGAAATTGACAGAAGAAAAAGGTTCACTTACTCAAAAGTCAACTATCGATCAATTGTTTTTCACTTTAAAGCTCTATTTCTCATAACTTATCATAAACCTCAGGAAACGTGCCACCCATCCCACAGGTCAAAATTGTACTAATAGGGCTCGAGGAAGGGTCAATAGGGGTAAATAGATCAAAAGCACTATAACGACCAAGGAATCCTTAATATAACTACACGGAAGCCTCCACGGCAAGAAGTACGCCAAAAACACTACTCATTCACCTTATTAGTCAGAACTTCCTTTAATTTAGCTCGAAGATCCGATTTTCCATATTTCACATACTCAAATTTCTCTCACAACTAATCCACGAATATAAGAACTATTTTTGCCGGAATTCTCTGATTCGAATAGACCATACCTCTGAACGCAATCGATAGGTCCCACAAACATTTCCCACAACACACAAACCTTTAGATATAGACACAGCCATAGCCCACTCTGAACAAGGAAGATATTCCGATTCCGCAACCCTTTCTTGCACCCTTCTAAAGTCATTTCTTCACACCACAATTTCTTAAAAACACATAAACACTAGCTCGAAACCATGACTTACTCTTGCCAGAAAAGAATTCTTTCTTTATCAGAGCAACTCTAGCAATTCTATCAGAATGATCTTACTCACAACCGACTTCACAAGCTCCAAGTCTCCTTAAACCCTCAAATCACAATACTTGAAGCATACCCACTGATTACCTTGCCTAACCAAGTCCGTAGGAAACTATCTGATCACTCTAAAGACCTTTCGCAACCATAGTACCTCCTTAAATCATTGCCAAGTACTGACGTAAACCATTATATCAATCCGAGTAGTTACTCTCGGTAGAATATCAGCAAGTCCACTTGCAAACCTTGATAAGGCTCGGTAAACCTGTCATACCTCAAATCTGAACTGAAACTCATCGAATCCGTGAAGGTGATTTACTGGGAACCCATAAGTCCTCCTGGAAATATAAACATAGTCCATCAAGCTCTAATCGAACAATTCTGACCCGAAGAGAATGCACAACCCCCGAATACCACTAATAGTCACCTGAACTGACTCCAAACTTTCTGAAACTAATCACAGTCCTATCACACATATGTGGAGGCCAATTCTAATCTTTTCCTCATGTATACTCAATCATGTCTATCACTCTCAACTCCAAAAGTCGAGTTCTATCCAATTTGTCAACTTAGTACCGAAAAACTATACCTTACGATTGCAATCTTCATGTTTCTTAGCCTTCACCCGATACATGAATCTGATAGACCCCAAGAATTCTAAATACATCAAAAACTCCCCGTGCCCTTTAGCTCGCTCACAACTCTAAGCAGCTCAATCAATACATTCTTAACCGTCGAATCTCCTACTCTAACACCTCGATTCGTCTATCACCTTTCCGAAAGCATCAAATTTCACAATCTCTTGCACCAACCTAGTACAACTATTCCCAAGCCTTTAATATTCTAAAAATGCTCCCCTAAGCTATCCAGTTAGTAATACCCATAACATAATACACTACTATGAAGAAGGTCTCATCTCAAAAATATAACTCTACCCTTCACAGTATAGGGATTTTCATAATTCCTTTCCTTTAAAACACACTAACTCATCCATTGAAAAGTGCTACAAAATTACCTAACAACGTACCACACAAGACACTTTCCATAAATTTAACATGTCGGTTACTTGAAAATTTGCTTCTCACTAGTCGCTGATCACGAAACCTCACAGAACTTCGTCATATCACTTAGTCCATTTCTATAGACATCCTTCTTTAAGCGTACTCAACAATCACACCTCATCTGAAATAAGCAAGACAACAACACCACAGTCTATACTGACCCAAGTAATCCCGAAGATGTACCTTATTCTTACCTATTCTCGATCAATTATACCTTTTCTTGTATCTTCAATTCCTCAATTTCAATCAAATCACAATAACCGCCACCATCTAACCATCAGTCGAACCCACTCAATAGCATACCGTATAATCATAATTCTTCCAAACTAGCCTAGTCAATTCTGAAGATAGTAGCATGTCACACACTCTACACCCTAGAGTTCCCTTACCTCGCTCAATTGTAAAACTGATTACTTTCTAGATCCAGCGTATCACATACATCGTCCCACTAATGTCCTCATGTATCTCCACAAAGATGCCCTTGCTTAATTTTCTTAACTCAATTTCTGAAATGTTCTCCATAACTCGAATTGATTCAAACCCCATCATTGATCTACCACTTAAAATGTCCTTAAACACTACTTGCTCGCGAAGAATCACCTCTAACAAATCATATGATATCCCTCTTATTTGATTGATTCCACATAGTCATAACACCAGTAGTAGCCGGAACTAGCCGAAACTTATAAAACATAAATAAGGCTCTCAACCCTAATCTAATATTAGATGCAACACCCGATAGCTCCTTGGGCACTAAACTTCATACTTGTCCAACACTAGAATCATTCTTATTAGCCAACCACTGGCTCCCATCGGCCCACAGCATAACCCAACATACCAACTCAACACTGAACCCTCATGTCAATTCTACCATCTATGACCGCAACATAATTCTCAAATCAACTAGCACTTGATTCCATGATATCCTTACCATTCCTCTAAACAAGACAACCCGATGTACATACCTCTTACTAAAGGACCAGGACCACAGCTACTCAACATCTTAAGTCTCTACTCATCACAAATAACCTTTCTTTCCAATCTAGAACCGATAACCACTTTCCTGAAAGAACCCACAAACCACTACTACATAGTCACGTCGAAGTCCAACTTAACTTTTCACGACCGAAATATGAAATCCACTCTCGTACCAATATCAACCTTATCCTGAAAAACACGTCAGCTACCAATTTTTCCCTTCCTAAAAATGGAGATTAATCTACCAAAATCCTCTTCCTTACGCCTCCGTCCCATTAACACGAAAAGTACTCATACCTAAATACCCTAAGAAATCTTACTTCGCTACACGTTTCCCACAAAAGTTGTCCTTCATGACCTTATTCTCAACTTCTCTTCTTTATTACACACGGTCACTATACTTCTGCAAAATCTGATGATCCTTACCGAACTTATACTCGTCCCCGTATATCGACATCTAATACCCTACCACTGATAAATTGTTGACCTGCCATCGGTACAGCGGTGCCACGCACACCGTCATAATGCCTTGATGAAGTTGGAACTTTTCCCAAAACCAATCATATCATCAAACAAATCACTCTTGTTAAGACATAAATGCACTTCTGCGACTCCCGAGCAACCCAACGGTGAAACATGGAGATCAAGTGACCTTCTGTACCATCTCTTCCATTTCTCAAGAAAATCTCCATAATAAATGAGTCTTAACCACGATCCCACACAAATGAATCCTCAAAGCCAAAGCTAGAAACTGAACTTGGTCACGCATCCGAATCAGGATGACACATCTCGTACCATACCACAACACGTCATAGACAAACCGTTCAGATACAAATTTAAGAACGAGTTTTCCACCTTCCGTGGGTGATTAAGAGAAAGATATTCAGATACCAATTAGAATCCACTAGATACCAATTTGAATGAAGTAGCATGAAGGAATGAAAGAATTGGAAATTTCCTAAATGTCCTATAGCCTATCGCAGATAAATACAGAGCTCATCGTAGGAGCCCGCAAGACTGTACTATACATGCTCTAGTACTTATAGATCGGGTAACCTAGTCAATATCAAGTCAATTCCTTTCATCTATCCATATCAATATCAAGTCAAGTCCTTTCCTCTATCCATGATAGTGTCAAGATAAGTGAGAGATAACCATATCATAATCACAATATGGCAACTAAGTACAAGTCAAATATCACACGCATGTCATCAAGCCAATAAACTACAAGAGGGAACAGGCCCACAAATTAGTCAACAATACCAATCCTAAGAATATCTATCCCAACTTCATACCCGAAGGCTTAACATGCTTTCTGTAACAAAAACTAACTTCTACATATTCTTAGCTAATAGAAGTCTAACCGAAAGGTAAGCCGTAACCTACCCCGCTGCCGAGCTAGAGCCATAAACAATCAAATCTAAGTATTGCCCTTCCGAAGAGCCTCCAAGTACTCAAAGTCTAGCCATTATCAAATTCTAAGTTAGAATCGAGCAAAAATGGTACCCATATTGCTATACATTCGTTCAAATCAAAATCAACTAAGTAAAAGATGGGAAACGAGCCCACAAGGGTAAACGGGTATTTCAAAGATGGAATAGGTAACTCAACATTCTAGAAGTTCAATTTTACTCCCCAAATGCTAAATTATCTCAAGTATTAATTAGTTTCATCATTCAAGTCAAAACCCTCAGTTTAGGTATAAACCCTAACTTTCAATCTTTTAATTTCTCAACTAGAAAGGAAGATTCAAGCCTATTGGTTACTAATTAATGATATTCCATGCTTATATTAGTCAAATCCATCAATTAATCTCATACTAGATGACTAAATTTCAAATAATAATATAAAGGTCAAAACCCATCTTCTTCCTTTAGTTCTCCAGATTTTATACCATAGATTCAAGCTTATGGAAGATAAATAAAGGAAATCAAGGTTAGAAAGACTTACCCCAAGAAGAAACTACCTAGAACCTCTTCAAATTGTGTTAGAGACACTTAGGAGAAATAATACTGGAATTGGAAATGAGAGGGTTTCACTTAGCATTAAATAGAATTTGTTTCTGCGTTTTCCGCCGCAGCTGAAAAGTGCGAATCCGCTCCCCCGATCCACTTATCGCTATGGCGAGTGTGCTCTAGCGGAACTCCGTCCACTGGAGCGGAATCCCAAAAATTCAATCAACACACGCCAGCAGACCAGGCCTCGCCCAGGCTGGTCCGATGTGGCCCACAAAGCCTCGCCCCAGCGAGATATCGGGCATCAGCAAACTGCTGATTTTTCACTAACTCTTCCCAAAACCTGGCAATCACCCAAGAACTTCCAAATGCAAACCATAAATGTAAACAATCATAAAAATACACTACGGACTCACTCATGGTCTCGGAATTCGTAACGGAGGTCTATTTGACCGGGTCAACACCCAATGGTCAAAGATCAATTTTCCAACTCAAAATGCTCTTGAGTACCTCAAAAACTGAACTGAACATCTCACCAAGTCATAATCGATCCTTTGGACCTCTCGAAATCGACGGATTCCCGAAAAAGATCCATTTACTCAAAAGTCAACTATCGGTCAATCATTTTTCACTTTGAGGCTCTATTTCTCATAAGTCATCATAAAACTTTTCCGATTACCTCGAGAACCATGCCACCCATCCCTTGGGTCAAAATCATACTAATAGGGATCGTGGAAGGGTCAACGGGGGTAAATAGGTCAGTAGCACTATAACGATCAAACGGCTCGTTACAGCTGACTTAAAGATGAAGAGAAAATGGCACAAGAAACTGTTAACTTTTACAAGAAGCAATTCACTCCGGAAGTAAGTGTTCATAATACTGAATAATTGCTTGCTCATGTTCCATGCTTGGTGAATCACGACAGCAATGATCAGTTATGTAAATTACCAACCTTTGGTGAAGTAAAAGATGTTGTTTTCAAACTAAATAGTAATAGTGCTAGTGGTCCAGATGGATTTACAGGTTTATTTTATCAAACTTGTTAGGACATTGTTGAAGGAGATGTGTACAAAATGGTGGTGGCTTTCTTTCAAGGCAAGACTCTTCCAAAATCTATTACACACACAAATCTGGTACTATTGCCCAAGAAAGAATTAGTTAATACTTGCTCAGATCTATGACCTATTAGTTTGAGTAATTTCATTAACAAGGTGTTGTCAAGGGTTTTGTATGATAGATTGGAGGAAGTTCTTCCTACATTAATCTCACCAAATTAGGCTAGTTTTGTTAAACATAGGAGTACAATTGAGAATTTGACTCAAGAGATCATAACAGATATCAGGAAGAGAGAGAAACCAGCAAATGTGGTGATAAAGTTAGACAGGGAAAAGGCTTATCATATAGTGTCATGGTCCTATCTAACAGAGGTTTTAGGCAGAATGGGCTTTTCTGATATTTTCATTGACATTATATGGAGGCTTATTGCAAATAATTGGTACTCCACTCTGTTAAATGAAAAACTAAAGCTTTCTTTCATTCAACAAAGGGTGTGAAACAAGGGGATCTGTTAAGGGGTGTGAAACAAGGGGATCTGTTGTCTCGCATTTGTTTATTATGTCTGTAGTTCTTTCTAGAGCACTAAATTCTGTGTTTGGTAGCAGCAGTTATGTGGGGTATGGCATGCCAAAGTGGAGTGCAAATATTAATCACTTAGCATATGCAAATGATACTATCATATTTGCATCTGTTGAGAAGGGATCTTTACTGATGATCATGAGCATTCTTAAGGAATATGAAGCAGTTTCTGGGCAAATTATTAACAAGGAGAATAATGCTTTCTACATGTGTCAGAAAGTTGCAGATAATTTGGTGCAGGAAGTTCAATGTACTGGATTCACAAGGGGACAATTTCCTCTAAAATATCTGGGTTGTCCAGTATTTAATGCAATGAAGAAGAAAGTATATTACAATGAACTCATTAAGAAAGTAAAGAACAAGCTTCAAAGTTGAAAAGGTAGATTGCTTCCTTATGGTGGAAAATCAGTTCTGATAAATAGTGTTCTTCAAAGTATTCTACTGTATATCCTATCAACAGTAGTTCCAACCAAATATACTATCAATGAATTGCATAGGATCTTTTCAAGATTATTTTTGAGAAACAAAGAAGAAGGAAAGAGTAGGCATTGGGTGTTATGAAAGCATATCTGATTGCCCAAAGATGAGGGAGGTTTGGGTTTCAGGTCATTGTCTGATGTTTCTAAAGTTCTTTTTGCCAAACTATGGTAGAGATTTAGAACAACTAACATTTTGTGGTCAGGATTCATGTGGAACAAATACTGTAAAAAGCTCAAGCCTACTAGAGTGCCTTTGGAAAGGTAGTTCTCAGACATGGAGAAAGATGTTAAAGGCTAGATTTCAGGTGGATCATTTAATATGATGAGAACCTAGTAATGATACATGTGATGTTTAGGATGATAACTGGACAAGACTTGGTCCTATCAGTCAACTCATTCCTGAAAATTTTCATTTGGATCATAACATTGAGGAGGTATCACAACTCATGACAACAGCTTGATGGGATTTTCCTAAAATGCAAGTAATTTTACTAGATAATATAGTGGAGCATGTGAAGTATAAGGTGATCACTAATGGGGAAATCTGTAGAAAGGGGCACAATATGTTGGAATTTGACAAGTTCAAGCAAGTTTATAGTGGGAAGTGCATGGAACTTGTTAAGGAAAAATCCTCAGACTTCCATATATTTTCTCAGATTGTGGATGAAATGAATGTCATTCAAAATATCCTTTTTGCTATAGAGATTATGGAAGTTTAAACTGCCAGTTGATGATATGCTTAAATGAATGAATATTTCCATTATGTCAAGATGTAGATTCTGTGATAATCCACAATACGAGGAAACAATGCAACACTTATTTTTGACAAGAGAGTTTGCAGCCTCTATATGGCAATGTTACACAGCAGCAGTAGGTATTATTGGTCCTCTAACACAACTTCATCAAGCAGTGGTGAAGTGGTGGAATACTTAAGGTACTGCAAAGTTAAAACCAATTTTTCAGGCATTACCAGCATTTGTTTGTTGGCAACTTTGGAAGAGAAGAAATGAAATTATGCATGGAGGCAGAATGAGTAGAAACAAGGTGATATATGGCATAAATCAAAATCTTTATAACCTAGATGTCACGTTATATCTATGGTTAAGAAATGTTCCATACAATTGGCCTCAGCTAGTGCAATACTTGGAAGGTTAAAGATCAAGAGTGATGCAATATTGTGCAATGGAAAAGTCTAAATGTAGGGTGGTACAAATGTAACATTGATGGTGCTTCAAGAGGAAATACTAGGAAAAGTTCAATTGCATTTTGCATAAGAAATGATAGAGGTGATTTGATATATGCAGCTGTTAGAAGAGTGGTAGATACTTCCAACATTTGTGCAGAAGCTATAGCATTGTGTGATGGCTTGGAATACTGCACTACTAAGCAATTGCTACCTATTGTAATAGAGATTGATTCTCTAACTATGTTGAACATCATACAAGGAACATGGGAAACGCCTTAGAAAGTCAGCATGGAAGTGAAAAGGATCAACTACTAGAGACATAAGGGACAAGTCCAGTTTGCTCACATCCTTAGGGAAGGCAATGCACTTGCAGCTTTTTTAGCTAACTGTGCGTTTAATTTTGGAGATACAAAACAGTTTCACAATTTTCAGGAGCTTATACTAGAAGCAAGGAAAATACTGAACATTGATAAGGCAATGCTTCCTTGTTTTAGATCCAAAACTCACAAAAACAGAGAACAAATTGAAGAACAAAAGGAGCAGCTATAGAAGATTAATCACAAAAATCAGTTGATCACGCAATAAGTAGTCAGTACAAGAAGAACATGAACACAAGAACATGATATCCAGGCAACACTGATTGATTGTCTAAAGCTGTTCTAGCTAGTGTGTGGTGTTAGCAGAAATGCTCAGCCTGCTAGCAGGGCTGCATTAGATAGTTAAATTAGTTCCATAGTATACTATTCTTCACACAGACATACTTTCTACAAAGTACTAAGCTCAGGAGCAAATCAAGCTGCAACTTAGAGGAATGCATCCAGTCCTTTGCTTGAAGATTTCATAGGAAACTGATTCCAGAGCACCTGGTGAGAGATTGAGGTGATTGATAGTGGCATCATCCCAAAGTAGAAGATTCATGCAGCTGTTCAAGTTTGTTGCTGATTGAAGTGCTCCCTATCAAAGCTTATTTACACTTTCTTTTGGTTTTTTATGCTTTTTCTTATTTTTCTTTTGCTTTCTTGTGTACATACTTTGATTTTCTGATGGAATAAAACACCACTAGCACATTGCTAGATGGTTTTAATAATAAAAAAAAAAAAGTTAAACATGTCATGTAAAATGTTAAAATTATAGAGTTATCAAACTAGAAAAGAGTCATTCTTTTTTTAAACAGATTAAAAGAGAGATTAAGACAAATAAATTAAAACGGAGGGAGTAGAACCACATAGCTATATATTAGTCTCTATTTTTTCGCATACACACTTTTAAAATTTATATAAATATTACTCACTCCTTCTCAATTTAGGTGGCACCCTCTGACTGGGCACAAAATTTAAGAAAAAAATGAGATTTAATTGGTAGGACCCTCCTGGATAATGGATTAGTTTATCAGGACCCTCCTGAAAAATGAAATTTAGTCATCAGGACCCTCTTTGGATAAAGGGATTAGTTTATTAGGACCCTCATGAAAATGGGATTAGTCATCAGGACCCTTATGTAACATGGGATTTAGTTTGTCAGGACCCTCTTGTAAAATGGAATTTAGTTGTCAGGACCCTCCTAGAAGATGAGATTTAGTTTAGCAGGACCCTCATGGAAAATCAGAGGCAATTATCTCAGCATACTTCTTGAGGTATTCGATGATTTAAACAAGTTCCTCTCTCTTGACTATGATGGAAAATGGGATGCAGGACATGCCTTCATGTTTCAACATGTTCTTGATAAGTTCAGACTGTAAGGCCAGTGATTTCTAGAGATAAAATTCCTCATTATTGTTAGTTTTCAGTGTCAACATCTTCTTGATCTCTCCTTTTGGTTGTTGATACCATGATACTACGAAGCGATATAAGAGCATTAGTAGGAATTTGTTTATAGTATTTAAGGATTGCCCTATAGATTATGGACTAGAGCAGGGTAGTATGGATATTATATTGGCAATACTTAACTTTTTTGGAGTAACTAGGGTTGGTCGGTACTTTCTGGTGGAAAGTCTTCGTGAAGGATTGTTCATGTGATGCACTTGATTTATATAAATATCCAATTTTAAAGTTCAAGTGAGGCAAGAGAAACTTTCAGACTCTCAAGTTTGTGCCTTACTGCTATCTCTATGATCGGCTTAGCTATTTTGTATAATTTATGATATTTCAATGGCATAATACATAAATAGACCCTCAAACTTGGCCTCAGCTGAGAAGTATGCCCTCCAACTTTGGGTGTGCAAAGTAGGCACATCAAGTTGTCTCCACTTTGTCAGTTGAACACTCCAACTTACAAAATGATCATCTAGACACCTCTAAATTTATGTGCCATGTAAGTGCCATGTCAGCATCTGTGCATACGTGGTCAACTTTATACAAGTTGAGATGCCTACTTGTGCACACCCAAATTTGAAGGGCATACTTGCCAGTGGAGGCTAAGTTTAAGGGCATGTTTATGTATTACGCCTATTTCAATACACCACTTTAGTGGATTTGAGTGATTTTCAGCTGATAACGATAAGTGATCGTCACGATCAAAAATCCCAATTGTACCATGAAGGCACCTAACCCGACCCTTAGACGAACCCCAAATCAATACTGGTCAGAATAAGCATAAAGTAAATGTAGAAGTAAAGTTAAAAAAAAAAAAAAAAAAAAAAAGTCTTAATAATATTCAAATAGAAATATTCCTAAGTCCAACACTACCCAAAACCTGGAAGCCATAAGTACAAGAGCTACTAATCCGAATAAAATACTGAATAATACATAAATACTGTCTGAAGTAATGAAAGATAAAATGTAAAGATAGGAAGGAATGTGGCATCGTGGGACTATCATATGCTCACCCTAAAAATTTGAGAAAATGCTCTGAAGGATCTACAAGCCTCCACTTATTCCCGGATCCGTACCTGCACACAAAAGGTACAGCAAGTGTAGAGTGAGTACAGGAAGCACGTGTACCTAGCAGTATCATATACCGGCCCTAAACTATAGCGATGAAGAAGGTTGGTAGTTTTGATACTCCTCTTCTTGCTTAGTTAGTGTTAAGTTCACAGTTTATAAGCATACAATGGACAAATAAAGTATCCACAACTCAATCGGTTCATAAAGCTCATTCCTTTCTAAGTATAATCGTAAAGATTCCACCTTTTCAATAGTTAAGACAAGTATAGTCATAAAGCTTCAATCTTTCCATCAGACAAGTATAGATATAAAGATCCCATCTTTCCATCAATTAAGACACATATGGCATGAAATCAAGTCATACAAGCATAGATGCATGAGATGTAAAGTAATTTATGCAATGAAAATGAGTAATATGCAATGTAATGTCCATATGTACTGATATACACACGTTCCTGCAATAGGTTTTACATGACCCATGGGGGACTCATGAGTTCCATATACCCACCTAGAATACAAAATCTCTCAGATTTCATCGCGTCTCAGCCAATAAGCTATAATATCATCATTACTCCATCCATGTACCATATCCAATATTTGTCCTCCAATGCTCTTTCTTGTATTTCATCAATCAAATTTCACTAATATCGTGAAAGTATGAAATGGATATGTGTACACCATGCAAAACCATAATATCAATTCAATATCAAGTATATATTTCCTTTTCATAGTTTAGATGAATTCAATTAACTATGGCCATCATGGCCTAATAAGCAATAACCATACCAACCTAATGGATTTATCCACCATCTTCATGGCCCGAAGGCTAAACACATAGTCTCCGTCACTTTGAATGTTTATTTCGTATTTTAGTTACCCATACAGCTATACGAGTACCTGCACAAGTGCTCATCATCCCACTAGTACGGGCACCCCAATTTCCCATTACGCCACTTAATTATATTAACCAATTCATAACACTATATAAAGGGTCTAGTAAGTCACTACTTGCCTGAATCCGAAGCCGAAGAGTCACTCCGCGGCCTTCCCCTTCCTCTAAGTTTCCGAACGAGCCCAATCTATTCAAATACGATATCTATATGAGAAAACGAGTCTATCGATACCTATATTTCAATTTAAAGAATTCGGGTCCAAAAAGTCAACTCAAAACCTCGCCCCAAATATCGAAGGTCAAAATCATAATTTCATTGTGAAATCGGGTTCAATATAGCTAAATTAGTACTTTACAAGGTTAAACGAATCCAACGATATCCATATTGCTATACTTTAGTCCGAAATCCAAAAATAAACCAAAAAAGGTAACCCCCAGCCCCCAAGGGCAAAACTAAAATTTTGACTTGAATTCACCTTACACATAGTCTAATTAGTCAAGATCCTAAGAATCATGAAGTTCTAATCACAATTGAATCCCCAATTTCATATATCTCAAGCAAACCCTTATTTTACTACTCAGAAATCATGGAAAAAATCATAAATTAAAGGATGGAATCATTAATAATCACTTAGATTAAGGTTAGGAACTTACCCCAATGAAGAACCTTGAAAATAGCACTTGGAATTTCTCAATTCGAGCTTTATAGCTTCTAAAATGGGCTTAGAAAGATGAAACTCAGAATGGGGGTTTTAAGTTTCTATCCAGGCCTATTGTTCTGCGCGAATATGGCCCAACATCGCGAACACAACTCTCAACTCAGCCTACTCATTGCGATCGCGACAAGCCTCTCACTGTAATGACCAATTTCGTCGTTTTGAGCTTCTTGAATTTTTTTCCCCCACAAATACCCTTCCTGTAGTCTCTTTTCTGTACTTACGACTTGTCGGGATAGGTGGCGCAGTTCCCGAGGCAATCGGGTGGCTCTTGGATGGTTTTGAGGATTTTAGAGATTTCTAAGTTGAATAAGTGAAAAAGGGTTGACCAATAGTTGACTTTTGGAAAATTGTGTCCTGAATTGAATTTTGATAGGTTTGTTAGGTCCGAAAGGTGATTTTTGACTTGGTAGGATAGTTGGTTCGAGTCCCGAGGTGTTCATTGTGTTTTGGTTCATTAGTTGGGAATGTTGGTTTTGGATGGGTTGGAGTTGAATTAGGTCAACACCGGGTCAAGATGATCTATTCTGAGAAATTCAAGTGCGCGAGCGAGTTCGTAGCGTGTTTTATGTTTGAAATACATGTTTGGTTTGTGTTCATGGGGTTTCGAATGAGTTTTGGGTGTTGGATCGGAAGATGTGAAGACTTAGCAATTTTCTGGTGTGTGGTGCAATCGTACCTGCGAGAGTGTGGCCTCACCTAGGGGTCCACTTTTATGCAAGTTGGCCCGCAAGTGTAATGTTAGGTGAGTTAGGGCTGGTCCTCACTTGCGATGGGTTTCCTGCAAGTGTGGGATTGCTCCTGCGGCTATCCTTCTGCTCCTGTGGACTTGGGAGTTTAAGTGGGGCTGGTACCTGCGACCCCTTTCATGCAGAAGAGACCTCGCAGGTGCGAGAAATGGGATGCACCCACGAGGATTGCTGAATCAGAACCTTTTTATTTTCTCTTCCCAAAATTTGAACCTCATTTAACCCCAAACCGTTTTGAGATCTAAAGAGAGTTCGGTTTAAAGAGATTTCAAGAGTTAAAATCAAGCTTCTTCTTGGGGATAAGATTCTAAACTCAATCTTGGCAACTACTAATGATTTCTTTCATTATTTTATCATCCTTTTCATGATTTGGGGTAGCAGACTTAGGGTTTAAACCCAACTTGTTAAGAATGTGCATTTTCATGAGATTAATGCTTGGATTCAGGCTATTGAATCTATCTTGTGGATTTAGTCGTACTAAATAATGGGTAAACTATTCCTAAGCTTGAATTTCCTATTCAACTTAAGATTCTTGATGTGAGATTAAGGGTTTTTCCGTAACTTGGTTGGTTGGTTTTTTTTTTTTTTTTTTTTTTTTTTTTGGTTAATTAATGAAATTGGAGGCTCTATTGGGGTTAGCTTTCCATGAAACTAAGGGTTATGACTATTTAGATTATGGGAAGCATGTTTCTAGTTTAAAATACCAGTTTTTCCCTTGTGGTCCTACGGTCACTTTTTGAATGTATTTTGGGTTTCATTTAGAAGTATGGAAATATGGGTGTCCATAGATTCGTATTCTAACATAGAATATGTATTTGATAGACTTCGATCGTTCTGAGGCTCTTCCAAAGGGAAAGGCGTTGGCTTGAGGTTCATGGCACTTGTTTGTCTTCGACGTAGGTTATGGATTACCTTTTCTAGACATCGATTAGAGAATCATATGTAGTTGTAGATATCGACGGGGAAAGCATGATAGGCCTTCAGACATGGTTGCGGTGATAAATCCACTGGTCTAGTATGGATGTTGTTATGTGGGCTTGTCACCATGTTTGTTAATATATATTGTGAACATTGATTGAATCAACCTTTGTCACTCGATATCTCACTTACCACATGGAAAAGGGAAGAATAATATTATTGACTTGAGTTGTGATTTGCATTCGTGACATGCATTTATTTATTCTATGATTTGCGATATATCGCTATAATTGATTTTATGCATGACATGCATTCTATTTTCATACATGAATGATATGATAGTAAGAACGTGGTTGATACCGTCTGAGCTCTTTCTTGGGAGAGCGAGATTGGCCTGTGTGGCACTTGATACAAGAGTGAGATAGCCTGTGTGGCAAATGATAGCCTGTGTGGAAATTGATAGCATGTGTGGCAAATGATAGCCTGTGTGGCAACTGATAGCATGTGTGGCAAATGATAGCCTGTGTGGCAACTGATAGCCTGTGTGGCAAATAATAGCTTGCGTGGCATTTGGTACATGGACTTCGCGGATCCCTCATAGGTCATGACTTTGAGGCATAGCCCTTAGCATGTGTGTACGGGAGAGTTGGACCATGTGGCACTGCATTGCACAGCATTGCATTGCATATCATTCATACATATTGATGTGATTCACGTGACATATGCTTTGGGTGATACAAAGATTGAATCTTTATGGGTTTCCTTAGCTTAAAGGATGGAAGAATTGAACCTTTATGATGATGCTTGTTCAAAATGACAAAAAAACTGTGGACCTTTACTTGAAGTATGATTCGTGACTATACTTGATTGCCTTATCTGTTTACTTATTGATTTCTATATCTTATATGCGTTATTTAATCGTTGTCGGTATATGATGCCTACGAGTACTAATGTTGTGCTCATACTACTCTTGTTGCACTCTTTGTTGAGTGTAGAGTTTGATCCAGGTTCCTGTTTGAGACCTCGTGACTGATCCCGAGGCTATCTATCAGAGACTTTAGGGTGAGCTACTAGCCTAACCTACAGCCTTGGATCTCTTCTTAGGATATTTCGTCTATTACTTATTCTACAGATAGTATTCCATTTCAGTACTGGAGTTGTATTATCTGTAATTCAGACTATGTTTGTTTGGTTTAGAAGCTCTTGTACAAGTCAGACCAGGTTTTGGGGATTTTAAAGACTAAGTTATTCTTTCTGCATTTGTTTAGGTCACCAAAACTGTTATTTAGTACTTTCAATGTATTTAATTTCCGCACTTGCTTTTAAAAAGAGTAAATGATTTGGGGATGGTAAGCCGACGGGGGGATAGTGTAGGTGCCATCATGACTCGCGAAATGGGTCAAGACAATCGCGAACACGATGGGTCGGCTGACCCAGCCAGCCTCTTTTCCTTCTTCAGGAACGCGAGCCTCATGGTTCACAAAGCCTCACGAACGTGAGTCTTCTACGCGGACGTGTAGAAGGAAACCAGCAACAGCTGAAACAAGGAAAATCAAGTTTCATCAATTTACGATATGATACCCGAAACTCATTGGGAAACCCCCGAACACAAACTAAATATGCACTTCAGTCATAAAATACGTTACGAACTCAGTCGCGTACTCGGAATTTCCAAAAGAGGTCATCTATACCCGGGGTTAACCAAGGTCAACTCCAAAACTTCTGCATCCCATATTTTCAACCAAAGACCCAGAATACAGCCAAACGCCTCAGGACCCGAACCAAAAGTCTGACTAAGTCAAAAATCACATTCCGGACCTAATGGAATCAACAAAAATTTGAAAATGACACCTTTACCCCCGATGTTGACTTTGGTCAAACATATTCATTTCCTTGACTTAGAAAACTCAAATTTTACTAAAACCAATCCAAACCCGCTGGTTGCCTCCCCGTAAGTCAAAAATACCGAAATGAAACCATTAGAAGGGTATTTTGGGAAAATAAGATAAAAAGCTCAAAACAACTAAGCGAGTCATTACATCAGATACCACTTAAAATAGCGTTCGTCCTTGAACAGTAAAAGATAGAAAGATACCTAGATCATCAAAAAGCTGGGGATATCTAGACAACATATCCGATTGGGTCTCCCATGTAGCCTCTTCAGCTAGAAGATGCCTCTATAGCAGTTTCACTGAAGCTATTTCTTTCGATCTCAACTTTCGAACTTGTCTATCCAAAATGTCTATCGGCACTTTCTCAAAAGTCAAATTCTGATCGAGCAACACCGAGTCCCATCGAATCACATGAGAACTATCTGAATATTACTTCTTCAGCATCGAAACATGAAAAACTTAGCGAACACCCGACAAACCTGGAGGTAAAGCCAACTCATAAGCTACCTCCCTAATGCGTTGAATAATCTAAAACGGGCCAATGAACCTCGGACTTAACTTCCCTTTCTTCCAACACCTCATCACACCCTTCATGAATGAAACCTTCTACAGACTAGCTCCCCAACCATAAACTCCAAATCAAGAACCTTCCGATCCGCATAACTCTTTTGCCTACTCTAAGACGTGATGAGTCTATCCTGTATCAGCTTAACCTTATCCAAGGAATCTCTCAACAAATCTTTTCCCCAAGGCCTAACCTCGAAGGCTTCAAACCAACCAGTAGGGGAATGACACCTCCTACCATACAATGCCACGATACATCTTTGTAGCCTCTGGGTGAATGGAATATTGCTCGTGGTTTTGTACATTCAGATTCGTCGTGTGTTAGTGGTTCTAGTCTTGGACACATGGGTTATTAAGGTTAAGTGAGATTAGACATGTTTATCTTATAGTTATAAGGGGTTAAGTTCATGTTTAGCATGTATTGGGAGGATTAGAGGCTTAATGAATTTACGAGAATACGTTCCGGCAAAAGTTGGGATTTACAGTTAGATTTACGGACCGTATATATTATACAGACTGTAAATTCCATGATCTCCACGATAGAATTGAATCAGTGGTTGGTGTCTTCTGTTGGGGATCTATGATCTAAATGTACGGACTGTAAATTATTTATGGTCCGTATATTGGACCGTATATCTGAGGCGGGCCAGTTTTTTTTTTTTATGTTATATACTCGACCCTTATTCAGTTTAGCTCATTTCCAACATCTCCCAAGTCCATGGAAGCTCTAGAATCTTCCTCTAAACATATCCAACCAAACCCAAGTGAAATCAAGGATTGAAAGGTGAAAATCAAGAGATTCAAGTGTTGGGAGGCTCACTAGGGTTTGTAGAGAACAAGAATTCCTTTGGTGTTGAAGTTGAAGGTTTCACTCAAGTGGAATAATTTGATCCAAAGATTGCTCTTGTGTCATTAAGGTAAGTTTTCACATCTATTGCATGTTGTTGAGGATGTTTGATTATTATACAACTTGATTGAGGAAAGAAAGGGAAAAAGGGAGTTCAAATATGAATTTGAGAATATTTTGAGTAGCAAAGTAACTTGAGTAATAATTATTAGAATGTTTTGAGTATAATCTTCTTATGAAGGGTAATAATGATGATGGGGGAGTGTTGTATACAAGTGTATAAGGGGTTGTGTTGAAGTCGTGAGAATAAGTTTTGGGATTGTATTGGATATAATTTGAATGAAATCTCTTAATCATGGTATTGTGAAGTTGTTATTATTGTTGCGAGTTGATTTGGAATTTGATGGAAGTCAATAAAATAGGGGAAGTGCTGCCCAATTCGTTAGCCCACTAATTACTCTAATTTGAATTTAAGAGTATTTTCAAGACTTGACCTTAGTGTGGCTCCTCTTGAATGTAGATTTGCGAGCTTGGGAGGAGAACGTTAAGTAGTTAGGGAGACATAAAGGTATGTAACGCTAACCCTTTATTTCTAAAGGAATGATTCCCTTATTGTGAACCCATACGTGATATCCATAATGTCCTATCTCCTAGAAGCCCATAATTCTCAAGGTTCTCATGACATTGTTGACCAATATTCTCTATATTGATAATGATAATGATGATAATGTTGATTATATTTCTAAAGATACCAAAGCTTATAGCTCTTAATGTTTTCAAGATATTATTGAGTTGTTCCATGATTATTGATTTTACTCATTGTTGTTGATCTCATCTTATGGTATTTGTTCTTTCAAGGTGAGATATAGCGATGATGATGATTCCATAATGACACATCGGAGGTTACCGACCTTATGTCACTCCGATAGAGTTGTAGCTTTTATTTGGGCTCTCATGCATACTCTATGTATATATATATATATATATTCTCACACCGCACCACGCTATAGTCGGCTGGGCAGGCACGTAGATGTGTACACCACTGCAGTGGGCAGATTATGATATTACCCCGAACATGGGATGATATGATACATGGATTGGGTTACACGTTCCACAGCAATATTTATATATATGTATGTATGAAAATGTTTTTTTTTAAAGCTAAGCATGCATGACATCCGCCTAAAGAGGAATTCAGATGTGCAGGTTATCTCTCTTATCTCATATTACTTTTCATATCTTTATTATGTTGTTATTCATGCCTTACATACTCCGTACATTATTCGTACTAACGTCCTTTTGCACTGTGGATGTTGCGTTCATGCCTGCAAGTAGGCAGGGAGACGGATCGGATCCTTAGGTGCTTCATCAGTGACTTCTCAGGAGCGCTCCATTTGCTTCGGAGCTGCATTCTAGTGGTATTATTCTTTTGCGTACATATTTGGGCACGACGGGGTCCTGTCCCGTCTTTATGATGTTATGCTCTCCTTAGAGAGGCTCGTAGACAGTTGTATATATAGTTAGATGTTCCATGACCTTACCAGTTCATATTTTTGTACATCATTTTTGGCAAGCCTTGTCGGCTCGTATGTATATATGTGGACATAGTTGATGATGATCATATAGATGAGCTATTATTTTGTGGATTCATGCCCTTATAGATTATGATATTCATATGTTATCTTTCACGATCCACCTAGATATGATTATAAGAAGTATGATAATATGTGCTCGGTAGGTTAGCTTCGGGTACCTGTCATAGCCCTCCAGTTGAGTCGTGACAACTGTGACCAATGAGCCTTCTCCGTGATCAATCGAGTCACATCTCCCACTCTAGGAACACAAATCCGACCCTTAATCCTCAAAAAAACCATCACCATTATGAATTGCTTCCATAGCTTCCCTTTGTAACACATTGTTCCGAATCTTACACAATTTCATATCATCAAATTGCTGATTTTGAATCTGGTCCAATAACAAAGATTGTGCCTCCACACAAGCTAGAACTCTACCAGGCTTCGAAATATCAAGTCTCACAAATCGATTAGCCAAGGACTCAACATAAATAGCCAAAGGATGATCTCCCACATGCAACAATGCTAAGCTACCCATACTTCCAACCTTCCAACTCAAGGCATCTGCCATTACATTGACCTTGCTCGGATGATACAGAATAGTCATGTCGTAATCCTTGAGCAACTCCAACCACCTACTGTAACACTCGGTAAATTCGGGCTAGGTGTGAATGTGTTAAAAAAGTATTAATGTGACATTTTAGCCATATGAAGTCCCATTGGGATGAGTTTGGGTGGACATATTGTTTTAAAATCAAGACGAATAGTGAGATGCACAAGATATCGATAGAATCGACTAAGCCTACAATAGGTCTGCTTTCCATCCTGTTTACGTGATAATTTGTTAGGAATTTAAGAAAACTTAAAACAGGAAATTGTAGCCCTTTGAAATACCTTTCCAACTATATAAGACCAGATCAATCGGATCTCTTTGCTAGGAATTATTCCCATTTTATTGAATGTTTACAGTTCAATGAAAATTAAGGCGTGCGCGTCGCGTGGCTTTTCGGGCCCAACACGCCAAGCATAATTTCTAGAAAATTGAAAAATCTACTAGCTTAGAAAAAATATTCCTATCGCTGGAAGGGCCGCGACGCCCCCACGCACCGCACCAGACCATTTTTCGCCTGGTATGATTTTTCCCGAATTTAATATATCTCTAATTCCAAAAAACTTTTCCCACTTCGTTCTAAACTGTCTTTTTGGAGATAAAAGACCCTAGGGATTTCCCAAAACATGCATGGTTTTTTCCTACTTAAAACCCTATTGATTATACCTGAATCAATCAAAGATTAACGCTAGAATCCCCATCTATTCTATAGATTGCAAGAATTTGATTCAAGAACGGTCGAAGAAAAGAATAGTTGGGAATTCACCGTGAGATAAGTTTATGTAATTCTAGTAAAGTTATGGGGATCATATGGGATTTATAAATCATCTATATATCATTAGAATCCATGGGTGAATCATATGAAAGCAAGAACACGAATTTGGCTTAAAAACCCTAGTTTTTTAAATGGGTGTGAATTCTAGGGAAAAGTGTAAAGTTCTAATTTTTATCATCTAAATCAATTATACAGTGATTGTTGAACCTTGGAAATTCTGTTTGGTAGCATTTTAGTGGGAATTGAGGTATGTCTCTTTTTTAACATACTTTTCAACCTTGAAAATGATTTCTTTGGCAATGGTTATAGTTTCATAAAATCTTTCGAACTTCTATCCTTAAACGATATAGTTTTGTAGTTCATTCATGATTGCCAATCGAACATCGCGAACTCAGTACGTAATCAGTGTATACTCTTGTTGATATTCCATCAGTCATCAAAACCAAGAAATACTTATGAACAATTAATACTCCAAATCTATGAACAGCCCATAACTCCATGTCTCAGAATAGTAATTCTATACATTCCGTGTCATGAATTACAGTATGATTCTCCATTTCGGGGACATAAATTGCTAAATGAACATAAGTATTTGGGCCCAAGGCTATAGTTTATATATCTATGTATCCTTGGGCCCCAGGCCACAGAATTGTGCACTTACATATGAGCCCGAGGCCACAGTTATGAACTCTTATAAGTAGATGATTTCCCTATGTTTAGTGAAGGGGTACTTATGATTATGATTCTTATTCTCAGTTCAGCTATCCTTATGTTTTAGTTTTAGTTTCAGTATTTAGTATGACTTATGTTTATGATTTGGGTTGCCCATTTTCCGAGTACCCCACAGCTAATTATTTCTTTCAGTTGGTGTTACATACAAGTACATTTCAAATGCACTTATGCCCTTTTTTTCCCAGGGCCTGCATTTCACCATGCAAGTGCTGATTTTCAGGACGACGGATCAGTTCATTAGGATCACTTTCGCATCAACTGCTTGGTGAGCCTCAGTTTCCTTCGGGGCGTTGTTTTAAATTTAATCATTACTATATTAGATAGTCAAGTATGCCGGGGGCCTTGTCCCGATAAACAGTTACTATTTAAGTACTTTTCAGAGGCTTCATAGACTAGAGTAGCAGTCAGTCGCTACTTTCATATATTGAGTTAGTCGTATTAGCTACACCTTTATATTTTTAGTATTCCTTATTTATAAGATTCAGTCAGACTTTTATTAGCTCAGCATGTTTATAGATTACATTCCACATTAGTCATGTCCCATGTTGATTCAGCCAGCTATGTGGTTCAATCGATCACATGCAGTTCAGGCATAGAGTGTCGTGTTACGCTCAGGCCATGGTTCGGGGTATAATAAAGCTTCATATCAGATTAGTAGGTTCAAGTATCCTAAAGAGTTTATGAAGTCGTATCCAATGGGGTCACTTTTGCATATGTGCGACACATGTAAACAGTCAACCACCAAGACATTTAGGATTGTCTCCTCTCTTTCATACTCTTGATCGTGCAATTAGATCTATACCTTCAAGAACTTTTCTAACTCGTGCATATGGCGTTTCTTTCAGAAAATGCCTGCTAAGAGAAAGTATACTAATAGAAAGTCTGCTACTAGCCAAAAGGATACTGCTGACGTTGCCCAAGAAGTGGACTCTTAGACTCAGAGGGTTCCACCAGGACTTACGGACCTGCATCAGGTTCAGTTCCCTGCACAACACACCCACCTACTACTGGGAGGTATGCGGAGGTCCGTTCTACAGTCCCTCTGCCACCCAGTGCTACTGATATGGATGTTAGGGGAGCTATCTAGTTTCTTACCTAGATTATTGCACACAAGCTAACCATCAGGGAATGGCTCTAAGTGTAGGTACTCATGAGGGGTCGTCCAGCTCCAGGATGAGAGAGTTCATTCGTATGAACCCTCCAGTGTTCACAAGGTCCAATAAGGTTGAGGATTCAGAGAATTTTGTTGATGAGGTTCAGAGAATATTTCGTGTTATGCATGCTACCGAAACAGAGGTAGCAGAGTTTGCCGCTTACCATCTGAAGGATGTTGCTGCTATTTAGTATGAATCATGGGAAGACTCTCGAGGGGAAGATACACTTCCTGCTACTTGCGATGGATTTACCGAGGCATTTATTGAGCACTTCCTACCACTGGATGTAAGAAAGGCAAAGCCCCTAGAATTCGATAGGCTGAAGAAGAATGATATGAGTGTGAATGAATACTACCTCAAGTTTGTTTCGTTGGCGAAGTACGCTTCAAGGTTGCCGATAAGAGGGCCAGAGTTACGCGTTTTGTGTTTAGTCTTGCACCCTACTTGTTTGATGATGCTAATATTGCTTCTCAGAATAAAGACATGCCATTACCAAGATGGTTGCATTTGTATGAGTTAACGAGGATGGAAAGAAAGAAGAAGAGCAACTGCAGAAAGAGAGAGACATGGAATCCAGTACGAAAGCTAAGTCAATGAGTAACTTCAACCATAGGAGATCTCAGGGAGATGGAGGTAGAGGTGGAGGCAGATAGTTCTACAAAAATAGGACGTCAAAAACCGCTCCCTATACAACTAATGCACCAGTCCCTAGGTTAAAGTATGGTTAGAAAAGCCAAAATCTCAAAGCAGCAGGCTCACAGTCACAGGCCAATATGGGCCACAGAAGTTTTTGAAATCCTACGTGCAACAAGTGTAATAATAGACACCCAGGGGTGTGTCATTCGGGCATGGAAGGTTATTCTAGGTGTGGCTAACAAGGTTACTATCTTAGGGATTTCCCATCAGTAAGACAGAGTACCGGAGGTAATGTGGCTCAATCCAGAATTCAGGAGCTCCTCGTAACTCTCAAGCCCAATCAAGGCGTGGTGCAGCTAAGTCTGGTAATGCAGGCGGAGGTTAAAACCGCTTGTATGCACTAGAAAGTCATCAAGATATAAAGGCACGTGCAGATATTGTCATAGGTATACTAACAGTTTTCACCTTTGATGTTTATACCCTTATAGATCCAGGATCCAACTTATCTTATGTAACCCCGTTTGGCTAAGAAATCCTAGATAGAGCCAGAAAAGTTGCATGAACCCTTTGAAGTGTCCACTCCAGTTGGAGAGTCAGTTATAACTAGATGTATGTTTAGGGGTTGTCCAATTAGAATCTATCATCGAAATACCATAGCCGACTTAGTAGAGTTGGAAATGGTAGACTTTGATGTAATCATGGGCATGGATTGCTTGGCGTCATGTTATGCCACAGTAGGCTGTAGAACCAAAACTGTAAGTTTTAAGTTTCCTAATGAACTAGTTATAGAATGGAAGGGTGATGAGTACTATCGAGGGGTAGATTTATTTCCTGTCTTAAAGCTAGGAAGATGATCACCAAAGGGTATATTTATCACTTATTTCGAGTCAGAGATACAGATACCCAGGCTCCAACTCTTCAGTCTGTACCAATTGTCAATGAGTTTCTAAAAGTCTTTCCAAAACATCTTCCTGAAGTTCCTTCTGATACGAAAATTGACTTTGGAATTGATCTACTTTTCGGCACCAAGTCGATATCTATTCTTCCACACAGAATGGCCCCAGTTGAGTTGAAAGAGTTAAAAGCCTAGTTGAAAGACCCTATTGACAGAAGACTTATTAGATCAAGTGTCTCACCTTGGGGCGCAGCAGTCTTGTTTATCCGAAAGAAAGATGGATCTTTGTGTATGTGCATTGTTTACCGCCAGTTGAACAAGGTTACCATTAAGATCAAGTATCCTCTCCCGAGAATCGATGACTTATTTGACCAACTTCAGGGTGCCCAATGTTATTCCAAGATTAACCTCAGATCAAGGTACCATCTGTAACGGTTCGCATTTTCGCGGGCGGGGTTAACGCTCGGAAAAGCTCATTGAAATCGTTGGTGCTCTTTCGGACTTTGTTTTAAAAGAGTCACCACCTAGTTTTTAGGAAAT
>NC_081347.1:22356266-22428792 GCF_029784015.1 Lycium ferocissimum | reverse complement strand
AACCACAAAAAAAAATTTTTTGGAAAAAAAATTCCCATAGTCAAATTTCTATGGGGTTGGCGAATGGCCCTCCTTTTGCTTTCTCTTTTCTTTTTTGTTGTTCTTTCTTTCTTTAATAAAAGATGAATACTCCTCTCCCTTATATATTCATCCCTACTTGCATGCATGTGAGGGGCACATGCCCCTCTCTAGATTTTCTTTCATTTTCCTTTCATTTCTAAAAGATGACTTATTATTTGGTTGTCATCTTTCTCTCTTTCTTTTATTTTATTTCTTTTGTCACATGGCCATTAAGGCCCTCTTAGGAATATTCTTGAACCCTTATGTGAAATTCCCATTTTGCCCCTCGACTTTTCTCAATATTACCGTTTTTGCCCCAAGTCTTCCGCATTATTTCCATAACCCATTTTGCAAATTTCTCTTTCCGCCCTTAGCCTCTCCTAATATTTCCACATCTACATCTTCCATAGCCAACTTATGAACGCAACAAAATCAATACATTTCAATGTCCTTAACCTTCCTTAATATTTCCGCGTCAATATTTCCTTAAACATCCCATGCACACCAAGTAGAATCCAATTAGAACCTTAATTCCTACCATTCCGACTTGTTTCCAATTTTTCCGAATACGCATAAAATGCGAGGTATAACAAAGACTCCCAGACACTAGTAGTGCGGGGTAGAGGCAGGGAGAGAGCGTCTAATTCGAGTGGCCCTCGGCATCGTATGTATGCATTGGTGGAGCGACAAGATGCAGAGTCACCCCCCGATGCCGCTTTATGTATATCTACATTTTTTAATTATGTTAAAAAGGAAGAATAAATAATTGTAGCAATGAGCGAATATAAATTGAGAAGTTATATTACGTAGCGATGGTAGTGGGGAAAGAGCGATATGTGGTATTATGGTTCTCAAGTTTAAGGAAGTAGGATGCAAAGAAGGAAAAAAAAAAAACCCAAGATAGCGATTATGATGAGTTACGACTATAAGAAGCTATTTACGTATAGAGTAAAGGGAAGAGGGAAGACACGAGTATGTTAAACCTCCACATATAGGTTATCGTAGCTATGGATCATCGAAGCTTGAAGATGAATAAGACGCAAGATAGTAAGAGGTATACAAATTAGAGATTTGGAGGCAAGACTCGGGAATTTAGAGATGGCGTAGGCAAGACCCCAGAGTGTGTGTTGAGAAGAGGAACGCAAGTGTAGAAAGTTAACGATAGACCTAAGACGTGTCAAACGTATGTGATGAGCGATGATAGTGACGATGTTAAGGAATGCTTATGATCTTATATGTAGATGTGCACTATATATGACTATTATGGAAACCCCGAGCTTATATGACCCCGGGTAGAGTCGATATATCACCGAATGAATATGTATACATGATGATGAGCACACACCATTATAGTTAGGTACGGATGACCCTGGGCCTTGGCCGGGCCAAGTATGTGAAGTACCGACTCTTCATAGTCGGGTATGTTATGTAAATGTTATGTACTATGTATACGAAATCAACATGAGTACGAATATGTTAAGCATGTGTGTATATATATATATATACGATATGAACAATACGAACATGAGTGCAAACATGTTACAAATATAAAGAAAGCGGCATTTATGAGTATGTAAATGAATGTGATCATGAATAGAGATATGGCTATGAACACGTATATGTGTATGGGGGTGGATATTTGTATATGTATAGGTGTATACGCACATGGATTGAAGAACGGTGGTATGACTTGCAAGCAATTATACTTCGCTAAGCGAAACCAAGCGAGATAGAGTCGCAAACCATGTAAGATTTAATATTGTTCTTCCGAGCAAGAAAGAATCGTCGGACGAAGAAATGAAAGGTATGGTGAGAGATGGTAAGAAAGGAGGAATTAAATCTCGGCAAAGGGATGAAGAATTTGGGAATGCATTAAATGAAGTGTAATAATTAGGTATTAACACCCCTATTTCCATCATTACTCGAGATGTTATGTCCCCTTATTGTGGAACAAAATATTGGGCTCCGCGAGATAATACGCACTTATTTTAGCCGGAAGAGCTATAATGAGACGACGGGATGACGAGGTATGTACGCCTTACTTTTATGTATATGGGTCGTGTGTGGCCAATCTATAATGCTATCGTGTTGTAGCCTGTGAGGCAATGATATTATGGGTTGTTGTGACAGGATGGTATCGCCATATTATAGGGGAAACTACAGTGAAATTTTTCTGAATTCCGATGATTTAACATTCGGGGACGAATGTTCCCGAGGGGGAGAATGTTACACCTTAAAATTTCCCCTTAAACGTACGGTGAATAGACTAATGAGGAGTACGATGTATACGAGGTGTTGGACAAGTAAGAACTAGTATGTGATGATGCTAATTAAGAATTTCAAAGGCATTAGACTTGAGGAAAGAAAGTTGGTAAGAAACGAAGACTTAAGTTAGCGTATCGGACGAAATTACGAGTTTGAGTTAATGGCGTATGAATGATGCCCCGAGAGAGTTATAACGTCCCTTAGAATGGTATTGGAGTGATGAACAAGTATTAAGAAGGTTCCACAAGGATCGGAGATCAAACGAGTCGACGAAACAACTTTCGGAAACCTGGGCAAACATACGGCCAGACATACTGGCCGTATAAAATCTACTGGCCGTATGTCCAGCCGTAGAATTAGCCCAGAATGACTTAAGCCACTGGACCAAATGTACGGTCCAACATACGGCTGGTATAAATTATACGGACCGTATGTTGGTTCCGTATATTTTCCATCGGGGCTGAACCTGATTTTATATAAGGATCCTTTTTCATTTCATTTTCATTTCCCTCTTTACCTCTACACTTCAAGAACCCTCTAGAACATCTCCCTACACTTCAATCACAAGAAAACAAGAGAAATCAAAGATCAACAACAAGGAATCAAGAGAATCAAGTAAAAGAAACCCATCAAAAGTCATACAAATCAAGAAATCCCAAGAGAGATAACTAGGGTTTTGGTGGAAAAGGTGAATTGTCATCCAAGGCTTGTTCCTCCATCATCCAAGGTATGTTCTATAGTATTTTCATGATGTTAAGAGTATTATAAAGTAGAAACACTTGAATTACAAAAGAATACATGAAATGGGTTAGATATGGAAGAATAATGTCATCTTGAAATAGTAGTTGGATTGAATCATGGAAATGGATGTGTCAATGTTATGAATGAGTTATAAATGACATTTAGAACATAAAATAAGCATTGGATGTGAAAGAATGAGACGATGGACTTTTAGCTATAATTATGGAGAATTGGTATAAAATTATGAAATACGAGTAAGGAATGAATGACGATTGTTGTTAGTGACATTATGATTGTTGGTATGAATGTTGGGAGCTGATATGGAATGTGGCGGAAAGTAGTATAAACAAAGGAAATGCTGCCCAAATTTCTATAGCCTTAGTAAGTATGATTTTATGATTATATAGTTAATGTTGATGCGAATTCCATTGAAGGTAAACGAGAGCATTAAAGGAGAACGAGCAAGCGATAGAATAAGCTAAACGACAAAGGTATGTAAAGCTTAGCCCTTTCTTTCCAAGGCATGACTTCTATGGCATGAAATCTCTCTTTACTACGAATGTCCCGTCTCCAAGAAAGTCAAGAGTCCTCACTCACGAATAGCTATACGTAATAAGAGATATGAGTTGAATGCGAAATTGATGATAGTAAGCTAAGAGTCTTTATGATGAATTATGATAAGCATGTTATAAAGGGCATATTATGATAAGCATGTTATGATACGCATGTTATGGTAAGCATACTATGATGAGCATATTATTGATTATTATACCGCACCATGTATGGTTAAGGATATGTTATTATATGTGATTATGCATATATGATAGTGATGTTAAGTTACGATAGATGAAAGATGATATGCTTATAAGACAATCCATAATCATAAATCTATAAGATGTACAATGTTGAGTATATGGTATGTATGCACGAATATATGTATTATGACGATATGATGATGCATGTAGATATGTGTAAGGTCATGATACCCTCGTGTACGATGTATATGTATATATGTAAAATGATCAAATGGAGTACAAATAGATGGCCATTATGATAAGTACCATTAATGAATGCATCGATCCCATGTTAGGGCCGATACCCCTATGGATATATATGTATATATGCCCATCGAGCCCGAGAGGGCCGAGTACGAATGCCATCAAGCCTATCGAGCCCAAGAGGGCCGAGTACGTATACCAATGGTCCCATCGAGCCCAAGAGGGCCGAGTACGTATACCGATGTGCCATCGAGCCAAAGGGCCGAGCACGTATGCTAGCGATCCCATCGAGCCGAAGGGGCCGAGTACGAATGATGCCAACCTATATGAATACGAGTAGGCTACATGTATGATACCGTTATGAATACGACTATGTTATATGCGTGATGCTTATATGAGCACGACTATGTTTCACGTATGATATCTATGTGAGTATGATTGTGTTACTGTATGATTATACCATATGCATCACATTCATGTGAGTACGAATGAGATAAGTATATGATATCTTTACGAGTACGATTATGCTATACATATGACAGTGATTAGTGTTCGAATATACTACTAACATGTAAGTGACGAGTAAGGGCTATGTATATGCAAAGCACGTGATGCGGGCATGAGTATGACGAGATAATAGATATGAAAGGTAAGTAAGTAAAGGATATAGATGTATGTATACGAGTACGAAATAGAACATGGAACGCCACTACGGAAAGCGAGGTAAGTACTATGAAGGAGAATGTTAATGACTCCCATCTTATGTTATTCCATATATTACCGTTATGTTTCTCCATCATTACTGCTCATGCTTTACATACTCAGTACAATATTCGTACTGATGTCCTTTTCTTTGGACGTTGTGTTCATGCCCACAGGTAGGCCAGGAGACAGTGTTGATCAATAGGAGCCAGTAGCTGCGTGTGAGCACTCCATTGTCCGGAGGTGCTATTTTGAGACATTATTTGTGTACATGTATTTTGGGCACGGCGGGGTCCTGTCCCGTCCATATGTTCAGTGTTCTAGTAGAGGCTCGTAGATACGTATGTGTGGGTAGTATGGTCCCATAGTCATTGTGTAAATGAAAGCCTATGTATATTATTATTTTGATAGCAAAAGGCCTACGTTATATAAGTAAATATGTTCTATATGAAAGTCATGTCCTATGATTATAAACGATAAGAGAAATGCATAAAGACGGGTTAAGCAATAGAATGAGGGGTGCTCGGTGGTCGCTCGGTACCCGTCGCGGCCTACAAACATCGGGTCGTGACAAAAGTGGTATCATGAACGGTCCACAACATACGGTCATCTATAACCAGGAAGTGTCTACGAGCCGTGTCTAGTAGAGTCTTTGTCACACCCTAATATCCCTAGGGTGTGATGGGCACCCGACCCTTACTTAGGGCCGAGCGAACCCTCGGACTCTTGAATTTTTGTCACACCACATAAAATCACATTAAACTTTTTAAATCTCTAAATAAAATGCATAGTAAACTTTTTGAAACATTCTTTCAAATATCTTCCAATCGAACAAACCTATAATCATACAAAATTCGAAGATATAACACGAACCAACATGTCGGCCGACGGAGCCGCTTACGGAGACGTGACCAACACCCACGACGCTGTCCGCAAAGTCTCTAACATACATCCGGAAATCATAACAAACAAACTCGACTTGGCGAGCCCTCCGGGAGAATAGTGAGCTTGCCATCTCTCGCCGGAACACCTTCTATAATAGCTTCAACTATCAGGAGTACTGCGTGGCATGAGACGCAGACCCCGAAAAAAGGGGTCGATTATGGAAAATGTCTTGAGCATGTAAGGCATGCAAATGACGAGAACCATAAGCTGAAACAAACGGGACTAAAAAATAAGTACATTAGTCAAAATGCCGGACGCCTATTTCCCGGACACAAACCCGGACATACACCGTCCCATATATACCGAAGGATTACGAAGGTAAATAAGTCGGCCAGTACTAAAATGCTTATTTTACGATTCACGATCGCATGTCCGAAGGGTGCGGAAAATACGAATGCCGGAGATGTCACATGTCAGACGGAGAACAGAACGTACAGATTGTTCAGATAAGATTATGTATCGGACGGAATACGAACACACGACGTATGCTCGGATGACTTCTTATATACGGACGGATACGAACGTACGAATATTCGACGGAGGTCATATAGCGAACGGAATACCGGCGTACGGAATTCCGTGAATGCTTACTTTCGATTACGTATTAGATTATGAGTATCAAAATCATATAGAATTTACACGAATCGAGAACCCGGCCCCCTTTACGAAGGGACGCGGTGAGAATCACCATATGCCAAAGTAACATATCTTATATGCGTGTAACGTGTCCCGCCCTCCGAGGGACTCGGTGGATAGACTCATCAATGCGTGTCAAAATCATAGGTCACATATGCATATAACGTGTCCGGCCCTCTGATGAGGGACTCGGTGAATAGGATCATGTATAACAGAATCATATGTCATATATGCAAATAACGTGTCCGGCCCTTTGTTAAGGGACTCGGTAATATGGAATCATGCATATCGAATCATGTATCAAATATACATAACGTGTCCCGACGGCCTCTCTTGCGGGTCTCGGTGAATAATCGTCATGTGCCATCCTGGCCGCCATCCCCGTACCATCAAATCATAAATACATACAGATAGCGTGTCCCGGCCCGCAAGTACGAGGGACTCGGTGAACAATGCAGTGGAATGCGCACGAGAACATGTCACGGCCGGGACTCGGTGAATCGAGAATCATACCGTAGGTACGCACGAGAACATAACATGCCACGGCCCGGGACTCGGTGAAAGATACATTGAGCCATGCCGAGCGAGTCGTGAGAAACCATATGCACATAAATCCGAACTCGATGAATACGTACACTTACCAACATTCGAAGGCTCGAAAACGAGTTTCGGGTTCTTCCGAGTTAGTGTCGGAAAGTTATGAGTGTTTGGAGCACGAGAAACCTCTTCGGACTGTTTCAACGATCCGAGATCGTACATGAAGAACATTAACGCTTATAGAGCATACTCGTATTAAATACTTGGATCGGATGTTCATATCCAAATACACACATCAAATACTTATATCGACGCCTTATATCCGGAGCACTCATATCGAGTTATCATATCGGGAATGCTTATACCAAAATACTCGATCAGAATACCGATGTCGAACATATACATCGAATATTTATTTTGAATACTTATATCGATACTTAAAGCGAGTATTTACATCGGAATGCTTGACAGTATTCAAATCGGATCGTGGTAATGCTTATATCGGAGATGGTCAAACCAAATGCTCATAGGCATACGAGTTGAGATACTTATATCAAATTCGGAACAATAGTCAAAAGTTTCCTTAATTAACTTACAGAAATAAGGCAAATAGAACAGTACAATTAGGTCTCGGGGATTGTGGGCCCACCTCGGGTCAAATGGGGTGGCGGACACCATTTACGTATTTTACACTTCATAATATCATTCATGATAGTTTTAAGGTAGTCGGGTCTCATTTGTTCAAGTTCTAGGTATTTAGATAACTTTTTCCAACCCTTAGCAACATAATTGTTCAATTCCTTTGAAAAGAAAAAGGGGCAATTTCGGACGTGGATTCCGAAGAGTAGAGTTGTCCCCGAGGTCCAAATTCAAGCCTAGTATATCTAGGACATGCCAAGAGAAAGAAAGGGTAAGCCTTACATACCTTTTCAGCTTCTTAAGCTTCTCCAAATTCGAATCCCGTTTCTCCAAAATTTACAAATGGTCATGTTTACCAATTGTGAGTTGTAGCTTCCAAGAGTTCAACTTAAATTCATGTTTTCTACCGAAATTTCGGCAGCATTTCCTCTATACATATAGCAAGATCCCGAGACTTAGCTCGGCCCAATATATCAACAACAACAACCCAACAACACAAACAATCATTATGAAACACAATATAGCATAACTAGTCTTCTTTCCAACATAGTGCAATAGCTTCCATTCTAACTTCATATTTCCAACTCAATACCAACATTCTCATATTCATTTACTAATCAAGATCATTCCAATACAATTCTAAATCATTTCATATCATTTCCATAAAATATTCACAAGATATACAAAATATACAAACTTCCCATCAAAGCCATAATTCATCCAAAGCTTCTAATCTTTAGCATACTTATTCATAACACGTTTCCGTCTTCCAAGTTCATCCACAATCATCATAATTTGCACCTTAGCACTTAATTTCCATAATGTCATAAAATCATACTAAAACGACATGCTTCTACATTCCATTTCAATGCAAACTTACATCATTTTACCTTCATTTACATTGCAAGGATCTGACACACAACTAACATACTAAACAAAATTAATCCATTTCCATTCCAATTCCATACACCACACGGCCAACACCTACATTTCCAACTTCAACCAAATTCATTCAACTTTCATTTTCAATATGAATTCCACCACAACCACAACTAGAATACAACATAAAAATTCAACTCATCTCACTTACACACTAATACACACACACGGCCACATGCACACATACACACCCACCATGCAAACTTCCATATTCTCATGAATTCTATCCATTTCTACATACTACAACATAAACAAAACCTTCATAACATATAAAAGGGATGAAATCTTACCTTTTCCTTCAACTTCCTCACTTAACTAAAGTTGTCAACTTGCATCAAAGAGAGGTTCTTGCTTCAATAACTATACCATGTTGAAGAGGGCCTTCAAATTAGTAGGAATACTAGAAGAAATAATTTTTTGGGACAAGATTTCAAGGGGTCAAATTCCTAGTCATGGCGAATGGCCCTTGTTGTTGCTCTTCTTTCTTTTGTTTTTCTCCTTCTCTAATTTCTTGAATTAAAAGATGACTCCTCATATATACATGCCTTCCACCATTTTTCTATATTTATGTTTAGTCCCTCAATTAAGAAAATTTTAGCACATAGCCCCTTTCTTTATTTCTCTAGAATTTTCTTGAAATTCCACCAAAGATGACTTATTTTGTCATCTTATTTTTCATCCTTTTTCTTTCCCTTTTTTTGTTGTCACATGGCCAATATGGCCTCTTTGGAATTTTCATGAACCTTGTGTAAAATTCCCATTTTGCCCCTAACCTTCCACATTATTTCTATTGGCCATTTTGTAAATTTCTCTTCTTGCCCTAGCCTTTCTCGGCATTTTCCATAATACCAATATTCATAATTGATATTCATAACCAACTTGTGTATTAAAATAACTCTTAAAAATGATCTTGTCCTTAACTTGCCACAACTTTCTCGAATTATCCGAATGTATAAAATACGGGATATAACAGTCTTGTTTATGGTGTGTTGCGTGCCACGCTACTGAACAAGAGGCTACAGGGCATTTTGGAAAAATGACCATCTTTCTTCATGTGAGATCGTGCGATGAGCCAGAGTATAGATGAAATTCCTCCCTAATGAGTATGTTGTGATTTCGAGAGAGATGCCGCCAAAAGGAAAGCTAAAGCCGCCCAGAGGGGCGAGACTACGATGAAGAGGCGGGTAGAAATAGAGCCGCCTATGAATATAGATGAGGGCGAATCACATGATGAGGTTCCATCTAATACCTCCCGCCCCGCTCCGCCCGTTACGGAAGAGCAAGAAGGGGCTTCGGCTCCGCTCCTATGCCTACTGAGTTCCTCCACCATCTACTTCGGGCCAACAAGTGGCCGAGGCCATTAACTTATTGACACAATTAGTTGCCGCCCAAGCACGGCGTGCGAATGTGGGCCCGAGTGATTGTTCGGCTAATACTAGAGCTCGTGATTTTATGAGTTTGAATCCCCGGAGTTTTTCGGGTCAAAGCTTGATGAAGACCCTCGAAAGTTTTATTGATGAAATGTTGAGAACATTGAGGATTATTCATGCCTACGAAACCGAATGGAGTTAGCATCTTATAGACTCGGGATGTGGCGATTATGGTATAACAATTGGAGGTCGTCGAGGAAAGAAAATGCGCCCCTCCGATTGGCTAGAATTTGTAGATGCCTTCACCCGTCATTATTTGCCACCCGAGGTCCGCCGAGCTAGAGCGGATAGATTCTTGAATTTGAAGCAAGGCAATATGAGTGCCCGAGAGAATAGCCTTCGGTTTAATTCGTTGGCTAGATATGCTCTCATGATGGTGGCGGAAGCATGGGTGACGAGTGTACGGGTTTGTGAGCGGCTTAGGGCCACATTTATATCAAGAATGTTTAACGGCTTCGTTGCAAGACGGGATGGATATTTCCATTCAAGCCCATGCCCAAAATTTAGAAGAGCAATGACGCAGCGAAAGATGAACGTGGAGTTGACCGGGGGCAAGGTAAGAGGGCCGGATCCGTGGCGCGATACGGCTATAGAGGAAGATCGAGGAAGTCATATTCGGACACTCGGCCAGGGGTCCGATTACTCCATTCATTCCGGACCAAGTCAGAGTTTCAGAGAGTCGGGCTCGCGGTATAGATGTGATTCGGGCCAGACGAGATCGTCCATACCACAATGTACCCAGTGCGGTAAGCAACATTGGGGACCGTGCCGAGTGGTCGGATGTTTGCTATAGTTGTGGCCGGTCGGTGTCATATTATGAGAGAGTGCCCGTTTCGAGGCGGCAGGCGTGCGGTTCAGCCACGGGATCCGCAGCCGGATCTTCGTCATCCATGCGCCCCGCGGGACAAGACTCCCAGACACTAGTAGTGCGGGGTAGAGGCGGGGGAGAGCGTCTAATTCGAGTGGTCCTCGGCATCGTATGTATGCATTGGGTGAGCGACAAGATCCGGAGTCACCCCCGATGTTTGTCGCTGTGTATACCTATATCTTCGATTATGTGCTAAAGGAAGAATAAAATAATTGTGGTAATAAGCAAGTATAAATTGAGAGAGTTTTACATTATGTGGCGACGGTAATGGGGAAAGAATGGTATGTGGTATTATGATGCCCAAGTTTAAGGAAGTAAGGTGTGAAGAGTAGAAATCCCAAGATAGCGGTGACGATGAGTTACGACTATAAGAAGCTACTTATGTATAGAGCAAAGAGAATAGGTAAGACACGAGTATGTTAAGCCTCCACATATAGATTATCGTAGCTACGGATCATCAGAAATAGCATGAATAAGATGCAGTATAGTAAGAGGTATACGAATTAAGGATTTGCAGGCCAAACAATGGTATAGGCAAAGCCCTAAAAAAAAAGGGGGAAAGCGAGAAAAGGAACGCAAGTGTAGAAAGTTAACGATAGACCATAAGACGTGTTAATGAGATGTGATAAACGGTGATAGTAACAATGATAAAATGTGCTTATGACCTTATATGTATATGTGCCTATGTATGGCTATTATAGAAACCCGAGCACATGACCGGGTAAAATATAATATATATATATGTATATGTATACGCATGATGAGCACGCACCACTATAGTTAGGTACGGATGACCACGTGCCTTGGCCGGCCAAGTATGTAAAGTACCGATTCTTTATAGTCGGGTATGTTATGTAAAGGTTATATGAATGCTATGTAAATGCTATGTATACGAAATCAATACGATATGAATATGTGTAAGCATGTATATATATACGAATATGAGTACAAATATGTTACGAATATAGAAATGCGATGAATATATAGTATGCAAATGAATGTGATCATGAATAAGAGATATGGCTATGAACACAAATTTGTGCGTGGATGTGGATATACTATATGTATAGGTGTATACGCACACGAATCAACCAAAAGAGCGGTGATGTGATTTGCAAGCAATTATACTTCGCTAATGAAACCAAGCGAGATAGAGTTGCAAACTTGTAAGAATTTTATGTCATTATGGGGCAAGAAAGGGGATTGACGAGATGTAGAAATTAAATGAAAGGCACGATGAGATGGGGTGAGAAAAGAAGGAATTAGATCAACCCTATGAGATTATCCGTACTTATTTCGGCTGGAAGAGCTATGAGGACGCATCGAGATTTAAGGTATGTGTGCTTTTCTTTTATGCAAATGGGTCGTGTGTGGCCAAGTTATAATGCTATTGTGTTGTGGCCCTGTGAGGCATATTTATTATGGGTTGTTGTGACAGGGTGATAGTGCATATTACAGGGGAGACTCTGGCGAAATTTTTCTAGAATCCCCGACGACTTAACATTCGAGGACGAATGTTCCAAAAGGGGGGGAGAATGTTACACCTTGGAAAATTTCCCTTGGCGTACAAGCGAGTAGACTCACGAAGGGCGTGATGAATACGAGGGGTAGATAAGCAAGGAAGAGAAATTGGTAGTCCTAATTAAGATTTCCAAAGACATCCGAGTAAGTGAGAAGAGTTGTTAAGGGAATCGATGTTACAAGTTAGCGCGTTGGACGAAAACTACGAGTATCGGGTTAGTGATACTCTAAGGATGTTATGAAGGAGAGTTATAGTGATCCCTAGATTGCTAATGAAGTGATAAACAAGTGTTAAGAAGGTTCCATAAGGATTGAGATCAAACGAAACGACGAGAACAACTTGGGGAAAGTAGTGATTTCCACGACCACTTCCACGGCCCATATAATATTCCACGGACCGTGGAATGGTTCGTGGAATGGGCAGCAGAGAAGGAGTGGTCTTGGTTGTGAACCACGACCGGTTCACGACCAACAAAGGGTTCCACGGACCGTGGAACAGTCCGTGGAAGTCCCGACACCAAATGTTCTAAGTTTATATAAGTGATGCCCACTTCATTTTATTCATTTCCATACACGACTTCCACCCCTCCACACCTCTAGAACCTTCCAAACATTTCATCCACAAGAAAACTAAGGAGATCAAGGATTGATAACAAGATTTGAGGAGAATCAAGCCTAAGAAACTCCATTAAAGCTATCAAGGTCAAGAAATCTCAAGAAGGAAGAACTAGGGTTTGCTCAAAGAGGAGTATTAGCAACCAAGGCTTATTCCTAAAACATCTAAGGTAAGATTCATGATGTTTATATGTTGTTTAAGGTAGTTGGGAGTTGAAATACTTGGTCATTAAAAGAGAATAGCAAAATGGGTTATGAATGATGAATAGTGACGTTTTGAGACATAGTTGGAATTGAATCATGAATGTTGGTTGTTGATGATATAAATACGTTATAAATGACTTATAGAACATGAAATAAGTATTGGATACGAAAGAATGCGACGATGGATTTTTAGTCATGATTATGGGAAATTGAGGTGAATTATGAAATGCGAATCATATGAATGAATGATGATTGTTGTTAATCATATTGTGATGATTATTATGAATGTTGGGAGTTGATATGGAATATGGCGGAAAGTAGTATAAACAAAGGAAAATTGCTGCCCAAATTTCTATAGCTTTAGTAAGTATGTTTTTACGATTTTATAGCTAATGTTGATACGAATTCCATTGAAGGTAAACGAGAGCATTAAAAAGGAGAACGAGCAAGCGATAGAATAAGCTAAACGACAAAGGTATGTAAAGCTAATCCTTTTCCTTCCAAGGCATGAATCCATGTATGTATTTCCTCCTCTCCTATAAGATTCCTATCCCCAAGGAAGTTAGGAGTCCTCACTCATGAATAGTACGAGATAAGAGATATGCCATGAGCAAGATAACGATAATGATGATAATAAGCTAAAGACTAGAGATGCTATATATGTAATCCAATGGTATTGATCATTTGCCCCCTCACCCCATGCGTGTTCCTTCAAGGTGAGGCAGAATACGTATGAATGTTCCATAACGTAGTCCGGGTCCACGACCTTATGTCACCCCGATATAAATATAGATGTCTTGAGATCAAATGTATGTGTTAAGGATATGTATAATTATATGCGATGTAAGAATGCCAAACTATGATATGCTCACGATGCGATTATGACACGATTAAAGATGAAAGAATAATATGTTCACGAAATACATGATAGCGATGAACCTACGATAATGTATGATGACAAGTATATGAAGTATATGGTGTCTATGCACAAATATAGGTATTATGACGATATGATGATGCATGTACGATATGAGATATATGTGATGTATATGTACATATGTATGTATCGAGCCCGGAAGGGCCGAGTACGAATGCTACCAAGTGTATCGAGCCCATGAGGCCGAGTACGTGTACCATTAAGCCTATTGAGCCCATGAGGGCCGAGGTACGGATCGTTAAGCCCATCGAGCCCAAGAGGGCCGAGTACGTATGCCAATGGTCCCATCGAGCCCAAGAGGGCCGAGTACGTATAATGATTGCCATCGAGCCGAGAGGGCCGAGTACGTACGCTAGCGATCCTATCGAGCCCAAAAGGGGGCCGAGTACGAATAATGCCAACCTATATGAATACGAGTATGCCACATGTATGATACCGTTATTAATACGACTATGCTATATGCATGATGCTTATATGAGCACGATTATGCTTCACGTATGATAACTATATGAACATGATTGTATTACCTGTATGATTATACCTTATGCATCACATCCATGTGAGTACGAATGAGACGAGTATATGATATTTTACGAGTACGCTTATGTTAGGTATATGACAATGATTAGAGTACGGATGTATTAACACCATGTAAGTGCCGAGTAAGGGCCATGTATATGCAAAGTACGTGATACGAGCATGAGTATGACAAGAGAATAGGTATGAAAGGTAAGTAAGTAAAAGATATGAATGCATGTATACGAGCACGAAATAGAATATGGAACGTCCCTACGGAAAGCAGGTAAGTATTATGAAGAGAATGTAATTGTTTCCCCTCTTATGTTACCTCATATATTACCGTTATGTTCTCCATCATTACTGCTCATGCTTTACATACTCAGTACAATATTCGTACTGACGTCCTTCTCTTTGGACGCTGTGTTCATGCCCACAGGTAGACGGGAGGTGCCGTTTGGACGGTAGCCATCGGCGGAATTGCGTAAGCCCTCCTTTATTCCGGAGGTGCTATTCGAGACATCATTTTGTGTACATGTATTTTGGGCACGGCGGGGTCTGTCCCGTCCGGATGTTCGGTGTCCTAGTAGAGGCTCGTAGATACGTATGTGTGGGTAGTATGGTCCCATCGTCATTATGTAAATGAAAGCCTATGTATATTATTATTATTTTGATAACCCAAAGGGCCCACGGTATATAAGTAATATGTTCTATATGAAAGTCGCTTTTTATGATTATAAACGATAAGAGAAATGAATAAAGACAGGTTAAGCAATAGAATAAGGGGTGCTCGGTGGTCAGCCTCGGGTACCCGTCGCGGCCCGTAGGTCGGGTCGTGACAGTATCGGAAAGGATTTATGAGTAACGAATTATTTATGGCTTAATGATGTTTTGGAGAAGAGCTATAACATCCCTTAGATTGGTAATGAGGTGTTAAACAAGTGCCAAGAAGGTTCCACAAGGATTGCAGATCAAACAAGTCGACGAGAATGATTTCGGAACAACTGGCATTATATGGCCCAACATACTGGCCGTATAAATTATACTGGCCGTATGTCTGGCCGTATAATCAGCCCAGAAGATCACCTCTCACTGGACCAGATCTACGGCCAGACATACGGTCAGTATAATTTATACGGACCGTATGTTGGTCCGTAGATCATGGTCGGGACAGGTTTTAAAATCATATAAGGACCTCTCTCTCATTTTATTTCATTTCATTTCTCTTCTCCACAAGTCAAGAAACCTCTAGAATCTTCTCCACTCTTCATCCACAAGAATATAAAGGAAATTGATGATCAACTTCATCAAACCAACAAGAATCAAGTGTATGAAAAACATTGAAGTTCATCCAAGCCAAGAAATTCATATGGAAGTGAACTAGGGTTTTGGTGCAAGAGAGTATTTCCACTCAAGGCTTGTTCCTACACTATCTAAGGTAAGTTTCATGATCTTTTCATGTTGTTTAAAGTATTGAAAAGTTGAAACACTTGGATTGTAGAAGAATATAGAAAATGGGTCATAAATGTAGGCATAGTGTCATTGTTGAGTAATAGTTGGATTGAATCATGATTAATGATATGTTGTGATTGTAAATAGGTTATGAATGACATTTAGAACATGGGATAAGTGTTATATGCGAGAAAACACAATAGTGAACTATAACCATGATTATAGAAGAATTGAAGGGAAATTGTGAAATGAGGAGAATGTGGATGAATGATGATTGTTGCCTATGATATTGTGAATGTTGTCATGGACGTTTGGGAGTTGATATGTAATATGAGGAAAGTCGTATAAACAAAGGAAATGCTGCCCAATTTTCTCTAGCTTTAGTAAGCACGTTCTTATAATTGATTAGCTAATGTTAATACAAATTGTCTTGAAGGTAGAAATGTGGGCATTGAAGGAGAACGAGCAAGCGTTAGAATAGTTAAACGACAAAGGTATATAAGGCTAAACCTTTCTTTCTAAGGCATGAATCCTATGCATGATTTTCCCCCTTCTTCAAGAATTTCCCATATTCCGGAAAACTAAGAGCCTATGTTCATGAATAGCCATATGAGATAAGAGATACATTACGAATACGATAATGATGATGATGAGCTTAAGTCTAAAGATTCTAGAGTTCACGATATGATGTTCCTACGAAGCTATTGATGTTAACTACGAGCCATTGATGTTTTTCTTATGTGCCCTCACCTTAAAACGTTAGTCCCTCCAAGGTGAGATATAACGACTATGATCACTCCATAACATAATCGGGGGTTCACGACCTTCTGTCACCCCGACATAGCTATAGCTGCTTCAAGTTCTAATGTATGTTTGATGATAAATATATAATGATGCCAAGTTATGATAAAAGCCATCTTGCCTATGAGATGAATGATAATGAAAAGTCTATGATATGTACGATGATATGATTCCACCGCGCCTAATTGGCCGGACATGTCACCGCTAAGGCGGGCTGCTATGATTCCACCACGCCTAGAAGGCCGGACATGATCACCACTAGTGGGCTGCGTACGAGTACACCGTGCTTAGAGGGCCGTACATGACCACCACAAGTGGGCTGCATATGATGGTTACCCGGACGCGGGTTAACGATGATGATGTACAAATGATATGATGATGTATGTATGATATGATGATGTATATGCTATGGTAGTTCCTATGATATGCTACGTATGATATATGCATAAAATGAATCCATACAAAGGTTATGTCTCCATCTTATGCCTTACATACTCAGTACAATGTTCATACTGACGTCCGTTTTCTCTTGACGCTGTGTTCATGCCCACAGGTAGACAGGGAGGTGATCCAGACTCGTAGGAGCTACTAGCTGATTTGAAGAGCACTCCATTTTCCGAAGGTGCCATTGATTATTCTTTTGGTACATAAATATATATATTCATGATTTGGGCACGACGGGGTCCCGTCCCGTCCATATGTCTAGTACTCTAGTAGAGTCTCGTAGATACGCAGTGTGGGTAGTATGGTCTCACAAGTTCTCATGTATATGTATGTATATATGTTATTTTGATAGCCGAAGGGCTCATGTATATAAAGTGAATATGTTTCAAATGAAAATAGCTTTCTATGATTATGAGCATAAGAAATATGAATGAATGCAGGATGAGTAATAGAATGAGTGGTGCTCGGTGGTTAGGCCCGGGTACCCATCATGGCCCTAGTCGGGTCGTGACACTATTTGTCAAACTTTATCACTTAAGGGTTCTAATTTTTTCAACTTCCACTAGAAACGTCTGAATAACTCAGAAACTGGGTCGACGGGGGTAATTTGGTCAAACTACGCATAACAACCGAATGAGTCGTTACAAAACTTTTATTATAAATATTGATAGTCATTTTCAAAGTGTAACATATAGTTATCCATGTGAAAAATCTTATTTAGACGACATATATAATATAACTCATGAAAATGCCGTATTTATTATCATTGTAATCACAAACACATTATTCCTTCATTTTTTAAAATAAAATTGAATTTTGGGGATAAACAAGCTTGGAGGCATATTGACCTATCAATTTTTTTCTTGAAAAGTTAAGTAACTTATAAAATTAAAATTTGATATTATGTTTGTAATCCTCTTGAAAAAGAATTGTAACCTCAACATATAATCCAACACATTCTTAAGGTAGAATATTTAAAAGCAATATCTAGTCAAACTAAATTCATATCTTTTAGGAGTAAAAGGAATAAATTGGCAGTCATAACGAATTTATAATTATTTCAAAGTTTCAAATATACAATTTGTTTCTAAAGATTAATTATCAGTACAATTGAACATGATATGATTAGCTTGATTTATTTTCTTAAGGATATAAGATATGGCAAATAAGATATGGATTATATAAGGTAAAATTTTAATTTCAACTATTAGGACTTTGTACATAGTTCAAATAAAAATAAAAAATAAAAACTAAAAGCAAAAGTTTTGGTTGATTTTAAATAAGACAAAAAGTCGATCAATAGTTTACCTAAGAATTTGGTGTTTATATACACATTAGGATACGCGCTTTCCATAAATACCTATATCGATGAGTATAAATTTGGATGGAAAATATGTTACATTAAATAATATAGGAAAAATTACGATGTAAGATTTGCTTTCCGCGGATGCATTGCATAATATGGAATTTACTAAAAACACATATCTATATATAAAGTGCACCATAAAAAAATTTATTGAAGAATAGTATTACTCTTTTCCGAAAGATTAAATTATGAAGAAAAAAAAAAAGATCGCCGAAGCGGGTTGAAGTCTCATACCTTAGCTTGATCGATTGATGATAATTCAATAGAATTCTCCTTGAGCTATTGATCTACAAAAACATCGAACTTGTCACAACTAATTATAAAATAATGACCATAATCGATCTTTTTAAATAACTGAAACTTAACAATTTCATCTCACTAGTTAGTATGAAAAAAGATTCGGCAATAATGAAACTGGACAATTACAACGTTTTTCAGAAAGATTAAAGTATGAAAATAGAAAATAGATTTTGGAAGTAGGTTGAAGTCACATACCTTGACGGCTTGATGAGGATTCAAGAGAATTTTCCTTGATTAACTTATCTAAAAAACATCAAACCTGTCACAGTTATTACCAAAACAATTATCATAATCAATCTCTTTGAATAACTATTACTTAACAGTTTCATAACACCTATTAGTATGAAAAATATTATGCAATAAAGAAGCTGGAAAAATACATTATGACTATTGATACATCCCATAATCTCTACAAAAATAAATATTAGATAATAACGATTTATGATATTCATAAACCGATAACTGATAAATAAAACCTATAACATTTAAAATCGAATTGAGCAAACCAATAAGCAACCCTAGACCTAATATCTCTTTATATACAATGTTTGAGTGTATGGTCTTTTTTATCTTTTCGATTGCTCTGTGTAGACCTTATAATTTGATATGGGGCTCTTGATATAAAGAATGTTTCTTCCAAAACTCAAGGTTCAACGTCTCCCATAATAATACCTAAAAGGATAGAAATTTAGTTTTGAACTAAGGGAATTAAGAATCCACAATCGTCACATATCTAGCTTCTACTATTCAAAACTAAAATAGAATTCACATAGTAATATATATACACCGTAAAAACAATTTATTTGTTTTAACACCTGTCAAATTATTCAAAAATTAATTTCACCAAAACCATTAAAGAAAAAGGGTCAAACTTCCTGAATAAACATAATACAATTAAAAATAATTGAAATCTTTTTAAAGAGAATATGCTTACCAGCCGACATCGTACAAATAAAATTTGACTGTATATCATATACGTGAGAACATATCTGGTTATTATAATAAAACAAAAACACAAACAAAAGTTAAGATTGATCAAAACCATATACATAAGCTATACCAACAGATAGCATAAATCCTAGAAAACCCACATGTAACGCATATCTAAAATAGTTAGCTTGAATACAAGAATGCAAACTTCACCGGATAAAAAAACTGAAAACATACAAAGTTGCGACAAAGTTGAAGAAGACTTTGGAATGATAACTAATTTTATAGAAGCATTTTAAAATAGACAAAAAGAAGGATTCATATATCAAAAAGGTTTTTATGGCAGTTTTATGTATGGCAAGGTTTTATATAATATATTAATCAACGTAGCTTGTTAATGTTACATCCTGTATTTTCGTTCAGCATATGCACGGCTACGTTGAGGTTAACAAATGCACTTAAACGTGACAAATGAGATATTGGGCAAATAAAAATGAGCTGTCTTCTTACACGACGCGCCTGCTTCACCTACTTACTTCCCGTCCTACTTGCTTGAGCTACTTCACATGTGTCGTGATTACAAAACAAGGACGGAGCACGCATTTAAATTAAATTGGGGCAGCAGGTCACACACCCTAATTAAACAAGTAGGTGACAAGTAAGTGTGTCACCTACTTGCTAAAAGGAAAGGCCAAGATTAATTCCCCACAAAGGGGGTTTGTTGACACGGCCAAGAGGGGCCTTTTAAGGGCTGATTTAGCTTCATTCTTTCAACCATTTTCAAACCAAGAAACATGAGAGAAACCATTGAAGCTCCTCTCTCAAAAAATTCCAAAAAACCTAAAGGTGATTTCGAGTGATACGCAGTGATTCTAGTGCCGAAAAACTCAAACTGCTTTCAAGTTTCCCTTTGCTTTTATTGTAGCTGAGTTGGGGGGCTAATTCTAGGTGAAGGGAGCTTAGGTTTTCACTGGTTCAAATCAGTCCGAGGTAATTTTATGCTTCTCCTTTCCTCATCTAAGTTTCTACGAGTTGTAGCTCGATTGTAAAGACTAGAACTTGCGAGTTTCGAAAGAGTAGCATGTTGTTTGTTGTTGCGCCACTGCTGGCTAGTTATGAACTTGTTTTTAAATTGAATTCATGGCTGGTTTACATGAGAAGAGGCTTAATTAAGTATTTTTGGTTTTGTTTCTCGATTTGGAAGGAAAGACAAGTCGGAAACATGTTTTAATAACCTGAAAATCAGTTTTAAGTTGATGTAACTTGTTGGACTGCTATGAGATCATTTTAAGGATTTCTTATGGCTAAAAATTAGTAGGAATAAATGAATATGTTGTGGTTAATGTTGCTAACAAATTCTAGAAGGAAAAGGGGTTTAAAGCTAGAATTTGTTTAATCATAACCAAAGTTTACCGCTTGTTGTACTATTGCTTGAGTTGATGGTATAGAATGGCTATGTTATTGTTGTTGTTGTTGTGCTTATTGTTGTTGATGGAATTTCATCTTGGGAGGAATTGAAAGTCATAGGGGAGGTGCTGCCCAATTTTCTAGAAATGAGCTACTAGCTTAGAAATAAGTTTTAAGCCCTTCCGTAGCTTAACCGTAGTTCTAATGTCTTAATGTAGGTTGAACTGATACGGAAAGTATATATTTAGTCATGGTTAAGCAACAAAGGTTTGTTAAGGCCAATCCTTCCTTTTTTTGGTATGATCCAAGTAACGAAACGTAAACATAATGTTACTCTATAAATGGTTTTACTCTGAGTAGTTAAGGATGCCTATGTTATTCATTCCTATGAAAAGTAATTGAAGCATGTCTAAATATGATTCCTAAGTCCCTTTGGGGCATATGATGATGGTGTTAATGTACATAATGATATTCAAAGGAATAACGACCTTACATCACTCCGAAAGATTCAGAATATTATTCAATGGCAGCATGCATCTATATATGGTATTACTACTTACGACTGAGCTATAATCGGTTGGGCAGGAACCTATTGTGCATATATATGTGTATCTCTATTTACCACCGAGCTACGACTGATCGGGCAGTTACCACTGATCAGTTGGGCAGTCGAGTAGTTAGAGTTACAAGGTGGATATAGTCCCATAGAAGTACATTATAGATAAGTATGATCATTTTGCATATCATGGCCCTCAGTGGCACATCAGAGGTTCAAGTTGACTCGTATCTCTGTAACGACCCGTTTGATCGTTATAGCACTTTTGACCCATTTACCCCTGTTAACCTTTTCTTGATCCCTATTAGTATTATTTTGACCTGTGGGGATGCGTGGTATGGTTCTCGAGGTGATCAAGCGATATTTCTTTTTTGATGACTTTTGTGTGATTGAGCCTTAAGTGAAAAACGTTTGACCAATAATTGACTTTTAGATAAATGGATCTTTTTTAGAAATTCGTCGATTTCGAGAGGTCCGGATGGTCGATTGTGACTTGGTGGGATGTTTGGTTCGGTTCCCAAGGCACTTGGGAGCTTTTTGGGTTTTTTGTTGGAAAGTTAGTATTTGGCCATTGGGTGTTGAGCTGATCAAATAGACCTCCATTGGGAATTCTGAGACCGCGAGTGAGTCCGTAGCGTATTTTTATGTGTGAATGCTTGTCTGGTTTGTATCTGGGAAGTCTCAAGTGTTATACCTTGCATTTTGTACGTTTGAATATTCCGAGTTAATGGCGGGAAGTTAAGGACAAGGTTATAAATTTTTCTTAGAATGTATAAGTTGCGTATTCATCCTTTTTATTGGAATGGAGCATTAGGGGTAAATTCGGGATAAGGAGAAATTGGAGGCTAAAAGTTGGAAAAAAGATTTTCATGAAATGGCCAAAAGGCCTAGGTGGCCGTGGGCCCCACCTATATTTTGACCAATATTTTCATGCCATGGAATGACACAAATGGACATCTTGTATTGGTGGAGGCTAAGTATATATATATATATGCATAATTCCTCACTATGCAAGACTTATTCATCTTTTGCATTTAAGAAATTTCTAGAAAAATTGAGAAAAATTTGGAGAAAGAAAATGGCACATGACCGGCCACATGCTTATAAATATATATATATATATATATATATAAAGACAATATGAGACATTACTCATCATTTTAACTTGAGAAAGTTCAAGAAATATGGAGAAAGAAGGGAGAAAGACAATCGGCCAAGGGGCTGGCCGAAAACTTCCTCCAAAAATTTGATCATGGAAAAATAATTTCTCCTAGCTTTTCCACTAATTGGAAGGTCCTCGTCGATGTGGAGTAGTTGTTGGAACAAGAAAACCGTTCGTTCTTGCAAATGGTAGTCCTAGCCGAGGAGACAAATTGAAGGGGAAAAGGTAAGGTTCAATCTTCCTTACATGTTTTATGGGTGTTTATGCATGTTGGTATATGTAGAGATGAATGAAGTTCATAAAGTTATGGTATGTTGTGTGTGGCCGTGTGTATGTGAGATTATATAGGAGTAAAGAACTAACTCGCTTAGCATGTTTGGATTGTTGTATTATGGATAGTTGTGCATGTTGTAATGTGAAAGAATGAATAAAATTCATGAAACCATGGATGTGGGTGCTTGGCCGAATGGGTGTGTGTGTTGTGTAGGAATGGTAAGATAAATTTACTTGGTATTGTAGTTGTTGTTGTTATGGAATATGCGATGGAAACGAAGGTTTGATAACTCAAATTGAAGTTGTAATTGGTTGCGGGCTGATTTGGAAGATAATGTGCTTCTAATATGGTTTCTTGTTTTAATGAAAATGATGTTGCTAACGTATGGAATTGTTGATATAGTTTATGAATTCGGAAGAAAGAAATGTATTGTGGTTATTCTTATGGTATTTGAAAGTTTCGGGCAAAGTAAGATTTGGGTTGGAATGTCTTGAACATTTTGTGAATTGATTATTGATATTGTTATTATGATTGTTGGTTTGGTTGTTGTTGATTTGGCCGAGTTGAATTCTCGGGGTTGATGGATTTATAGGGGAAATGCTGCCCAAATTTCCGTAGACAAAGTGTTAGTTTGAAATCGGATTCTTAAGTGCTTATGGCTAATGGTTGATATCTAATGACGTGATTGTAGATCGTGAGAAGCCAAGGCATAAGTTTGGATTAACCTAGGGAGCGGCCAAGGTATGTTAAGGCTCGTCCCTTTCTTTCAAAGGCATGATTCTTAGATTACAATTTCATAAATGCTTCCATAACTTTGTTGTTTTCAAGAGTTTTGTTTTCAAAAGAATTTTGTTCCTAAACGAGTCCGAAACTACGAACGCCCGTAACTTTCACAGATGGGCTCGGATCGCTTCGAAACCATCGTAGAAGATCTCATAACGAGTAATAATCTCTAACTTTCATAGGCGGGCCCGGATCGGGTTGATGCTCGTCCGTGGGCCCCGCGACTTTCCTTTGTTGGTTCTAACGACCTACTTTTGAAAAGAGTTCTAAAATGTCTGTATCTTTCCAAAACGGAGGTTTATGACTCCGTAAGCTTTCATGACAACAACGATGGATATGTTTTACAATGACAACGATGATGTCAAAGATGAGAATATTTTCCTACGATGAATATGATGATGATTCCATGATTAAAGGTTCCAAGTCTATGATTTCAATGACGATATGAGAATGTTGAGCTATTTCTTGATTTCTCAATTTTATTCATAAATGATGACTATTTTAAAGATTCTAAAGTATATGAATTGATGCCTTATGATCCTATTTTATGTTTCCTCGTGAAGTTATTCTTCATTGACAGTCTCACCTTATAATAATCGTTCCTTCAAGGTGAGACAAAGCGACCATGATTATTCCATAATACAATCGGAGGTTACCGACCTTACGTCACTCCGATAGATACATGACTTTCTTTGGGCTCTCATGCATGCTACTTACATGATATATGAATATGATATATGTATATGTATATAGGGGAATATGGGAAAAAGGAGAGAGCGTTATATACGCGTAACCACCTAATCGGTTGGTATAATATGACATGATACCGTCCGGACGACGCGGGATATGTGGTTATGGATCGGGCGCACGTTCCGCAGCAATATATTATATGGATCGGGCTGCACGTTCCGCGCAGCAATATAATATATATATGGATCGGGGCCGCACGTTCCGCGCAATATAATATATATATATATATATATATATATATATGGATCGGATATCACGTTCTCTTTTATTACATATGGTTCTACGGCACTCGGGCCGTACACGTTACTCTTTATTACATATATGGATCGGGGTGCACGTTCCGCGAGCGATATAATATATATATATATATATATGGATCGGGCTGCACGTTCCGCAGCACTAAGCAGGCATGGTTCCGCCTAAAAGGGCACTCAGATGAGCAGGATTACTCTTTATCTCATGTAATGCCCTATGTTTTCGTCTTGTTACTATTCATGCTTTGCATCCTTCTATATGTTGTTACTCATGCCTTACATACTCAGTACGTTGCTCGTACTGACGTCCCTTCTTGTGGACGCTGCGTTCATGCCGCGCAGGTACACCCAGATGAGTTGAAGATATTAGCAGAAGATGTTCCAGCGGGATTGGCGAGCTCCATTTTCTCCGGAGTGCTGTCGAGTCAGAGCATTATGATATGGTTTCATGTTCCATGTTAGAGACTTTGCAGACAGTTCGTGTATGTAGTATGTCGGTTTGTAAGCGGCTCCATAAGCCGATGTATTGTGATGCATTATTCTACGGTCTTATACGATCCCGGTCTTACTTGATTTGAAAAGGATGAAAAGCGAGGTTGTTTCGAAAAGCTTTCATTATGTACTCATGTTATGCTATGAGGGCCCAATATGATTATGAGTGCCACGAGAGTCAGAGGGTTCGCTCGGCCCTAGGTAAGGGTCGGGTGCCCATCACGCCCTAACGAAAATTAGGGTGTGACATGGACCTTGGCCCAAGTGGCCATGCAGTAGAGAGGGGAAAGAAACAAAGACCCCGGTTAGTTTATATTTTTGTTGTTCTTATCATACATATACTATACACACATATATACACGACGTCCTATTCCTTTACAAGTCCTATTCTATACACAAGTATATACATGTACAGGTAATATAACATATTTATTCACAAGCCCATATAATGTGCATATGTATTTCCATGCCTTTAAACTCAAACCCCAAACTTAGGTGGTGGGAAGGCCAAGTCATCACCCCCCTTATTCCTGAAGCAGCAAAAGTTCCAAGAGGTTTCATGAACCTCCGACATGGTTGGTCACCAGGGGAAGGCTCAAACTGAGCCACCCTTTCACCTAAACTGCCTCTCAACCAACAATAACCATAGAAGGCACAGGTCCACATACACACACACAAGGCCTGGAATAAATATGATAGGACCAATATGCGTGGATATATAACAATTATAAGTCAACAAGAACAGATGAGAACAAGGAGAGAAGAGATGAATAGACTCAGCAGGCAGATTAATCTTATGAACTAAGACCAAGGCATCAAGTATGATTTAAACATGGAAAAGAAAGTAATATGCATGAGCATAATGTGGCCAAGACTAAACTTAAACCAAGTAATCACAACACAGACAACCACATAGGAGTAGTACAGTTCCTAAAAATATTTATTCAAGTAGAAATAACAAAGTGTAAAGGCACATAAGGATAGGGTAAACCAGCTTCTAGATATGGTACAACACAACAGATTTGGCAATCGTCGAGTACATGTAGAATTATTTAGACAAAATCCTCAAATGAGCCTAGATGTCCTATGCACAGTCCAAGTATAGGTTCTTGCCACTTTTTAGGAATTATATTCTAAAGTCTAGGTGATCCTCACAGAGAATACAGGAAATAAACAGAAGGAACCAAACTGTAATCCTAACAGACATGATACGTACCAATCCAAATAGGTGAAATCAGAGTTCTTTGTATATGAAACAGTCATCTACTAGTGTGTAGCACATAAGGGAAGCATACTTAATATCCTTAACTACTTATGATACCAACAGGAACAAAGCATAGATAGGTCCAACTAGGATAAAGGAGTGCCATAAGAGCCATGACTTCATTTACCGTGAAAAACACAGGTGTGGTGCTGTATTATTCTCAACAGAATTCAATTCAAGACACAAGCAAAATATGAGAACCAAGCCAGCATCAATTGTGGGGAAATGCCAAAAGACTTTCAAGTCCTAATGGTTCTTTGTAGAGTATACAACCTTAGGTACCAAAACTACATTTTCACACACAACTTAAGCAAATAGAAGGGCCAAAAGGCCCATGGATGCATAGAAGATTCACATTTTAAGTTCAGAGTTTGAAATTCTTTTAGACCATTTCTCCTAATTCTATTCTATTGCAGAAAAAAAACCAAGTTGATTTTAAAAGAGGGTGCACATGATTTAGACATATTCATAAACAGTGGCCTACTCCTAGTTTTCATTTCTTCAAACTGGACAAGTATATCATATCCTCAGCTGGTTTTAATGCTGCAAAAGGGGAAAACACATCGATCCATCATGGCTAAGTTCAGTTTTCATTCTTCTACTTAGACCTTAGACTAATGAACTCAAGAACATATCTCAAAATGGGAAATAGGATGTATTATCCAAAGTATCACAAAGAAGGGGTCAAATATACCCCTAAGACACTGTATTATTACCTTAAGTTGATGTAAGCCACTGATTTCTTTACTTTAAAGGTCTTATTATGACTTAGGGAGAGAGATAAGACAGGCCATCTTTCAGATACAAGTTGGAATCAAATTAATGCACATAGAATTCACATGAAGATCTAAATCATGAACCTAACTTAACCAAATATCAAGGAATCTATTATACCTTATCATATTATCTTCATAAAACTTTTCTTGCCTTATTTCCAAATAAATAGTATTCCCTTCTTTTTGAAAGCCTTTTCCTCTTTCCAGTCTTAAGCAAAGACTACAATCTTTCAAATTACCATATATCATCTAGCCTAATCAACCCAGCTCCCTTAGGACATATCAGAGCAGACCAATAGAATTCATTTAAGTTCAGATTCAAACAACAAGACCAGGTTTATTCATTTGAGTGAGCAATTAATAAAAGCACAAGAAATTCATTTTTTAGGACCCATTAGCTTAGCAAAATGGCAATGAAAGCACCAAATGTGCAAAGGTAGCAGGTCACACCCCATAGACTTATGAAGAATGCCATGACAATCTCTTATTTGGGAAGAAAGATACTATTGGTCAAGTGATGCTCGACTCTTTCTCAATCTTCTCCTAAGATGTCTTTAAAAGACTTCCCAATTTAGCCAAGTGGTTTTCAACCCCCTTACATCTACACTTATGATCCTCTTTATTACCCTTGAGTATATACCAAAAGAAGACTGGAGAGTTCATGTATCAAAGTCAAATCATTTTGTTAAGGTTTCAACCACAGTTTTCCCTCTTTTTCAATCCTTTTTATCCTCTTCTTTTACTCAAACTAGACTTATAAATTCTTTCCTATTTGTTTTCATCTTTAAAGCCTAGACAATCAAGGACCATGAGTTATTATCACCATATTTTTATTTCATGCACAAAGAAAAGAAAACAGACCTCAGATTTCAAAACAAAAGCCTCAATCTCTAAACTATTCAAAACTGGACAAACCATGACCAAACTACTTCATTTCACCCTTCTCTTAATGTTTCAAACTTGTTAAATTTTAACACTTAGGATTATCTATCAAACTAAGGTCGACTCAAGAATGAATATCAATACAGATGCAAGAATGTATGGCATATCAGTCTGCTTTCATGACAAATTACTTCATTAGTTAGACAAGACAAGTAATGGGGACAGCAATAACAAACAGTAGATTAGAGATAGCAGAAAAGACTTTCCTCCTAGACAACTACTTCCTTCCATTATTATACCTTTCAATTCCAATATGATCACTAACCAAGTTACAGACTGACAACCATCTTGTTAACTAGTTAGGCTAATTAGATTAATCCTAACTAATATTCAAGTGAGGACTTAGTCTTATATTTCCTAAAGTTGATCCTATCTTCTTCATTCTTTCCTTTTTACCAAACTCTAAACATTTAATGCACACTCTGGCCTAAACTAAGGGAGAACATGATCACAGATGTTGCCATTAACAGTCTACCAACCCACAAACTTAAAATGAACCTTACTCCATTTTTATCTGATTATTAATTGATAAAATAGGCGAACTGTCAACTAGTTGTAACACCTCATAAATCCGTACTAAACCATATTCATGACTCAGGAGATTAGAAACCCAAGAAGGAGAGTGTTAGAATCGAAGATATGTTTCAATTCAGAAAACCCAGTGTTACGGCTTCAGCGGACGGACCGTAGTTCATACCCTAGCGGGTATGGCTTGAAAAATCACCGTCTCATAACTCAGACCAAAGAATGGTTCATCGTTACAGACCGAAACACGTGTTATGACCCGTAACAAGTCACCGTAACCCAACCTCAAAAATCAAACCCTCACTGGAAATTTTACACGTGTTACGGTCCAGTGTCACGGACCCTAACTCGATCTGTAACAGTGCCGCGACTGAGACAATTAAAAGACGGGAATTTCATTTTATTTCATAAGTCTCATTCCTCTCAAACCCTAACACGAAAGTTCTCTCCTCTTAACTTCTCCAAGCATCAAGGTAAGCTCCTTAAGACTATCCTAAGTGAATTCCATCAATTTCCCATGAATTCTAAGTAGGAATTTCATGTTCTTAAAATAGGGTTTTCAAGAAAACCCAATTAAAAGGATTCAAGACTAAGCTTTGGGATTCTTATTCAAAGTTCAAATTTCCATTATGAGTTTGGAGCGTTACCAGGTATGTAGAGCTTTTATCTACGTGTGGGAACATCATTGTTCTTCCCCACGCCCTTCTTCCATAAATTATAAAGTTATACGAAAACCAGGGTTTTGACCATGATCATGATAACCCTAGGCCCAGGTCCCATGATTATAATATGTATGAAATTGTCAGTAATTCTTCATTGAAGTTCTTGATAATTCCTTATGGTTATTGAGAATCTATCCTAATCTATGAAAAACCCATGCTTTGCATCCTATGGGTTCTTACATGCAAGTTATGACTATTATGATATTTTCAAGAAATATACTACATGTTTCACAAGTTTTCATGCAATTGTATTATATAATTACTCTCATGCCATGATACAAGATACATACATGCTAAATACAAGTCATGCTTTCATGAAACCATGTTTACAAGTTATGTCACAAAAATCAAGGGCTTCTTAGCCAACTATATCATGTTCATATTTTTGGGAGTTGCACAAATTATCGAGAATTCTCAGATAGCCTGAAACTACGTAGCCACCGTAGGATAAGGATCGCTCCGCCCTATTAGGACAATTTCTTAATCTTTCACTGAATGGATCCATCAGGCACGTTACACCTTATACCCTGGCAAGGTATGGGGGCTCTGCTGATCTGGTGAGGTACCAGACTCCACGTACCCACATGGTGATATCATGTTGTAGGTTTATGAAATGCCCTCCCTACTTACCATGTTTTACTCATGTTATATATATATATATATATATATATATATATATATATATATATATATATATATATATATATATATATATGTATTCATGCTCATGTTAATGTCCATGTTTTAAGTTTCACTTCTTATCATGTTATTTCATGTCCCATGTTATTTCTTTCAGTTGCTTTACAGACCAGTACATTCAATGTGCTTACGTCCCTTTTTATTACCCAAGAGCCTGCATTTCACGATGCAGGTACTGATTTATAGGACGACACATCTGCCTAGTAGGACTTCGCTCGTATCAGCTTATTGGTGAGCCCCATCTCATTCGGGGTCTTAGTCAGTTATCTTTATTTAATTAGTAATGCATTTAAAGGTATGCTGGGGGCCTTGTCCCAGCATGTACGTTTTCCAGTCAACACTCATGATTATAGGTTTCATAGACTAGCCAGTTTAGTTATGTCAGGAATGCAAGGTGTTTAGCCATCCTTGGCTCAACTCATGTTATTTCTGTATTCATGTTTTAAATCAGTATTTTAATAATGTTATGACTCTAATGTTTTTATAAAAGCTCATCAAATTCATGTTATATCTTCGCTCATGTATGTCTCATGATGATTCAGCAAGCCATGTGGTTCGCTCGGTCACATATAGTCAGGCACTGAGTACCGTGTTACGCCTAGGCCATGGTTCGAGGGACCGAGTAACACGATCTGTAACAGTGCCGTGACTAAGACAATTAAAAGACGAGAATTCAGTTTTATTTCATAAGTCTCATTCCTCTCAAACCCTAACACGAAAGTTCTCTCCTCTCAACTTCTCCAAGCATCAAGGTAAGCTCCTTAAGACTATCCTAAGTGAATTCCATCAATTTACCATGAATTCTAAGTAGGAATTTCATGTTCTTAACATAGGATTTTCAAGAAAACCCAATTAAAGGGATTCAAGACAAGGCTTTGGGATTCTTATTCAAAGTTCAGATTTTCATTATGAGTTTGGAGCGTTACCAGGTATGTAGAGCTTCTATCTAGATGTGTGAACATCATTGTTCTTCCCTACGCCCTTCTTCCATAAATTATAAAGTTACACGAAAATCGGAGTTTTGACCATGATCATGATAACCCTAGGCCCATGTCCCATGATTATAATATGTATGAAATTGTTAGTAATTCTTCATTGAAGTTCTTGATAATTCCTTATGGTTATTGAGAATCTTTCCTAATCTATGAAAACCCATGCTTCGCATCCTATGGGTTCTTACATGCAAGTTATGACATTTTCAAGAAATATACTACATTTTTTACAAGTTTTCATGCAATTATATTATATAATTACTCTAATGCCATGACATAAGATACATACATGCTAAATATAAGTCATGCTTTCATAAAACCATGTTTACAAGTTATGTCACGAAAATCAAGGGCTTCTTAGCCAACTATATGATGTTCATATTTTTGGGAGTTGTACAAATTACCGAGAATTCTCAGATAGCCTGAAACTATGTAGCCACCATAGGATAAGGATCGCTCCACCCTGTTAGGACGATTTCTTAATTTTCCACTGAATGGATTCATCAGGCACATTACACCTTATACCCTGGCAAGGTATGGGGGCTCTGCTGGTCCAGTGAGGTTCCAGACTCCATGTACCCACGTGATGATATCATGTTATCGGTTTATGAAATGCTCTCCCTACTTACCATATGTATATAGATATACATGTATTCATGCTCTTGTTCATGTCCATGTTTTAAGTTTCACTTTTTATCATGTTATTCCATGTCCCATGTTATTTCTTTCAGTTGCTTTACATATCAGTACACTCAATGTGCTGACATCCCCTTTTATTGCCCGGGGGCCTGCATTTCACGATGCAGGTACTGATTTATAGAACGACGCATCTGCCTAGTAGGACTTCACTCGTATCAGCTTATTGGTGAGTCCCATCTCATTCGGGGTCTTAGTCAGTTATCTTTATTTTATTAGTTATGCATTTAAAGGTATGCTGGGGGTCTTGTCCCAATAAGTACGTTTTCCAGTCAACACTCATGATTAGAGGTTTTATAGACTGGCTAGTTTAGTTATGTCAGGCATGCAAGGTGTTTAGCCATCCTTCTCTCAACTCATGTTATTTCTGCATTCATGTTTTAAATCAGTATTTTATTAATGTTATGACTCTCATGTTTTTATAAAATCATCACATTCATGTTATATCTCTGCTAATGTATGCCTCATGATGATTCAGCAAGCCATGTGGTTCGCTCGGTCACATGCAATCAGACATCGAGTGTCGTGTTACGCCAGGCCATGGTTCGGGGCGTGACACTAGTCCTGTCTTTTCTCTATTCTATGTAATTAAGGTCATTTAAGAAGGTCGGAAGAGAAAAATTGAATAATCTACTATTATATCTTAAAAGAATCAGCAAAAAGATTTAACTTATACCTAAGTACTTATTTATTTATTTAAAAAAAACACACACACACACACCAGAAATTGCATCCAAACCAATTTGTTAAGTCAAAACATTCATAGTTAAGATTACTTTTTTAAAAGACTTTGCTTCACAAGGGAGGGTAGTTCATGGCGGATTAGCAAAATGGTATGTGATTTCTAATTATAAACACAAGCACACATTACCAGTAATCTATTCATGTTCATCTAAACCAACATGTAAACTGCCTCATCTCCTTTTAACAATACCTAGAAGTTGAGTAGAGGAAAATAAGTTGAACTTTACTACATTGGTTCTACTTAGGATTATAGTTCACAAACTAACATGACTTCAAGAAGGAAGGAAAATAAAAAATGAATTTTTCAAGGTACTTCAACCACACCCCTTCACAGTAGACATGGAACATTTGAATCACATGAATAAACAAGCTAATAGGAAGTCCAAACAGCCTACTTTCTAATGAATTTCAACATAACATTCACATTGGTCCTATTGTATTTGCCTCAAGTAAACCATAAATTAAACACACAACTAAATAGGGAAACCTTTTAACAATAAGAACCAACATTAGCAAGCATCAAACCACCAGAGCAATCTAACTAATGTAAATACACCTAGACTAGGCAAAATTCTAAATAAAAAAAATAAAATGAATTAAGAGATACCTTTTGTGAGCGTAGCCAAGAAAAGAATGAATTTGGGAACCTTGTGCTTCCAACCTTAACAACTCAGCCACATGAAAAGAAAAAAAAGTAAAGCCAGAAAATATTTTAGAACTGAGAAAACCCCAACTCTTTCAATCAAGGTTTTAAAAAAAAATTACTAAGAAGCTTTTGAAAAATTGAAATTTTTCAACTTCTTCAACTTTCAAATTTTTCTTCTATTTTTTCTATCTCCTATTTTTTTTCCTTTGTTGTCCGACCTCTGTTTTTGTGAGAGTGGGGTTCTATTTATAGAACCCCAAAAACTCAACCAAGACTAACAATGAACGATGTGGGATAAACCCTCTTCCAAAACCAAATACTCAGTTAAAAAAAAAAAAAATCAACGACTCGGATCTAATGGTGTAGCGAAACATGCGGTCAGATCTAACCCTTCTTGGGCCGATCTGTACCAACAACCATGAACCAATAGGAAAATGCGAGAAATAATAAACAACACAACTTAAAAGCAAAAGAAAATCATGATTTTGACAAAGAAATCTGAAAAAATGAGTAAACAGATATTGATTACCATATTCGGGTAAAAAGAACATGAAATCGGGTGAAACATTTAATGCTTTCACCGTAATAAGCATGTAACAGATGTATTCATCGGCTAGGCTCTGTGATCTTACCATTTTTAGCGGAGAGAGACGATGAGAAATCAAAGGCGAGGCTAGGGTTTCACTAAAATGGAAGAGACAGAGACACAGGGGGAAGGGGGGTTTATTTGCAACGGGAAAAAATAAATTAAAGGGGAGGGGGGTATACCCCTCTTATCAGTTTAAATGAATTGGGTCGGGTCTCAGCCTGGCTTTGGGCTGAACTCGGTCCAAAATCTAAATATATTAAAAAGGCCCTTATGCATTTATGTATACACTAAGTGTATATATATATATATATATATATATATATATATATATATATATATATATATATATATATATATATATATATACATATATATATCTAGTACACCTAAAAGATAAATAATTAAATAAAGATAAAATTACGAACATGACCTTATTTAATTCTAATCTGACATGATCGTTTCAATTATGGCCTTTTTGGCCTAATTAGCAAATTTTGAAATTAAATTAAACTGGTTATTTCAAATAAAACTATTTAGAGGCTAATTTTACAAAACGGCCCCAATTTCTTTAAATCTTGAACTGATTATTTTAATTGTGGCCATGGCAAAATATTTATATAAAAAGGATCAATTTGCAATAATTATCATTTAATTAATTAATTAGCCTAATTAAAACATTTATGGGCAATTGTGCATATTTTTAACAAATCATGCAATTATATAAAAATTAATATAATAGTTAATTACAAAAATTATTTATATAATAGTTAATTACTCAAATTATTTAAATTACGCGGACTTTCAAAGATTAAAAGAGTAAAGTATTTTGATTTCTTGACTCTGAGTGACTGAAATGAATTACAGGAGGTCAAAAATTAGGTGTCAACACCATCAATTAAAGGTTAAGGAAGTTAATATTCTGAAGACCGCATCTAGGACCCGTTAAGGTTATTTTGAGTTCCTTGTTATGTCGTTTGGGTTGACGAATGCACCAATAGCTTTCATAGATCTTATGAATAGGGTTTTCAAACCTTATCTCGATTTATTCGTCATTGTCTTCATTGATGATATTTTGGTTTATTCCCGTAGTGAGACTAACCATGCAAAACATCTCAAAATAGTGTTACAGACACTTCAAGATCGCAAGCTTTATACGAAATTTTTAAAATGTGAATTTTGGCTGAAATCAGTAGCATTTCTAGGCCATGTCATTTAGGGGGAAGGCATGAAGGTAGATTTTCAGAAAATAGAAGCCGTCAAGAATTAGCCCAGACCCACTTCAACTATGGAGATAAGGAGTTTCTTGGGTCTGGCTGGCTATTACAGGCATTTTGTTGAGGATTTTTCCTCTATCTCAGCTCTGTTGACTAAGTAAACTCAAAAGAAAGTCAAGTTTTAATGGTTCGATGCTTGTGAGAGAAGTTTTGAGGAGTTAAAAATGAGGTTTACTTACCTCCAGTTTTGACACTACCTGAAAGAACCGATGGGTTCGTGGTGTATTGTGGTCTTGGGTGTGTTTTAATGCAGCATGGTAAAGTAGTAGTTGATGCATCTAGACAACTTAATAGTCATGAAAAGAATTATCCGACTCATGAATTAGGGTTGGAATACATGGTATTCACATTAAAGATATGGTGTCACTATCTGTATGGAGTACATGTGGATATTTTCACTGACCACGAGAGCCTTCAGTACATATTCAAGCAAAGAGATCAAAATCTTAGGCATAGAAGATGGCTTGAATAACTCAAGGACTATGATGTGGATTTCCTATCATCCAGGGAAGGTGAATGTTGTAACCGATGCTCTTAGTCGGCATTCCATGGGAAGTTTAGCTCATATTGAGGCAAATAAAAGGACAATGGAGAAGGCAGTCCACCGCTTAGCTAATCTAGGAGTTTGACTTTTGGACTTCGAAGATGGTAGCATTGTTGTTCAGAACAAGGCTGAATCCTCCTTAGTAGCTGGAGTAAAGGAGAAACAGTTTAATGATCCCTACTTATTACAGATGAAAGAGAAAATTCATAAACATAAGACGATGAGATTTGAACAAGAAGGAGATGATGGTATTTTGAGGTACCAAGGTAGATTATGTGTCCCAGATGTGGATAGACTTCGAGAGAGGATCGTATCAAAAGCATACAATTCCAGGTACTCTATTCACCCAGGTTTCACAAAGATGTATAATGACCTCAAGGAGATTTATTGGTGGAATGACATGAAGAAGAACGTAGCAGATTATGTGGCTAAGTGTCCGAATTGTCAGCAGGTGAAAGTCGAGCACCAAAGGCTCGGTGGGTTGACTCAAAAAATAGAGATTCCTGTTTGGAAATATGAGATGATAAATATGGACTTCATAACAGGTTTACCTCACTCATTTTTGAAGAATGATCCGATTTGGGTTATTGCAGACTAACTTACCAAGTTAGCACACTTTTTACCCATAAAGACCACTGATTCAGCAGAGGATTATGCCAAGCTATATATTTATGAAATTGTCAGGCTTCATAGGACCCCAGTATCCATCATTTCAGATTGTGGTGCTCAGTTCACTGTAAATTTTTGGAAATCCTTTTAGAATTGATTAGGCAGAAGGGTGAATCTCAGTATAATTTTTCATCCTCAGACAGATAGTCATGCATAACGCACTATTCAAACTCTTGAGGAAATGTTGTGTGTTTCCTAGATTTCAAAGGTAATTGAGATGATCACTTGCCTCTTATTGAATTTGCATATAATAACAGCTATCACTCTAGTATCAAGCTGGCACTGTTCGAAGCTCTGTATGAGCGAAGGTGTAGGTCACCAATTGGCTGATTCGAAATGGCGAAGCAGAATTGTTGGTACCAGATTTGGTCCATCATGCTATGGAAAAAGTCAAGTTGATTGAGGAGCAGTTGAAAATGGTTTAAAGTCGCCAAAAGTCCTATTCAGGCGTGTGGCGTAAAGACTTAGAGTTTTAGGTTGCGATTGGGTATTTCTAGAAGTTTCACCCACGAAAGGTGTTATGAGATTTGGGAGGAAAGAAAAACTTAGGCTCAGATACACTGGGCCATACATAATTTTATGAAGGATTGGTCAAGTAGCCTATGACCTCGAGTTACCGCAAGATTTGGTTTCTGTGCAAACAATGTTTCATGTGTCCATGCTAAAGAAGTGTGTGGAAGACCCCTCATTTGTTGTCCCTATTGAAACGATCACAGTTCAAGATGGCCTAGCTTATGAGAAAATTCCTGTGGCTATTCTCGATTGTCAGTTTCGCAAGTTGTGAACTGAGAAAGTTGCCTCAGTAAAGGTGATGTGGAGAAATTAGAAAGTTGAAAAGGCTACGTGGAAAGCCAAAGAGGACTTTTCCAAGTATCCCCAACTATTTAAAGAGCAAGAAGAAAATGATAAAGCTAACAAACCTTTAAACTTAGATCTCACATTATAATCTCTATGTCCCCAGTATTCAGTCAATTAAGTATTTAGTCAGTTCAGTATTCAGTCAGTGTAACGACCCATTTTGTTGTTAACGCGAATTTTGAGAAAACCCGTAACTCTGACTCTTTAAAAATGTCTTCGTTCAATCATATTTGTAGAATCCGCTAGCTTAATCGAATTCATTGTGCACATCGCGTGAGAGTTTTGAAATTTAGGCCACCAAGCCCAGTTGGGCCACCGCGGCCCAAGATGGCTACCACCGGCGGTGGCGGCGTGATGGTCTCCGCGCGAAAGCGGCCAAGTGGATTGGTCAGTTGATCACCACGGCAGTCCCTCAGCCGTCTTAGCAGCACCACCGAAGCGGTTCCTATACCGTTGAAGCGGTGACATATAGTGAATATCCCTATTTAAGAGTTCATTTCAGGAATTGACCCCATTTTTCTAAAAACCCTAAAGTCCAGCCGCCCCTAAAGCATTTTTAGAGCTCAAATTTAGATTTCCTTGAAAGTGGAAATCCTCCTAACCTCTTCTAATCCATCTTTCCTATAGTAAATTGTTCCTAAGGTCTTCACCTAGAGAGCTAACAAAATGAGTATCACCAATTCCTAGATTTAGAGGGATGATTGGTTAGCTTATTCTTCGCATGGATTCCATTGATTTAATCTCTCATGTCCTCCACCCTAGAATGGTTACTAACTTAGATTCCCATCTTCTTCCTAAATTTTAAATGGGTTTCTTCTATAAATCTTGAAATGGTCTTATGGAATAGAGTTAAGTAGGTGACTTCTACTTGGTAGCTTAAGTGGTTGACTTTGGTCATGAGTAGAGGTTAATAAATCTCTTAGCTTTATGATGATGGAAAGAGAGTTCATTTAGTGTTAAAAGTATAGCAAATCTAGAAGGAGTCTAAATCTCCAAACTCCTTGTATTAATACGAACCTCTTATAAGTGCTTTAATGGTGATTCCTATTTTTGGGTCTCGTGATGGTTTCAAGTTCCTTCATATTTATTACGACGTGATGAATGAATCAAAGATCTAAGGATGTTCGGGGCACCGCTCGGCCTCGAGGTAGGTTACGGCTTCCTTGTGGTAGACTCCGGTTAGATTTATATATTCATGTATTAGAAGAAACGAAGAATGCATGTATAGGAATTGGAGATTTGGGATGGATCTTTAGGATGGTACTTTTATGTGATATATGTGTTCAAGCTTGTGCCCTATAGATTCCCTAGGATTCTTGTATTGGTTCCTTTTGAATATAGGTGGATTTTATGTGACTCGAAAGTAGTTGGTGGTACTTACATTTCTATGTTCCTTAGTGAGAAATTTGAGTAAGATGCACCCAATTTGGTCCTATGCCATAAACAGTGAATCTTAAGTGGTATGGAAATGGATAAAACGTACTAAAAATCGTGAATTGATTCTAGACTGGGTATTAGTGGTGTCTTGTAAGTAGAAGGTGACATTATCATGCATTAATGTTGATAGGCGGTAACAGAAGTGAGGTAATATTGTTATGTGACTTGTACATGTTGATTATCGAAGACTAATGATATATCTAGTTCATGATATTGTGGTAACTTGATTGTTGATATGAGGGTGGTATTCTATATGGCATATGTGGCATTTTTCATGATATTGTGGGTGTACCCTTGCTTGGTACTTGTGATATTGATCTGATTATTGATGTTGACTCATGCATTGCATGCGTTCTCATCCTTCATGACATACTGTTAATACATTATTGATACTTGGTGAAACACTTTGATGAGCTGGGCTCGGTTTGGATGAGAGTGATGTGAGAGTCTGATATCCGATAGTGTCTCGAAATCGTGGATTGAGTGAGGTATATGGACTCCGCGGGTCCCACGTGGTGGTGCTGATGAAAATCCTCCTTGGGAAAAGATTCGAAGTCTCGTCTGTCTGTTGGGCAAAGATCCGAGACTAGTAGCACTTAGACTTCGCAAGTCACCCTGGGTTGTGCTACCGAGACGTCGATACTTCCGTCCGGAGTACATGTGTACGCAGCATTGCATTGCATTTGCATTCATACACCATTGCATTGCATTTTATTCTGGCTTATATTGTGATGATCTGGTAATTACTTGTGTTGTTGTTTCCGGATTTGATATATTGAGCCTTGACACGATTGGGCTTAGTTGCTAAACCATAGGCCATGATCCTAAATTATCTTTGTTGACTGTTCGTGGTTCTAGTTGTATGTGTTGGTTTCCTAAAATTAGGTGAATAAGGATTATTATAATGATGAGTTGCTTCTATACTAAGAACGAATAGCGTAATGATAATTGACTAGTGTGAAACTGGTGTGGAATTGATTGGTGGTTATTAGAGAAGAGTTAAATGATTTAAGAGTCTTGATGTTATGATGAGTGGTAGATAAATGTATGATGTTGATCTAGTTACTTATCATGCTTATTTGTGAACTCTTTTACTGATATGTGCTTCTAACCATTGTCGGCCTATGATGCTTACTCAGTACGTGTTGATTGTACTGATATTACTCTTGCTACATCCTTTTGGGGTGTAGAGTGTTTCAGATGATTGATTGTGACATGTTTGGAAGATGCACGGTACCTATCTTGAAGGCCTGCTTCCACTTCATTCCGGGATGGAGGTTGAGTCTTAGAGTTTTTATTTCATTCTGAATTTACATTAGTCGCTCTTGTACTAGTCTAAACCAGGTCGTGGGAATCGAAATGAGTCTTGTAATTATTTTATTGTTGTAATCACTTCCGAAATTTTGGGTTAATATAATTATTTTATTTCCACTGTTAATTATTTATATATTAGATTAGAGATGAATTTGTTCTTTACTTGGGTAGTGTGCTATTTTGATTGAGGGTTCGCCTACCGAGGTTGGAAGGGTAGGTGCCCACGCGATTCTAAATTGGGTCGTGACATTCAGTTCATTAATCATATCCATTCAGCTCAATATTCATGTATTTGTTCAGTTCAGTATTCGTGTATTCATATCAGCTCAGTGTTCATGTGTTCACGTCAATCAAGTTTATGTTTCAATTACCCTGTTATAACATGTGATACGTAATGTGATACCCTATGAGGCTTGTGTTGATGATCACATTAGATGTCATGTAGTTGGGAAATGTTGGGACAGCCCTATTTACAGAGTAAACTCTGCCAAAATTTCTGTAAGATTCCAGATTCAGTCACATGTATAGCAGTACACTCATTCGAGGACGAATGATCCCAATGGGGAGTTAATGTAACACTCCGTTAATTCGAGTTAGGTGAGAATGTGCTAAGTGAGCCACATAAAGTCCCATCGGGATGAGTTTGGGTGAAAATAGTTGTTTTAAAATCAAGACGAATAATGTGGTGCATAAGATTCGATAGAATCGACTAAGTTTACGATAGGTCTGCCTTCCATCCTGTTTATGTGAAAATACATTAGGAATTTGTGAAAACTTAAAATATGAAAGTTGTAGTCCTTTAAAATACCTATCCAACCATATATGGACTAGATCAATCAGAGCTGTGTACTAGGAGTTATGCCCATTTTACTGAATGTTGTCAATTCAATAAAAATTAAGGCGTGTGCGTCTCAGGCCGCGTCGTGCTAGGCATAATTTCTAGAAATTTGAAAAATTTGTAGGCTCAGAAAAAGTATGCCTATAGTGGCACGGGCCACAACACCCCATGCGTCGTGCCAGGGCATTTTTTGCCTGGTACGATTTTTCCCAAAATTTATATATCTCCAACTCCGAAAAAATTTTCCCACTTCGTTCTAAACCATCTTTTTTGAGAGAAAACACCCTAGGGATTCCTAAAAACATCCAGGTGAGTTCCTACTCAAATCCCATTGATTATTACCTCAATCTACCAAAGATTAACGCTAGAATCCCTGTCTATTCCATAGATTGTGAGAATCCAATTCAAGAACGGTTGAAGAAAGAAATCCTTTGGTAATTCGTTGTGAGGTAAGTTTCTATAATTCTAGTATATTTATGGCGATCGCTTGGGGTTTATTATCATCTCTATATTGTAAGAATCCATGGGTGAATCGTATGAAAGCAAGAACATGAATTTGGCTTAAAAAACCTAGTTTTTGAAAAGGGTGAGAATTCTAGGGAAAAGTGTAAAGTTCTAATCTTTCTCATCTAAATCGATTGTAAAATGATTCCTGAACCTCAGAAATTCCATTTGGTAGCTCTTTAGCGGGACTTGAGGTATATCTCTTTTTGAACATACTTTTCAACCTTGAAAATGGTTTATTTGGCAATAGTTATAGTTTCTTAAAAATCTTTAGAACTTCTATCCTTTAATGATATAGTTTCGTAGTTCGTTCATGATTGTCATTCCGAACATCATGAACTCAGTATGTAATCAGTGTATACTCATGTTGATATTCCATAAATCTCAGTCATAAAAAACAAGAAATATTTATGAATAGTTGATACTCTAAACTCTATGAACGGTCCACACCACTATGTCTCAGAATAATAATGCTATACATTTCATGTTATGAATTACAGTATGATTTTTAGTTTTGTGACATAAATTGCTAAATAATGAACATATATATTTTAGCCCCAGGCCACAGTTTATGTACATGTATGCTTAGGCCCGAGGCCACAGAATTTTGCACTTACATATGGGCCCGAGGCCACAGTTATGAACACTTGTAAACAGATGATTTTCCCATGTTCAGTGAAGGGGTACTTATAATTATGATTCTTATGCTTAGTTTAGTTATCCTTATGTTTCAGTTTTAGTTTCCGAATTCAGTATGACTTATGTTTATGATTTGGATTGCCCATTCCCCAAGCATACCCACAGCTAATTATTTCTTTCAGTTAGTGTTACATACAAGTAAAATTCAAATGTACTTACGTCCCTTTTTACTCGGGCCTGCATTTCACGATGTAGGTATTGATTTTTAGGACAACATATCGGTTCATTGGCATCTCCTTCGTATCAACTGCTTGGTGAGCCCCAGTTTCCTTCGGGGCGTTGTTTTACCTTCGATCATTATTTATATTCGACATTCAGGTATGCCCGGGGCCTTGTCCTTGAAAATAGTTAGTATTTTAGTATTCTACAGAGGCTTCATAGACTAAAGTAGCAATCAGTCAGTACTTTTAGATATTGTGTTAGCCCTATTAGCTACACCTTTATATTCTCAATATTTCTTATTTATAAGATCCAGTCGGACTTTTATTAGCTCAGCATGTTTATAAATTACATTCCATATCAGTACATGTTCTATGTTGATTCAGCCAGTCATATGGTTCACTCGGTCACATGCAGTTCAGGCACCAAGTGTCGTGTTACGCCCAGGCCATGGTTCGGGGTGTGACACCTAAGCTTTCTCAAATTGAGGCACTTTATATTGAATATGTATTGAAGGCTACAATCATTCGTGAATACTTTACAATGTACCCCATAAAGATAACGCCTCCAAATCATCAAAGCGAACACTACCGCCGCCAACTCTAAGCCATGAGTGAGGTAGTTCTTCCCGTGCACCTTTAACTGCCTTGAAACATCAGCTATCACTTTCCCTTTTTGCATCAGCACACACCCAAGACTCATTCCAGAATCATCACAATAGACCATAAATCCCTCTCCCTCAACATGTAAGGTCAAAATCAAAGTGATAGTCAACAAAGTCTGAGCTTTTGAAAGCTCGCCTCACACTTATCGGACCAATGAAATTGTAAAATCCCGTAAATTTGAGTTAGGTATGAATGTATGAAAACCAGTATTAAGTAGATATTTTAGCCATATGAATCCGTTCGGGATGAATTCAGGTGATAAACAGTCGTTTTGAAGTCAAACCAAAAAGTGAAGTTCTTAAGGCCTTCTAAATTCGTCTAAGTCTGAGATAGTCTGTACTTATGGACAGTTTTCGGGTATTTACGTTAGGAATTTAAGAAAACTCAAAACACAAAAGTTGTAGGTCTTTGAAATACCTTATCAATGGAAGGTTATCCAGATCCAATGGAGCTCTGTGCTAGAATTTATGCCCATTTTACTCAACTCTATTGGCGGTCGCGACACCCTTGCATCTCAAGGGTGGCGCTAGTTTTCGTGTTACAGAATAGTTTTTGGCCTTGCACTCCAAAATTGCAATGAAAAGGTGGTGTAGGGGAGGTCTCTTGCCCTGTCCTTCCGACGCAAGGGTGGCGCGAGACCCCGTTTTGCTGGTTCCGAACCCTATAAGTTTAAAACTTCGTTTTAACTTTTCTCCACTTTGTTTTGGACGAATTTTTGAGAGAAAACAACCGTAAGGCTTCCTAAAAACATATAATGTATGCTCTTGATTAATTCCCATCATTAAAACATCAATCTAACATCAAATTAACACTAGTTTATCCTTCAAACCATAGATTCTTGAAAATCGAAGAAAGAGAAGTTAAAGAAGACTTTGGGAAATTTCTTAAGAGTAAGTTCTATGATTCTTACTAAGATTATTGAGAGGTATAGTACTAGTGTAAGGTATTAGAAACAATTATAATCCATGGGTGATTCATGGGGGATTCAAGAACACGTTTTGCGCACAAAAAGCCCTAGTTTTGCGTTAAGGGTGGGAACTCTTCGAATTTGGCTAATGTTCTGAACTTTGTCATTATTAACCTACTTTAGAGTGCTTGTTGAACCTTGGAAAATCTGTTGGTACCATTTTAGGGGGATTTAAGGTATGTCTTTTTTTTAACATACTCTTTCGAACGGTTTTCATGAACTCTTTGGTTGTGGTTTGTGTGCATGAGGGACAAGCCCACATTAAACCTTATTTGTACTATATTATATATATGTACTTATTATTGTTGTCCTTTCGAAAGGATGATTGAATATTGAGATATAAAGCTTTCGTATTCAAAGTTGAATTACCCCATAAAGGATGTTTAAACTTGATAATTGGAAAGCTTGACTATCTCGTGGGAATGCCCTATAATATATTGTGTTGAACTTGAAAATTGTTTAAAGAAGTGAATTCGATATGTAAAATTGAATGATTTGATGTACCCCTATAATGGGATAATGAACATGATCCTTAATGAATAAATTGACTATCATGATATGACTTGTGATTCGGCTTCCATGCCATGATTTGAGATTCGGCTTCTATGCTATGATTATGAATTGGTTGTTTTGCTATGATTCTCCGTTGTTTGTGTTTTTCCTAGCTAATCAGGAGGAAGGGTAGTCACTATGGATCATGTGGGGTTTGCCTAGCCATTCGGGAGGAAGAGTTGTCATCGTGAGTTACACGCCCCGGTGTGGTATTTGCCTAGCCATTCGGGAGGAAGAGTGGTCATCGAGGGTTACATTCCCCGATGTGGTTTTGCCTAGCTATTCAGGAGGAAGGATAGCCTTCGAGGGTGACAACCTCGATGTTGTGCTTCTATGCTGGTTAGGGAACCTTGAGTGGTCATCCCTTCATTTCACTTGTTTGGGACTGTCTTGGCATGTGTTATACTTTGATTAGTCTGTGAGTGGCTTATTGAAAACAATGAACTCGTTTGCGGATTTACAACGTTTGGGAGTTGGCATTGAACTTCAAGAGTTGCAAAGTGGCTTTAGAAAAAGGATGCAAAATGGAGAGAAGACTTGCAACGTTTGGGGCTAAGATTGCAAAGTTAGAGGTCAAAATGGCAAAAGTTATGGGGTTAGAATGGCAATTGGAGGTCATACTTGCAAGTTATGGGGTTAGAATGGCAATTGAAGACCCATGTGGGTATTTTTGCAAAAGAGCCACTTTAGGGCCTTTTGGTGTAATAGGCATTAGTATAAATAGTTAATTTTCATCCATTTGGAAGACTTAGCTTGGATATTGTGAGAATTTATATTTTGAGAGATTTAGTTAATAGATAGTTTGTTTGGTTGATTATTGACTAAGTGTAATTTCTTAGTTGTGCATTGAATTGCAAGTTCCATTGAATTCATATTAGGTTGCTCATTTGTGGAATCATTTGAGTCCTTTTTTCTTGAATTCAAATTACTTAGGTTCTTAGGGTTGAATCAAATTGGGAGGGATTGGGTTTGATATACCCAATTTTGCCCATAGATTTACTATCCTTTGGGTCTAGTATCTATCCTTCTATCTCCTCTTTTCCAATTTTCCAAGTTCCTTTTATTTTCTTTTGTTGTTTTTGAATTCTTAGAGTTTCCTTAGGTTGAATCTTATCATTTGGTATCAGAGCATAGGCTAAGAATTTGTTCCTACAATTTCTAATCCTAGGCTCAATTTCGAAAATCAAAAAAAAAAATTTGAAAATCAAAAAATTCAAAAATTACAATTGTGGTTGGATTTGAGTGTTTTTGAAGGTAGATTTGAGTTTGTTGTGGTGGAAAACATCTGGAAACGAAATTTGAAGTCATTTGGGTAAGGATTGAAGTTTCCACCATTAGAGGTTCAATAAAGCTTGAAGAACTCAAAGTGGGCCTTGTTGATTTGTATTGAAATTGACTTCAATAGGTATTGGGCTTTGTTCTCCTATCAAAGAGGAACCTATATCCGAAAGTTGGAGGAAAAACGAGTTGGAATTAAGGTACTTGGAATTTTGAATGTTCTTCATGTTCTTGAGGACATTCATATATTCATCTTGAGGAAGAAGACCAAAAAGGAAGGTTTGATCTAAAATTTTCCAAGTCCAAGTGCAAAAGGTGTTAAAATGGCCCAAAATGGTAATTACTAGGTTTTTGTGGGCCCAAGGAAGTCAATAAGGTCAGAAATTCAAATACGAGACATCATCAGGGGAACTGGTATACGGTCCATTGTGCGGACCGTATAAAATTCTACGGGATGTCAAATTGCAACGTCAAAATCCAGCCAACAAAGTTGCTTACTGTGACGCGTTGACGGTACAATTGTGCGGTCGTAAAATTTTCTACGGACCGTCAAATCTCAGCGTCAAAATCAGTCCAGAAAATTTGCTTACTGTGACGCGTTGACGGTATAATTATACGGTCCGCATAATTTCCTACGGAGCGTCAAAAGTCCACCGCAGAAAGTACAACATTTCTAGGATTTTTGACGATCTACTTATACGGTCCGTCAAAATTTATACGGACCGTATAAAAACCTGATTCTAGCCATATAATTTTTCGGTACGAGTAAATTTCATCTTATTTCTTTGATTTCCCAAGCCTCAAATCTTGTTCTCAAATCAAAAATTTCTTGAGCCTTGATTGTAAGTGATCCCTATTCCTTAGGTAGGGAACCAAAAAAAAAAAAAAAAAAAAAGTATAGAATTTTAAAAATTTTCGTTATTTCAAATTGATACATTGGCTCAATTGAGGCTTCAAGACCCCATTTTCAAGTTATCACCTACCCGGGCCCGAAATTTTATTTATTTTCCGTTTTTAGCATTCCATTTTCTTGTGTCTCTCAACTAGTAGCCATTTAGTAGTTGTTCCTACTTGTGTCTACTAGTTCTTGTGTCCATATTTCTTTCGTGCTAATTTCTTTCAAGCTTTTCTTCGTTTTATCTCGTTGAAACTTTATTGGCTCTCATCCGATTTGCTTTGAGTCGTCCGTCATTCATCTAAACAAAAATCCATTCTACCACAAAGGATAAGCAACGTGTGAATTTGATTGGGCGAGCGATTCATCAACAACTTCGAAAGAGCACGGAGTGTGGTAAGGTTGAGAGTTCAATACGAGTGACGTGAGGCTTTTATTACTAATCTTGTTTGCTAGTTTTGCAGGTCATCATGTCTAACCAAGGTGATAGGACGCAAGAGGTAGTAGATATGTCATCCATAGCAAGTTCATTAGCTATGATCATGAATCAAATCTCGGGCATGCAAGCGGGTATGGAAGAGATGAGAGGAGAGATGAATGGTGTGAATGGGAAGTTGAAGGGTATGGATGAACGGATGGTGAGTATTGAGAAAGTTCAAATGGAGAGTTCGAGTAGAATGGGCACTCCCCGTTCTCGGAATGAAGGTGATGGGGATAAAACACAAGACACTACACCAACCATTACCCCGGACAAGCCCATGCCTTGTGCAATCCCAACACCACAACCACCTCCACCCAAAGAGCTCCACTACCCCAAACAACCAACCTTCCATCCCAAAACTCCACTTTCCAAAACACCAATCGACAAACCTATCCCCACGTTTACCAACACAACCCGAACGAGGCAATCCCTCAAGTACCCTTACAACAAACACCCCAAGCTCCACCCCAAGTCCAAACACAAGATCCCTTTCCTAACCAAAACCAATACCAACGCCACTACCAATACCCCATGAATGAAGAGGAGTATGATGACTATCCACAAGGTCGGTGGTGGGATGATAACCGGCAAGGAGGGAGGCGTGGAGGAATGAATAACCGGGGGAGGGGAGGAAGAGGAGGTTTTGAGAGGTTTCCGGGCCATGACCCTAGATTCCAAGGTCATGTAGACTTAGGGAGGGCCCAAGGTTATGAAGATCGGGGAAGATGGCAAGATAATGAGCAAAATTTGAACACCATCAAGGTGAACCTTCCTACGTTCCAAGGGGTAGCAATCCGGAAGAATTCCTTGAATGGAAATTGCAAAGTGAGCGCATCTTCCTCACGAACAATGTGTCCGAGGCCTTAAGGCAAAGTATGCCCTCACTCAATTTGAGGGATACGCTTCTACTTGGTGGGAATCCAAGAAGTTACAAAGAGCTCAACAACACATCTATGATCTCCCAACTTGGAACGACTTGATTGAGCTCATGGAGACAAGGTGGCTTCCACCCACATACCACCAAGATGCACTCAAAAGGTTGTACATGTTGAAGCAAGGGTTGAAAAGTGTGGAAGCGTACTTTGATGAGTTTGAGGACTTGCGGATGAAGTCCAAGATAGAAGAGCATGAAGAGTACACTATTATAAGGTTTGTAGCCAACTTGAATCGAGACATCTCTAAACCGATGAGGCTCAAAACCTATAATAGTCTTGAAGAGGCATTCCATGACGCATCCAAGGTTGAGGCGGATCTAAAAGAAGAGAGGTCCTATAAAGACAAAAGCAAATCGTCTTCAACTTGGAACAAAGGCAAAGAAAAGTGGAAAACTTCCACTTGGGATAAGCCCAAGAGCAACACTCAAGCACCTCAAGCCAAATTCGATTACAAAGCCAAAGGTGATGACAAGGCTAAAGGAGGTAACAATTCTAACACCAACTATAACCGACCTTCTACCATCCAATGCTTTAAGTGCCAAGGGAGAGGGCACATTGCGAGTGAGTGTCCCAACCGGAGGACTATCACAATAGTGAGGGATGGGTATCGAACCGATGATGAACATGAGGGCGGGGTTGGTCATGAAGAAGAGGGAGAAAGAAGTGAGTGTGAGGGTGATTCCGATGAAGAGGTTGAGATAAGGTATGAAGAAGCCTTGAATCATGCTATTGTGGCTAGAAGAGCCATGGGGGCTCTAGCTAGGGAAGAGAGTGACCAAAGAGAGAACTTGTTTCATGCACGGTGCAAAATTATGGATAAGGTGTGCTCATTAATCATTGATGGTGGAAGTTGTACGAATGCCGTTAGCCAATTTTTAGTTGAAAGTATGAAATTCCCCACCCGCAAGCACACTAATCCCTACAAACTCCAATGGTTTAATGAATGTGGCGAAATGAGGGTCAACAAGCAAGCCATTATCAAATTTAGCATTGGCAAGTACCAAGATGAGATTTTGTGTGATGTGGTACCCATGCAAGCTTGCCATCTATTGCTTGGAAGACCTTGGCAATTTGATGTTGATGCCCAACATAGTGGGAGAACTAACAAGTACTCATTTGTGGTCAAGGGGAAGAAGTACATTCTTAACCCACTAACCCCTTACCAAGTGAGTGAGGATTATAGAGTGATGAGGGAGCTTCGGGAGAAGTATCAAAGGGAAGAAAAGGAGAAGGGTGAGAAGGAGACTTTGTTGGTCATAAATGGAGAGGGGACATCTCAAGATGGTTCCAAGAAATGTTTGTTGGCCAAACCAAGTAATTGTTTAAAAGGGGTTGACGAGAGACACTTCATGGTGTGTCTTGTCAACAAAGATCTTCTCCTAAATGCTAACCAAGCTACTAGCACTTTGCCTAGTAGTATGTCTTCTCTTTTGCAGGAATATGAAGCCTTGTTCCCGGAGGAGATGCCCGATGGCTTACCTCCCTTGAGAGGTATTGAGCACCAAATCGACTTTGTACCGGGTTCCCAAATTCCCAACAAACCGGCTTATAGGAGCAATCCGGAAGAAACAAAAGAATTGCAAAGGCAAGTGGATGAGCTCCTTAAAAAGGGGCTAGTGAAGGAGAGTCTTAGCCCGTGTGCCGTTCCGGTGATTCTTGTTCCAAAGAAAGATGGCACTTGGAGGATGTGCATTGATTGTAGAGCCGTCAACAAAATCACGGTAAAGTATCGCCATCCCATTCCGAGGCTTGATGATATGTTGGATGAGCTTTGTGGCTCAAGTGTGTTTTCGAAGATTGATCTTAGAAGTGGCTATCACCAAATTCGAATGAGCCCGGTGATGAGTGGAAAACGGCCTTCAAAACCAATTTTGGACTCTATGAGTGGCTTGTCATGCCATTCGGACTAACCAATGCACCTAGCACATTTATGAGGTTGATGAACCATGTCTTGAAACACTTTATCAACAAGTTTGTGGTTGTTTATTTTGATGATATCCTTGTGTATAGCAAATCAATTGAGGAGCATGTAGGCCATTTGAGGCAAGTATTTGATGTCTTGTTGCGTGAGAGGTTGTTTGCTAATATCAAGAAATGTGCTTTTTGTGTTGATAAAGTGGTGTTCTTGGGTTTTGTGGTGAGTGCAAATGGTGTGGAGGTTGACGAAGAAAAAGTGGAGTCTATTAGAACTTGGCCAACTCCTAAAAATGCAACCGATGTGAGGAGTTTCCATGGGTTGGCAAGTTTCTATAGAAGGTTTGTAAAGGGGTTTAGTACAATTGCCTCTCCCTTAACCGAATTGATCAAGAAAGATGTTCCTTTTGTTTGGGGAGATGAGCAAGAGAAGGCGTTTCAAGAATTGAAATCCATGTTGAGTTCGTCACCATTGTTGCAATTACCCAATTTTGAGAAAACTTTTGAAGTTGAGTGTGATGCTTCCGGGGTTGGCATAGGTGGAGTGTTGATGCAAGAAGGCAAGCCATTGGCTTACTTTAGTGAAAAGCTAAAAGGGGCGTCATTGAACTACTCTACTTATGACAAGGAGTTGTATGCACTTGTGAGGGTCTTGACCCATTGGCAACATTATTTGTGGCATAAGGAGTTTGTGATACGATCGGATCACGAATCCTTGAAACATTTGAAGAGCCAATCCAAGCTCAACAAGAGACATGCGAAATGGGTAGAATTGATTGAAGCTTTCCCTTATGTGATCCATTACAAAAAGGGGAAGGACAATGTGGTGGCGGATGCATTATCTAGAAGGTATGTCTTGCTAAACACTATGACTTCTAGAATGATGGGATTTGAAAGCCTTAAGGGATTCTATTCTCAAGATCCCGACTTTAAGGCGATTTGTGAGGAGTTGACCCAAGGGAGGAGGGTTGATAGGTTCCAACTTGTTGATGGGTTCCTATTCAAGGATGGTAGAGTTTGTGTCCCAATGAGCTCATGGAGAGAGTTGTTCGTCAAGGAAGCACATAGTGGTGGAATGATGGGCCATTTTGGAGTGGCCAAGACACTTGACATTTTGGGAGAGCAATTCTATTGGCCCAAGATGCGACATGATGTTGAAAAGCTATGTGGTCAATGTTTGGAATGCAAGCAAGCCAAGTCCAAAACTCGGCCCCAAGGTATGTATACTCCCTTCCTACTCCTATTGGTCCTTGGATAGACATTTCTATGGATTTTGTGTTGGGTCTTCCAAGAACCAAAAGGGGTCATGATAGCATTTTTGTTGTGGTAGATAGGTTCTCAAAAATGTCTCATTTTATACCATGCCATAAATGTGATGATGCATCTCATGTAGCATCCTTGTTTGTGAATCATGTCCTTAAGTTACATGGAGTTCCCCGCACTATTGTTAGTGATAGGGATTCCAAGTTTCTTAGTCACTTTTGGAAGAGTCTTTGGGGTACACTTGGCACCAAGCTCATGTTTTCTACTTCTTGCCACCCTCAAACGGATGGTCAAACCGAAGTAGTGAATAGGACTCTAGGGAGTATGCTTAGAAGTATGATTAGAGGAAAGCCCACTTCTTGGGAGGACCGTTTACCTTTGATTGAGTTTGCTTACAATCGGTCCCTCCATTCCTCTATTGGCATGACTCCATTTGAAGTATGTTATGGCTTTAATCCTTTGATTCCTTTAACCTTAACCCCTTTGGCTAGTGATGTTGTTGTGAGTTTAGATGCAAAGCAAAGGGCGGCCGAAATGATGAAAATCCATGCCAAGGTAAAGGAGAGCATTGACAAGGTCAACACCAAGGTAGCCAAGAGACAAAATCATGGGAGAAGAAAGGTGGACTTCCAACCCGATGATTGGGTTTGGGTTCACTTCCGAAAAGAAAGGTTCCCGCAAATGCGAAAAGGAAAATTGAGCCCAAGGGGAGATGGACCATTCAAAGTGCTTGAAAAGATCAATGACAATGCCTACAAGATCGACTTGCCAAGTGAGTATAATGTTCATAATGTTTTCAATGTGAGTGATCTTTCCTCTTGTGTTGTAGGTATGCCCTTAGATTCGAGGACGAATCTTCTCCAAGAAGGGGAGGATGATATGAACCCAACAAGCACAAGGCCTTTCACTCGAAGTCAAGCAAGAGAACTTCAAGAGTTGCAAGCCTTGTTTATGAAAAAGGATGCCTTGGAGGAGATTGGAGAGAAGACTTCGCGGATTTACAACGTTTGGGAGTTGGCATTGGAAGAGTTGCAAAGTGGCTAGAAGCGCAAAATGGCTAAAAGTGCAACTATGGGGCTAAGATTGCAATTGGAGGTCATACTTGCAAGTTATGGGGTTAGAATGGCAATTGGAGGTCATAATTGCAAGATATGAGGCTTTGGATGCAATTGAAGACCCATGTGGGTATTTTTGCAAAAGAGCCACTTTAGGGCCTTTTGGTGTAATAGGCATTAGTATAAATAGTTATTTTCATCCATTTGGAAGACTTAGCTTGGATATTGTGTGAATTTATATTTTGAGAGATTTAGTTAATAGATAGTTTGTTTGGTTGATTATTGACTAAGTGTAATTTCTTAGTTGTGCATTGAATTGCAAGTTCCATTGAATTCATATTAGGTTGCTCATTTGTGGAATCATTTGAGTCCTTTTTCTTGAATTCAAATTACTTAGGTTCTTAGGGTTGAATCAAATTGGGAGGGATTGGGTTTGATATACCCAATTTTGCCCATAGATTTACTATCCTTTGGGTCTAGTATCTATCCTTCTATCTCTTCTTTTCCAATTTTCCAAGTTCCTTTTATTTTCTTTTGTTGTTTTTGAATTCGTTTACATTGAAATTATATCACTGATCTTATAGAAATACATATTTTGTTATATTACTTATTGTCCCTGAGACACTCACTGAGTATCCAATACTCAGACATACTATTGTTGTGTTTGATGGTATGTTAGATAATGAAGAAGAGCAGGTACAGACAGATCTCGCGGATTAGAAGTACTTGCTGCTTTCTAGATTATTAGTGAGCCCACACACTTGTTCGTGGGTTTTCATTGAGTCAAATATTACTCCTTAGTAGTTTCGAGTTGTGTCCTGAGTTAGTTTATTTTTCTTAGAAGCTCCATAGACAAGTGTCATAATGTGGGTAGTTGTGAAGTCATTTTTTGACTCATTGGGTGTTGCTACGCTTGATGATAACTTATTTATATTATATTTCTGCTGATTTTATTTCATAATTATGATCACGATTTATTTAGCTATTTATGACTTGTTTAATTAAATAATGAATGATTATAGAAATGGACTTGATGGTTATTGATCTATAAGGTTCTTCTGATGTTATTCATGAAGCATGATGCCGGTCACATCTAGGGTAGGTTTTGGGGCGTGATAGAAATGCCACCTCCTTCTGAGTCAATTTAGTCAATAGGGATGCAATGGATGAAAATCGCTCCACAAAACTCCGATAATAACCCGCAAGACCTATGAAACTTTGAACCTCGGTGACCGAAGCGGGTCTAATCCAATTCCGAACCGCTTCTACCTTTTTAAGGGTCTACCATGATACCATCCTTAGTCACCACATGCCCCAAGAATGCCATCGAACAAATCCAAAACTCGTATTTTGAAAACTTGGCATAAAGCTTCTTTTCCTTTAGAATCCTAAGCACAATCCTCAAATGTTGCTCGTGCTCCTCTCTACTACAAGAATAAATCAAGATATTGTTGATGAAGACGATGACAAAGGAATACAAGTGGGGTCTTAACACCTCATTCATCAAATCCATGAAGGCTGCGGGAGCGTTAGTCAACCCAAATGACATCTCCAAGAACTCATAATGCCCATAACGTGCCCTGAAAGATGTCTTAGGAACATCCTCCGCCCTAATCTTCAGCTGGTAATAACCGAATCTCAAGTCAATCTCGGAAAAGACAGAAGCACCCTGAAGTCGATCAAATAAGCCATCAATGCGAGGAATCAAATACTTGTTCTTGATAGTGACTTTGTTCAACTGTCGATAGTCAATCCCATGGTGATACACTCAACAAATGAACCCTTGCTCAATAAATCATGCAATTACTCCTTCAGTTCCTTCAATTCAGCCGGCGCCATCCGATATGGCGGAATAGAAATAGGCTGAGTGCTCGACTCTAAGTCAACACAGAAATCGATATCACGATCGAGTGGAATACCTGGAAGATCCATTGGAAACTCTCTAACTACTGAAACTGACTATAATGGAAGAGTCTCTAGTATCTGGAATATATGCCAAGTAGGAAAGACACCCCTTCTTCACCATCCATTGAGCCTTAAGAAACTATATAACCCTCTTCGGATACTAACTAAGATCGCCCTTCCACTCCAATCTAGGAATACTTAGCATGGATAAAGTAACTGTCTTGGCATAAATGTCCAAGATCGCGTGATATAGAGAAAACCAATCCATCCTAAGAATAGCATCAAAATCTACCATATCCAAGAGATTCAAATCTACTTGGGTATCATACCCCATTAAGGTAACTACACAACATCTATATACTCAGTCTACCACTACAAGATCCCCAACACGTGTAGAAACCTGAATAGGCAAGTCTAGGGAACCACACATCAAATCCAAGCTCAAAGCAAAGTATGCAGACACATAAGAAAAGGTAGAGCCTGGGTCAAATAATACCGTAGCAGGACTATGTAAAATCGAAATAGTGCTTGTAATGACTGCATCAGAGGTCTCTACCTCAGATCTGCCCTGAAAAGCATAGAAATGAGCACGATCACCCGAAGTCGGAGTACCCCAATGACCACCACCTCGGTCGGGCTGAGTAAAACCCCTACCTGCCCGAGAACCACCTTTACTACCATGAGAACTACCCTTGGCCGCTGTGCCACTATCTTAGGCACGAGAGCCTGAGAACTCTGATGTTGAACACCACGCCAAAGTCTAGGAACTTCCCTCTTGAAATGCTCAAGGTCACCACACTCGAAACACCCTCTAGGAACTGTAGATCACTGAGTAAAAGAATCGGCACCCGAATGTCCACCATGACCAAATGGTCTATAAAAACTCAGGGTCAACTGTCCTGAATAATAAGAAGCACGCGTGGACTGACCTCCCTCAGATATTGGCATAGCTGCATAAACTAGCTTGCTTAGCCGACGGTAATGACCATTACCATGATATCCCTTACCTCTAGACGAAGTATCAACACTAGGGGCAAAGCGGGGCCTCTTGACCACTCGTCCCTCATAATCCTCGCTCCTAATGAACTCAACCTCTCAAACCGCATCCACTATCTACTGGAAATAAGACCTTATGGTAGCTATGTACGAGGCAATCAAAAGAAGTGGACAAATCAAACCATTGGTGAATCTCTTCACCTTCTCAGTCTCATCAAGGCATGGCGAGACAATGCGTGGATTGGGTCTCATACTCTGCAACAGTCATATGCCCTTGGCATAACCCTTCAAACTGAGCCTTCCTCCTCTATCTCACACTACGAGGTACCAACTTCTCTGAATATGCCTAAGTAAATAAAGCTCAAGTAAAAGGAGGGGACCCCGCTGGTCTAGTCTCAACAAACGACCTCCACCACTACTTGGCGCTTGGCAGGACCAATCATCTGAAAAGTGGTGTAGTCCACGCCGCGAGACTTCACTAACCTGAGGTTGTGAAACCTCTCATGACAGTTGATCAAGAACTCATAAGTTTCAGCTTTGGGGTCTCCATCATACGTAGGAGGATCCATCTTCCTAAAGCGATCAAACATCTTTTGTTCTTCCGCAGACATCACGAGCTGAGTAGCTGGGGTAAAGTAAAGCTAGGCAATGGCACACCCAAGTAACGGGGAGCCACAGCAGGTACTGGCCTAGCCCTTGGAGTCTGAAATCCGGGAGCACTCATAAGATTAGGAGTCTGTCCTCCAACCTAGTCTGAGAACCATCAGAAGTAGCCGGTAGAATACCCACCTGAGTCATACACTCGAGGAAACCCAACAAGCGAACCAAAGTATCTTGAAGCATGGGTGTATCGAAGAAACCCGGAGGTTCCTGTCCTGGTCCAACTTCCTCAGCCTGAACTGGTTCATCCTTCTCAATCACCTCTCGCTCAGGAGATGCTGCCCTAGCACGGCCCTGAGGTGCCACTGGTGCTCTGCCTCGGGCTGGTTTCGCTACTCAAACTCTACCTTTGTATTACCCCCTACCCCTACCGTGGACACCATCCCTAGCAACAGGCTCAGGTGCAGGTTCGGGCTCCTGCTCTACAGTCGTGGTCGATCTAGCTCTCACTATCTAGGAGAAACAAATAAAATAAGAAACTCAAAATTCGATAAAGTCAAGATCACACGATAAGAATGAAAGAAGCGAAATTTCCTAAAGTCCTTATAGCCTCTCGAACTTAGGTACGGACGTCATCGTACCGATCTGTAAGACTCTACTAGACATTGCTCTTGTAATTATGAGACCATTGAACCTAGAGCTCTGATATCAAATTTTTCATGACCCTGAATCTCATTTGTCTTTGTGTGAGGGAATCTAACCCGACCCTTAGGCGAACCCCAAATCAATCAAGTCAAAATATGAGTAAAGTAAATGCAGAAGTAAAGTAAAAATAACCCAATGTACTTAATAGTCTTAATAATACTCAAATAGAAATATGTCTAAATCCAAAACACTCCCCAAAATCTGGAAATCACAGGTACAAAAGCTACTAACCCGAATACAACTCTGAATAATACATAAATACTGGCTGAAGTAATGAAAGACAAATGTAAAGATATGAAGGAGTCTCGCGCCATGAGACCATCATCGGCTCACCCTAAAACTTTGAGATAACGCTCAAAAGGATCTACAAGCCTCCACTCATGCCCGAATCCGTACCTGCACATAAAAGGTGCAGTAACTGTAGAGTGAGTACGGGAAGCATGTGTACCCAGCAGCATCGTTGATCGACCCTAAACTATAGCGTTGACGAGAGTTGGTACTTCCGATACTCTTCTTCTTGCTTAGTTAGTTTTAATTCCACAGTATATACGCATTCAATAGGCAATGAAAATATCCACAATTCAATCAGTTCATAAAGTTCATTCCTTTCTAAGTGTAATCGTAAAGATTCCACCTTTTTCATCAATTAAGACAAGTATAGTCATAAAGTTTTAACCTTTCCATCAATAAAGACAAGTATAGGTATAAAGATCTCATCTTTCCATCAATTAAGACACATATGGCATGAAATCAAGTCATGCAAACATAGATGGAATAATGTAAAGGAATGTATGCAATGCAAATGAGTAGTGTTACGGTTCACTTCTACGTGTTGCATGAAAGCTACTTCATAATTTTTCCTCTATGTTGGATTGTTTTAGAGTCGCCGCCTAATTAATTTATGGGAATTAGGAAACCGATTTTAAGGTTGTTTGAGATAACCTTTTTAGTAGCTGAGTTCAGGTAAGGGTTCAGGTGATTCCCAAGGAAGGTGTTAGGCACCTCGGTATTAAGAATCTGCAAAATGCGGTTGACCTACGGGTTCTTAAAATGTCATGGCATATCAAAAAGCAAAATGGTTTTATATAAATAAAGTTCTTTTATTTTGTCAAAATTAAGTGTAGGAGTACAAAAAAAGATTTGAATAGTCTTATCTCACTTTTCTAGACCAAAACACACTTAAGGTTTTCTCTTAAGTAGAGTTCTGCTTAATTTGGTCCAAAGTGGTATAATACTATTTATCCAGATAAGTTTAAGAAAAATGTCTGAGTGTATTTCATTTGTTTAATTAGTCATGATTCCAACAAAATCTAAACAAGATTTATACTCTTTGTGGAGAAACTCAAAGGTAAAGTCATATTTTCTCTTTTTTGAAAGTGTAGGTCAACCTTATTTTTTTGGTCCAAGTTTAAGGGAAAACTTAAGCCTTTTTTTTTTTTTTTTTAATCAAAGTAAAACTTAAGCCATTTATATTTTCCTTTCAAATAAAAAACCCTTTTTTTTTTTTAATAATACTCCTCCAATTTCTTTTATGTTAAAACTCACAAGTTTGGAAAAGTTAGTTTTTCAAAGGAAAAGGCTATCTCATTTCCACTTTTTAAAGAGAAAACGTTTTTAACATTTTTGTTTTTATAAAGTAAGTACTCTTTATCTTTCCGTTGGGTCCAAGTTAATAATCATGGGTTTCCAACTCATTCTAATGATATTAGCATTGTTTGCCTAGTCCTATTTCATTTAGGTTATAACAGGGTTTCAATAATATACAAACATCCATATGCATACATATACATAAAACATAAAGAAATAGGTTTGTGGGTTTACTAAGCCCACTAGCTAAAATTTGGACCATTTTCACCCATGGTTGGACCTTCATATTCTGCTGCTGGACTCGATTTAATGGAAATGTTGGGCCTCTGGCCCAACAGAAACGGCGGTATGTAAGCTTTGGCGCAATTGCATCCACAGAAAGGGTGTCACGCAAAGGGGAAAGAATAATGCAAGTTAGAACACATCTATACTTAACAAACCATTTAACGAGGAATTTACTCAAGTATATCACTTAAACACATTTAAGAGGAAAGAAATATATTGTTATATACTTAGGCATATACATAAAATACGTAGATGATACTTGTAGCAAAATATGAACATCGCATGGGCACAACAGGCCCAAAACTGCGAGAAAACAAGTATCAAACAGGCCGAATACTCACAAAGTCATACGCGAAAAGGCAAATACTATGGGCCACTGGCCCAATTTTCTCGTACAAGGAAAAGAATGGAAAGAAAAACAAGTCTCAACCTAACAGTGTAAACACAAACAGTATGTCATGATATACCCTAGTTATCCGTGATATACATCCTTTGTATTCCAAAATACACGAGTGTGTATCCTTCATATACCCAGTGGTATATCATACCATGCCAGTCCAAGCAAAGAGAAGGAGATTCTCCTACTTGAATTTGTAAATAAATTCAAGGGTACATTGTGATGGATCATTGGAAAAAGGGTCCTCAAATTGTTGTGATTTTCTTAGCAATTACTATTTTACGTGGCCTGTTCATTATAGCATAATGGATAAGAAAAATTTGGCAGCTTACTGGGGGCATTTAACTATTAGTCACTCTTTAGTTTTTTATTTTAGGATAGGTGACTCAAGTTTTAATTATTAGGTAGAGGTGATAATTTTCTATTAGTGATTAAGGGGTTTTGAAGTTGCCCAAAAGTTTCTATTTTGACACTTTAACCCTAAACTTTATTTTTAACACTTTGCACTCAAGTTTTATTTTTAACACTTTGACCCACCCTCGCCCCCCACCTCATGCCCCCACCCCCCTCCCCTGCCCCCGCCCCCCCCCTTCTGACCAATTTTTTTTTATTTTCTTCATTTTTTTTATTTATCCTCCTCCCAACCCCCCCCCCCCCCCGCCCCCCCCGCCCCACGCCCCGAAAAAAATAATTAATTTTTTTTTTAATTTTCTTTATTTTTTTTTCACCCCCCCCCCCCTCCCTCCTCCTCCTCGCACCCCTCCCCCCGCCCCCACCCCCACCCCCACCCCAAAAAAAAATTAATTTTTTTTTTATTTTCTTTATTTGTTTTTCACCCCCTCCTCTTCCTCCTCGCAACTCTCCCCCACCCCCCCCACCACCCCCCAAAAAAAATTTAAAAAATGTTTTAATTTTTTTCTTACCGATCTCCACTCCTCTTCCCATCCCTCCCCCCCCCCCCCCCCCCTAAAAATATTTTAAAATTTTGATTTTATTTTTATTTTTCACCAACCCCCCCTCCTCCTACCACCCCTCACTACCCCCCCCCCCCCAAATTGCTTTTTTTAAAAAAGTTTTGAAAAGTTTTTGTTTTGTTTTTTTTTTTTTTTGCACCACCCCCCTCGCCCACTCAAAAAGAATATTGAAAATAAGTTTTGATTTTTTTTGGGGGGTTTAGGAAAAGTTTGGATAAAATTCAGGTTGTTGTTGAAGTGTGTTTGTAGTGAAATAGATGGTTTTTCTGTTGTTGTCCTGGTATGGTTCAGGGTTTAAGAAAAGATATCCAATAGATGTTTTTTTTGTTCTTGTCCTGGTATTTATCTGGTTATGTTTATAGAAGATATCCAACGGATTTATAGTTGTTGCAACAAGTTCTACACTTGTGGCAACAAGAAGACAATCTGTTGCAACAACTACAAATCATTGGATATAGCTTGATTATTTGGTTCATTTGTAGAAAATATCCAATGATTTGTAGTTGTTGTCCAAGCCGAAATGCTCCATAGTTGTTAATTGCCTTTGTGTTGTAATAACAGTTATTTGTTGGAACTTTATGACATTTTAATGTTATTCTTTTTTAGAATGTTAATTTCTGTTCTTGGTGCTTGTGAACTTGGTTTATATGATATGTTGATCGTGTTCAAATCACAAATGTGTGTGTTGTTAATAAATTGCTGAACAGTTTTCAGCAAGCAATGAATCTGTTGCAACAGCTCTGTAACTTGTTGGGTTTTATCCAACAAGTAACAGGACTTGTTGCAACAACTAGTAACTTGTGTTTTATCCAACTGCTAAAAGATTTCCAGCAAATAAGCAATCTGTTGCAACAACTGACAGAGTCCTTGTTGCAAGAACTAAGTCACGTGTTGGGGTTTTTCCAACAAGTGGAGTGACTTGTTGCGAAGAAAGTTGGTAACTTGTTGTGTTTTATCCAACAAGAGTAAGGACTTGTTCAACAACTATGTCTTTTTCATAGATACTACGGTTATTTGCAACGATATATTACGATTGTTGCAACGCTGATACTACTTGATTCACCCATATTTAGTGATCAACAAAGGAATCAATGACATTTAGTGATAAACAAAGAAAATCAATGATAAGTAGTGATCAATATATAATACTTAATCAATTTGATGGTAATTTGAGTCAGGAATATGCACTAAATCCAATGATCATTAGAGTGAATTGATGTGAACTACTTGATTCACCCATATTTAGTGATAAGCAAATGAAATCAACGATATTTAGTGATCAATATCTAATACTTAATCAATTTGATAGTATTTTGAGTTAGGAAAGATGATCTACTAAGTCAGTATGCACTAAATCGAGTGATTACTATAGTGAATTGATGTGAACTACTTGATTCACTCATATTTAGTGATAAACAAATGAAATCAATGATATTTAGTAATTAATATATAATACTTAATCAATTTGATAGTATTTTGAGTCAGGAAAGATGATCTACTAAGTCAGTATGCACTAAAACGAGTGATTATTAGAGTGAATTGATGTGAACTACTTGATTCACCCATATCTAGTGTTAAACAAATGAAATCAACGATATATATATATATATATATATATATATATATATATATATATATATATATATATAGTATCTACTAACATCCTTAATGGATTAGATAGTAATTTCATAGATTAGATGGGCAATTCTAAGTGTATTCTTAGAACATATATTACAGTTGCTGCAACATATACCACAGTTGTTACAAAGGATACTACGGTTGTTCCAACGGATACTACGTTGTTCCAACGAGATACTACACTTCTTTGCAAGATACTACACTTATTTGCAACATACTACTTGGTTCACCCATATTTAGTGATCAATAAAGGGAATCAGCCATATTTAGTGATAAATAATGGAAATCAACCATATTTAGTGATAAACAATGGAGATCAACCATATTTATTGATCAATATATATACTTAAGCAATTTGATGGTGTTTTGGGTCAGGATAGATGATCAACTAAGTCCAGTACGCACTAAACGGAGTGATCATGAGAGTGAATTGATGGGAACTACTTGATTCACCCATATTTAGTGATAAACAATGGAAATCAACCATATTTATTGATCAATATATATACTTAAGCAATTTGATGGTGTTTTGGGTCGGGATAGATGATCAACTAAGTCCAATACGCACTAAACGGAGTGATCATGGGAGTGAATTGATGGGAACTACTTGATTCACCCATATTTAGTGATAAACAATGGAAATCAACCATATTTATTGATCAATATATATATATACTTAAGCAATTTGATGGTATTTTGGGTCAGGATAGATGATCAACTAAGTCCAATACGCATTAAACGGAGTGATCATGGGAGTGAATTAATGTGAACTACTTGATTCACCCATATTTAGTGATAAACAATGGAAATCAATCATATTTATTGATCAATATACATACTTAAGTAATTTGATGGTGTTTTGGGTCAGGATAGATGATCAACTAAGTCCAATACGCACTAAATGGAGTGATCATTGGAGTGAATTGGTGTGAACTACTTGATTCACCCATATTTAGTGATAAACAATGGAAATCAACCATATTTAGTGATCAATATATATATCTACTAAAATCATTAGTAATTTGTTGCAACTTCTTCCACAACTGTATGATTTGTTGCAGCAGATTAGTAACTTGTTTAAACAGATTAGTTACTTGTTGGAACGGATTAGTAACTTGTTGAAACAGATTAGTAATTTGATGCAACTTCTTCCTGGTATCGTACTATCTGTTGCAACATATTAATAACTTGTTTAAACATATTAGTTACTTGTTGGAACGAATTAGTAACTTGTTGAAACAGACTAGTAATTTGTTGCAACTTCTTCAACAATTGTATGATCTGTTGCAATCATTTATGCAGTTTGTCTAAATAGATTAGTAACTTGTTTAAACAGATTAGCAATATCGTGAATATGTTGCAATAATGGAAGAGTTGTTGCAACATATAAGATACCTGCTGCAACATATGAGATACCTGCTGCAACATATGAGTAAGTTGTTGCAACATATGAGATACCTGCTGCAACATATGAGTAAGTTGTTGCAATAATTCAAACAAGGTGATTAATCTGTTGCAACAATTAGTCAACTTGCTTAAACAACTGATTCATCTGTTGAAACAGATTAGTAACTTGTTGCAACTTCTTCAACAAGTGTATGATCTGTTGCAACAATAAACTCATCTGTTGCGACATATTTTTTAGTTTTTATAATAATTTAAGCAATTTTTTGATTTTTTTCCAACAAGGTGAGTAATTTGTTGTAACAACTAAGCAACTAAGCAATTTTACTATATGCATCTATTGCAACAATTAGTAACCAAAATAAATAAGTTCATAAACAGAAATTGTTCAACAGCCACCTTGGCTCCAAATACCACAACTAATCAAAATAAATAAGTTCATAAACATCATTCACAAATAACATAAAGGACAAAATATTTATAATTATTTATGAAAAACTACTATTATACATATAAATAATTATAAAATTTATGTATATAATTTATTGGTTTGGTTCGATTATTTATTCGGTTATTTTTTAATAGAACCATAACCAAACCAAATATTATCGGTTTTAAAATTTAAAACCAAACCAAACCAAACCAAATGTCTTTTTTTTTTTATTTGGTTTAGTTAAATTTTCGGTTTGGTTTTGGTTTTAACCAAATCCGTGAACAACTCTAGTTGCAACAACTAAAAATCTGTTGGATATTTTCTACAAATAGAACCAAATAACTGAAGCTATGTCCAACAGATTTGTAGTTGTTGCAACAGATTGTCTACTTGTTGCAATAAGTGTAGAACTTGTTGCAACAACTACAAATCATTGGATATCTTCTACAAACGGAACCAAATAGCGAAGTTATGTCCAACGATTTGTAGTTGTTGCAACAAATTGTCTACTTGTTGCAACAAGTGTAGAAACTTGTTGCAACAACTACAAATCTGTTGGATATCTTCTACAAGCGAAACAAATATCAAGCTATGTCAGCAGATTAGTAGTTGTTGCAACAATTGTCTACTTGTTACAACAAGTGTAGAACTTGTTGCAACAACTAAAAATGTTGGATATTTTCTACAAACGGAACCAAATAATTGAAGCTATGTCCAACAAGATTTGTAGTTGTTGCAACAGATGTCTACTTGTTGCCACAAGTGTAGAACTTGTTGCAACAACTACAAATGTTGGATATCTTCTATAGACGAACCAAATAAATACCAAGACAAGAACAAAAAAAATCATATGTTGGATATCTTTTCCTAAACCCAACCATACCGGACAATAGCAAAAAACCCTCTATTTCACTACAAACACACAACAACAACAACCTGGATTTTATCCAAATTTTTCCTAAACCAAAAAAAAAAAAAAAAAAAAAAACTTCCTTTCAAGATTTTTTTTTGGAGTTGGGGTGGGGGGGGGGGGGGGCGGTGCAAAAAATCAAAAATAAAAACTTTTCAAATTTAAAAAAAAAAAAAAAAAAAAACTAATTTTTTTCGGATGGGTGGGGGAAGTAAGAAACCAAAAAAAAAAAAAAATTAAAACTTCTTTTCTAGAAAAATCATTTATTTTTAGGGAGGGGAGGGGGGCGGGTGGTGCAAAAAAAAAAAATTTTTTGAAAAACTTCCTTTTTGGAAGGGTGGGGGTGCAAAAAAACAAAAAGAAAAACTTTTCAAAATTTTTTTGAGGGGGGTGGGGGTGGGGGTAATGTTGGAAGGAAGAGAAAGGGGGTGAAAAAATAAATAAAAAAATCAAAAAAAAATTAAAAAATTTGGTGGGAGAGGGGTGGGGGGGTTTGGTAAAAAAAAAATTAAATTTGTTTTTTTTATTTTTTTTTTGGGTTGGGGGGGGGGGATTGAAAAAACAAATAAAGAAAATCAAAATTTAAAAAAAAAAAATTGGGGGGGGGGGGGGGGGGGGGGGTGGGGGTGGGGGGGGGGGGGGGAGAAGGAGGTGGGGGGTGAAATAGCAAATAAAAAAATTAAAACTTTTTAAAAAAAAAAAAAAATTTTAGGGGAAAGGGGGGCGGGCGAGGGGGGGATGTGAAAAAACAAATAAAAAAAATTAAAACTTTTTAAAAAAAAAAAATTGGGGGTGGGGGGTGGGGAGGGGTGGGAGGAGGACGGGGGCTGGTAAAAAAGCAAATAAAAAATATCAAAACTTTTTTTAAAAAAAAAATTGGGGGGGGGGGGGGGGGGGGGTGAGGGTGCGGGGGGGAGGGGTGGGAGGAGGAGGGGGACGGGTGACAAAACAAATAAAAAATATCAAAACTTTTTTAAAAAAAATAATTGAGGGGGATGGGGTGTGGGGCTGGGGGGAGGGGTGGGAGGATGAGAAGGGGGGCTAGTGAGTTTTTTGAATTAAGTTGGGATCTTTTTGTATTTTATAAAAGATTAAGAAGTTTTAAAAAATACACTTTGAACCTCACTTATCTTAATCCCAAATTTAAATGGGTTTTGAGATGAAATGGTCCCCACAAGTCACCTACACTAATTTCATAACTAAAAAGTCACCTTTAGTTAATTCTTCCAGCTTACTGGATATGGATCTTCTTTAATTTTATTTTAGTTGTGGGGTGTATGGAGTAAAAAAATGAATTTATTTTGGTTTATTATATTTTTTATGATAAATTTGGCTTAGTGATTTTATAAGAGAAAATCCCTAAGTTGAGTAATTTTATTGATACAAATCAAAGTTGAATGACTTAGCTACACAATTTCTCATAGTTGAGTGATCTTTTGAGATATTTACTCAAGTTTTTTATGAATACTTCATTTATAAGTTCAGGTTCCATGATAACACCAGCATTTCTAGACCGAACCACGTAAAGGATCTTTTCCCTTCGAGCAGATTTTTCCCTATTAAATACTCCAAATTGAAAACGAATATCTATACAACATAAAAAAATGAAACTAACGGGGCTTCGAAATATAAATAAAGCATGAAAGAAGAAGGCGCAATGCAACTTCATCAAATCACATATTCAAAAGTCTAACCTAACAACGAAAAATGCCAGCACTCACGATTAGAATAAGGGCAATTTGGATAACTTAACTGATATAGTCAGTTCTTCTCCTTAAATCAGTTTGATTAGTAACAGTAAATCAAAATGATTATTGTTACAAAAAGAAAATCAAAATTTTAATGTTAATGACAAATTGTTCCCTCAACTGTCGAGGATATTACTTCTATGTTTGTTAACGGTTTCCCACTTGGTCGGAAGGATGAGGTGGACATTTATCTTTGCTCTAGAAGCATGGGGTAAGTTTGATGGGGGGATGATGTGGCTTAATTCGAGAAAGATCCTGACATTTTGACATGTTGTCCACCTCAAAAGCAACACTCGATTCCTCGATTCGGATAAAAATTAAACTACATTATGTGTCCTTTTATTTCCCTTCTTTGTCTAGGCTTTTCATCCCCTTTCTCTTGTTGTTACGTTCCTTGTTTTTACACTATTTCCGTCATTGTAATTGTCTAGTTGATTATCAATTACAGTTGTGGTTTCTGTTTCATAATTGTATCTGGGGTGTTCAGCTGAATCCATTTCATATGTGCGTTTCGTTTTGCTTGCAATAGGGCATACTCCCTCCGTCAAAATTTATGTGATATAGTTTGATTAGGCACAAAGTTTAAGAAAAAAAGAAAGACTTTTGAAACTTATAATTGAAATAAGTCATATATATTTGTGTGGTTGTAAATCATTTCATTAAGGGTAAAAGGGAAAGTTTCAAATTAAATTATGTCTAAAAATAAAAAATGTACCATTCTTTTTTGTACAGACTAAAAAGAAAAGTGTATCACATAAATAGAGACAGAGGGGGTATAAGGGAAAATATACTGAGAGTGATGTTATTGTGTTTCTTGCAAATGAAAGATCAAAGTGAGTCTCATTTCATTGGTGCTTTCTATTTCGTAATGGATTCGGAAATGAAAGATCGAAATGGGTCTCATTCAAATCAAAGTTGATCACCATAGCTTCAGAAGCGCAAATACAACAAATACTTTCCATGAGAATGAACTTCTAATCATGGTGATGCAAGAAAACCTAAGAGATTCTTCATTATTTTAGTACAGAACCACTACCAGTATCTCGATTACTAGTAATTTTTAGAGTGTCTCGGGATTGGATCATATAATATAAACCCCTTATACCAAAATAGATTGGTACTATGATAATACTTAAATATCATTCAAAAATTAGTTCGAATTTGCTAACACATTCATTTAAACTAATGTCTAAATATAATAACATAGCTCATAAGCAAAATTTATACACAAACTTGGATTTACTTATCAGCGAAATATATAGCTGCAGCAAAACAATAAAACCAAAAAAAAAATGCATCCCAGGCCATACTTGTACAGAATATGGATAACCCATACAACCCATCACTCAACCCCTACTAAATATGGGCAGATTGGGTTTAAACCCGTTTTTGCATTACTCATTCTTAACCAGCCCAAATCCAACCCACCCATTGCCACCACTAATTGAGAGTGATGTTATTGTGTTTCTTGCAAATGGTTTGAGAGCTAAAGAAATTAAATTTTTGGAAGATGGATTCTAGAGTTCAGTTCTTGTTATTCTTTGAAGATCTTTTGGGAAACTAATTTTTTTTTTTTTTTTTTTTTAAAGGAAGATGATTGAATGAATCCGCGACTTTTGTAGTACAAAAAAAAAAAAAAGTTGAGCCGTAAAAAAAAAAAAAAAAAAAAAAAAACATAAGTAGTTTTCACGCAAATTTAGTGCGTGAAAGAACAGCTGCAAAATTAACGGTTTGGCCTTTCACGCATAAAATTTGTGCGTGAATAATACCGCGGTACAACCTCTGCAATAGGATAAAGTCTCTTTATCAAAAGAGTCCATTAGTTATTTGACACCTTGCGGTGAATAGGATAAAGTACTCTTTATCAAAAAGAATCAATTAGTTATTTGACCAAAGAGTTTTTAGTTGCGTAGTTCTTATGTACAAGTTGTTAAATTTGGCAATACGAAAATAATTTCCTCTAGCTTATTCGGCAACCATTCTTTTACGGGTCATAACCTAATTATATTTAATTAATCTTAATATTAAATAGACTAATTTTACTCAATAGCTTACCATTTTGGGTTTGGAAAATAATATTTCAAATGTTAAAAAGTAGTAACTTTTAATTATGAAGAACTATTATAGAGAAATGAATAAATCTCATCTTAAGCCCTAATATTATCAAATAAGAAGATAATAACTTATTTAATTTTTGCATGAAATGAAAAAAAAAACTTTGAATTAACATTTCGGGTGGTTTTCAATTAAAAATTGAAAATTAAAAAGTAACAACTTCGAATGATAATATAGTTTATAGGTTATATGATATTTCAAAGTTTTGAAAACCACCCGAAATGTTAATTCAAAGTTTTTTTTTTTTTTTCATTTCATGCAAAAATTAAATAAGTTATTATCTTCTTATTTGATAATATTAGGGCTTAAGATGAGATTTATTCATTTCTCTATAATAGTTCTTCATAATTAAAAGTTTCTACTTTTTAACATTTGAAATATTATTTTCCAAACCCAAAATGGTAAGCTATTGAGTAAAATTAGTCTATTTAATATTAAGATTAATTAAATATAATTAGGTTATGACGCATGCAGCAATGGTTGACGAATAGGCTAGAGGAAATTATTTTCGGTATTGCCAAATTTAGCAACTTGTACATAGTAATTATGCAATGGCAAAAAACTCTTTGGTCAAATAACTAATTGACCTCTTTTTGGATAAAGAGTACTTTATCCTATTGCACTGCAAGGTGTCAAATAACTAATGGACCTCTTTTTGGATAAAGATGCTTTATCTATTGCGAGAGGTTGCAGTGCAGTGAGGGGCTCGTTGCACGGTACAATTTTGTGCGTGAAAGGCCAAACCGTTAACTTTGCGGTTTGTCCTTCACGCACTAAATTAGTGCGTGAAAACTACTTATGTTTTTTTTTTTTTTTTTTTTTTGTGTTAATTTGGTTCAACTTTTTTTTTTTTGGTACTACAAAAGTCGCGGATTCATGATTGAATAGCATGTGAGAAAAGAAGGCTCCATCAGAAAAGGACAGGAAAAAGATAACATTGTCAATGGTTTTCTGAAAATTAATTCAACGCGAACCTTACCACACAGATTATTAGATTTTTTTCAATAAAATCATTGGTTTCCTTATAAATCTATCAGAATTTGATTAAAAGTCTAGCTAGTTTTGAAATTTTTAAAAATTTGAACGACAACTATGGGGTCTCCTTTTTTTTTTTTTTTTTTTTTTCCTTTCTTTTTCACAAGAACAATTTTAACACTCCTGATGTTGCGGTTTGGAAATTTGAAGTTGGAGGAGTTTTGAACATTAAATCCTAGATTTTCACATCACTATGCACCCACACCTTGGTTTGATATAAATACTGGGTGCGAGTAATTTTTGCCGATTTAATTAGATTTTAACCTTATGAGTAAAAACAAACTTGCAGGATCGAGAGTGAAAATTTATATGCAGAATATAATGCGGTTTATATATATCTTCGTTATATAGTTAAAGGTTTGACTTGCATCAATACGAACCGCTGATATCAACTCTTCACAAGACAAGATGGACCTACAACAAGTTTAAACTAATTCATCCCCAAAAGAAAACTGAAAAAAGAAAGTGAACAACATCGATAACATTTCAAAACTACGTACAATGGTGAAATTTGAAAAGAGTGACTTCAATCATAACCCGACTATTCTAGTAGCATTCGAGAGATACACATGGAGGATATATACCATCAGCGGCGGAGCCAGGAATTCAAACTAGGGGATTCAACAACTTTTATACATAACCAAAAAAAAAAAAAAATTATCCTATTTACATAGTATAATTTTCAATGAAGGGGTTCAACTAGACCCCCTTCCACCCTGTTTACCCCCAAATAGTGGATAACAATTAAATTTGTAAGTGGTGAATAGGATATGTGGTTAGATTTAACTAGTTATATAGATTGATGGCGAGTAAGTAGTGACATATTAAGCAAACAATAGTAATGGAAACTAAAGAAAAGCAAGTTGACAAATGCTGTGAATTGGTCCGATCTGGAAGGAACGTCTTTCAACCTAGCCAAAATACTTAAGAAAATCTTTCTGCCACTTTTCTGATTGCAAGATGTAGAATAATGAAAAGCTAACCTAAAAAAGGAAGGAATAGCCCTCTATTTATAGCTAACAGTAAATGGGCCCTAGTACAATATAGAAAAAGCCTTCCTAGAAAAACCCTAAAATGGATAAGGCTGCGTCTGTACGGTCTGACACCCGTACTATTGTCAACGCAAGTGGCGGAACGGTTAGATGACGCGTGGCCTGCTCCATAACTGATTATCCGAACCTATATTGAGTGTGCTCTTTAGGCTCGGGCTTTCCGTGCCCAGTAGAATACCCTCGGTGTTGAAGAAGAGTTGAATGTATTTACGACCCCCCGATTTTCATCCCTGCCGATGGTTACGACCTTACTCTCTTTAAATCTTATTTTGGTCGGCTCTATCTTTTACTCTGGTTCCCACCGGACACAAGTTGATCCAATTTTTACTGTATACAGATAGTCCCCACACTTTCTGGACCAAAGTTTCACTGAAGTGACGGGAAGTGAAAAAAATTCTTCTGCTGACTTCTCCAGTAAGTTTACTCTTACTTCGAAAATAAGCGGGAACTGAAACGTCTCTTCATGTCACGTCCTTCTGATTTCAGCCACATGTCGCCTTTCAGATGGCCAGCTTCGGTAACCGTCTCTAGGTCACGTCTCTTCAAGTCACGTCTAATTAAATTCTGGACACGTGTCCTCTCTTGGTTGGACGGCTTCGGTAACCGTCGTAGAGGTTAGCCTATATAAGAGAGTTACGGTCATTTCTTCACTTTTCACTTTTCATTTTCACCACCCATTTAGTCCTGCCCTTCGCTTTCTTTGCTTCGAAATCTTCACATTTTTGAGAAGTTGTTAAGGAATTCGTCCGGGATCCCAAAACCTTCTTCATTTTCTAGCAAATCTTCTTGAATTTCTGCTAACTCCATTTGTTTATCACCAAATATTCATATCTTCAACTTGAATCTTCATATCTTCATCTTTAATCTTCATATCTTCATATTTTGATCGTTTAAACGCAAATTGTCAACGAATACCGACTCTACTTCCCAGAACGTGCCGTCGGTTTCTTCTCCGACTGTTGAACCTGTTGCTGATCTCGGGGACAAAACAAAAGTACCTTTCGAACGGACGGCCAAAGACATAATACCCTAGAAGCCCAATTTTAACCACTAACTCGCCGTCGAAAAGCCGTACAGACTTCCAATCGAGGTTATGATGTGAGACGTTACCCTTCATCGATCAAAGAAGAGCGTCTTCTTCGAGTTCTATCCGAGTGTGGTTGGGACCACCGCCTTGTACAAATTTTTGCTTCCGGTGATGACGAATCGGTCACCGATTTCAAAGAAGGATTTCTATACGTTTATACGTATCCATTTACTCTCAAGCTCAACCCTCCGATTGATCCGATCATTCTTGAAATATGCCGAACGTATAATGTGTGTCTTTCCCAGATTGGCCCGAATATCTGGAGGATCATGGCCTGCCTTCGTCTTTTGGCAAATAACGTCAAAATTTTTTTACGTTGGCTCACTTCATTCGGTTATATTACCCGAAGATCTTCCGCGGGGGTGTGATAAAGGTCTCCAAACGAGGCAAAAATCCAATTCTTTCTAGCATTGATGAGAACCAGGACCGAGGCTGGCACGAGCGTTTTGTCCGGGCTAGGACCGCGGACATTAACCGGCCGAATAGATGCCTTTTCCTGAAAGAAGGAATGACAGACGTAAGTTTCTTGGACTTGCCTCCTTCACGTATCTTCGAACATCCCTTCTTTTTTTTTCTTTTTTCTTTTTTAACTTTTGAAATATTACAGCCGAAGCTTGGATTCCTAATGCAATTTCGGGCTTCGCCGATTGGATTGAAGAAATCATCGGTCAGCACTTGCACAATGACCGGACATGGGCATTCTTGTCTCGTGATCGATGGATTGCACAGAACCACGGTATCTTTTTCTTTCCTTTAATCCTTGCCACCCCTTTTCCATTCCAATTTACCTTCATCCAATCTTCTAATACCCAGGTTTGGGCAAAGGTTCTGTGACCCCACGACCCGCACCAACGGATGAACCTGCAACACCGGGCTCGAATTTCGGCTTGTCAGGGTCAGCTCGGCTTATTGTCGCGGCTGAAAAGAAAAGGAGAAAGCCCTCGACCAAGGGTCAGAAGAAAAAAAAGGTCGAGGGATAATGTTCGGGGCCTGAGGGATGAACCCGAGGTCGATATTTTGATTGCAAGCGACGTATCGGGACCTTCTGTTTCCACAGCTGTCGAGGTCGAGACGGCTTCGGTGGAGGTTCCGACCCCAATCACAGGTGGGGAAGCTGAGGTTCCTTTCCCCCCAATATCCGAATATATCCAAGCTCCGATTCAACTAAGGTCAGTTGATTTTATTGATATTACAGGTGGCACTTCACGCTAGGTGGTACCTTTGGTAAAAAAGCC
>NC_081347.1:22336652-22356166 GCF_029784015.1 Lycium ferocissimum | reverse complement strand
ATAGTTTTTTAAAAAGAAAAGGGCCAGTACAATATAGAAAAAGCCTTTCGAAAAACCCAAAAATGGGAAGGGCTCCGTACGGCGACACCCGTACTATTGTCGCACAAGTGGCGGAACGTTAGATGACGCGTGGCCTTTTCCATAACGATTATCCGAACCTATATTGAGTGTGCTCTTTAGGCTCAGGTTTTCCGTGCTCAGTAGAATACCCTCGGTGTTGAAGAAGCGTTGAATGTATTCACGACCCCTCGGTTTTCGTCCCTGCCGATGGTTACGACCTTACTCTCTTTAAATCTTACTTTGGTCAGCTCTATCTTTTACTCCGGTTCCCACCGACACAAGTTGATCCGATTTTTACCGTATACACACCCCTCTACCTTCGCCCCTGTATACAACACTATTTATCTTAATATCAGCAACATCCATTTTAACGTTTGCGCATAAACAGAGGAGCACCATACCGTGGATAAATAATATGGCTTTTACTGAGATTTATATGGCTCGTACTAAGAGAACAACCCGTTCGAATTTTGTATGTTTTTACCAGGTTTCAAATTTTGTGTATTATTTATTTTCTGGAATTATCTCTTTTAAATGTAAAGATATAAAGCCTGTGTGGCAGTACCTGATTTATTAGGCAACAAATAATTGTTCTTTAAGTTTAAAGTGGTAAACTCAGATAGATTTCAAAGGTCTCGATAGTAGTTGATTAAGTTGGCGTTTGGCCATGAGTTTTGAAACCATGATTTCAAACCAGCGTTTGGACATGCGTTTTTATGCATGGTTTGAAACCATGGTTTTAATTTTTTTTAAATACAAAATTTAACCCATAAGTTTATAGTTTGTAAAAAAAAGACCCATAAGTTGGTAGATATTTTTAACAATTACTTCCATCAATCATTTACCAATTTCATTAACTTCCACCAAATTTTATTTATGTCTACCAAACCCTTTTTAAATTTTTGTAAAAAAAGACCCACGGGGCTAATTTTATTTATTGAACTAAAATTTGATCAATCTGGCCGTTGTATTTTTAGAAAGGTCTTCCTGGTATTAATTTTGAGCCTATTGTTATGAATTAGCGCGACACTTTGTTATGAACTACATCGTTTGTTTGAGAATATATTGTATAAGAATTGAGAATGTTTTATAGTTTTCACAACTTGGCGTTTTTTTATTATTTCATAAGAGAAAATACTCCTAAAAATATCCAAATTGCATGTCCAAACATGGTTTCAAACGGGGCCTTAAGAAATTAGAACATTAGTTGTGATTATAATTTATCCAATATAGAATATAACATAAATATACTTTTCGAAGGCAAAAGTCGATTAATATTTCACTTTGGGTTTTCGCTCTTTTACGAGTATAGATTAATTCCAATCAAACGCGTATTTGTTTAGCAAAGAAAGTTTATTTATTTTTCTTTTTCCTTTCCTTTTATCCAATAGCAAAACATCACAGCTTTACGATATTACACACGAAAAAGTCGCATGTTCTCATGTATCATATGATTAGTAAGACAATGAACTTTGCGACTTTTTGGTCAGATTCATATGAAAGTAGATCCACTATGTAAAAAAAATGTGTGTGTACATTCATTTCCTTCATTTCCTTTTTCTTTGCCTTCTTTTACTATGTGCTTCCCCTAGTTGATGCTCCTTTACTTTCTGTTAAGACATTTCGTATTTTATTGTTAATTAGGTGATATTTGGTGGATCACAAGACATCTGCACTTTAGCTCTTTTTTTTGTCACAATAAGTGACTAGGTTTCAACATCCAATATATTGCATTACAATGAGTACCAATAGAATGGCCCAAATAGCGGCAGGAGTAATGCCTTTTTTTATGAGAAAATTACACTGTAGGTCAAGTTTTTAAAATTAGGCACACAACTAGCACAACTTTTAAAGTTCTTCAAAAATAACAGATTTTATTATCTTTATGACAAATTTTAAAAAATATTATGCGAAAGGGAATCCCCCTAAATTAGGGATTCAATTATATTTTCTTATTCTTCATTATCATTTATCTGCCTTCGACTGATAGATATCTTTATCACTCTATTACACCCCTCAGATGCTACTACCCATCTTCTCATTAATTTTCGTTTTTATTTTTTTGCTACTGGGGATTTTCGAAGATTTGTGCAAGGTTCATTAAGTTAGGAAAAATCGATTACATTACGTTAAAAAAAGACTCATTAAAAAAAATAAAAATAAAAACCAACATTTATTAAAAAATACATTTCAAAACAATATATCTGATAGACAATTATTATATGAGGTATAACTGCATATATAAGTATTATTTTGTTCACACACAAAATTATACAAGGTATATAAAATTTTATTATACAAGGAATAATAACACTATACGAGGTATATGAAAAGTATACAAGTTTTATTAAAATGCATAGAAAGTATAACAAAATTATACGAGGTATATAAAATTTATTATACAAAGTATAATAAAATGTATTATATAAATTTATTTATGATATAAAAAGCAATTAGAGAAGAATTTGCATATTCATAATGTATATTTGTTATAAATTTATTTCTGAATTTGCATATTCATAATGTATATTTGTTATAAATTTATTTCTGATATAAATTTAGTTTCAAAATAGTACTTATATGATTTATAAATTGATAACGTTGGCAGGTATGGAATCATTCCCCTCTAAAATAGCTAATTTAGGTGACTTATCTTTAATTGACTTTCAAAATTGTAGACATATCCTTAAATATAGCCAAAAGTTTTGGGAAGGATGGGGAGGATTTCAGGATTACTACATATTGGAATCCGTTGGGTGGATATTCTCCTATAAAAGTTTTATTATGATAAATATTTTAGATGACATAATGGATAATCAATTAATTTTGCTATGTATATGTAGTTTATAATAAATATTTTAGATGACATAATTGATAATCAATTAATTTTGCTATGTATATGTAGTAATTCTTTAATAACTGCTTAGTTATGTTTTTTCCCCTTTTTTTTTATTTGTTCATATTCCTCTCATTATTGTATTGTATGGCATGGAAAACGGCAAAGCAACCAAGTGCTTCAAAGCAATTTAGGTGGAATACACTAATCATCTTTTATACCTTCCATCTTTCTGTGTGCTTTTGGAATCACCTATGTGCCAAAGAACTTACTAGTACCACTACTATTGTAGAATCACCTATATGCCTAAAACTCTGAACTTACTAGTACTACTACTATTGTAGAATCACCTGTGTGCCTAAAACTCTGAACTTACTAGTACTACTACTATTATATACCTCAACCCTAAGCAATATATGAATCATCACTGATCAATGTTGCCAAGTTGGTCAACCATATGAATCGTCACTGGTCAATGTCGCTTCATCTACGTCCATCTCAGTCCAAATTTTGAACTTATAAATCTTTTTAGTTGTCTAATATGAAGGTTAATGAATAGTACAAACACAAGAATTTATGCAGACGCTTCATCTACGTCCATCTCAGTCCAAATTTATGCCTTGAACTTATAAATCTTTTTAGTTGTCTAATATGAAGGTTAATGAATAGTACAAACACAAGAATTTATGCAGAAATTAAAATTTCTGCTTTCAGAAGAAAAAGAAAAGGAAGAAAGATTTAAGTAGTGGAAAGTAAGGCATCCCAGAAACAAATTGGTGTATAGATGAATCTGAAGCAGTGTATAATGAGACTAAAGAAGAAATTTAAAAGAAATTAAGAGCAAATGATGGGAATTATCCAATCCAGGCTAAAAATTAAGGTGGATAATCCCTCTCTATTATAGAACAGAAGTCATCTGAGGCTTCTGCAGAGTTTCTTCACTGTACTGCAAGCCCCTCTTCTTGGAGCCGTAGTACCTGTAGATAATGCTCACAAGGCAATGCCTAATTGATGAAACGTCATAATTTTCAAGAAATTTGAGGTCTGTTTCTCTCCACTTTGTGCCAGCAAAATGCTTGTACTCCTCCACCACAGCTGACATACACCAATTCTGCAGTTTCCTCAGGCACCCAACAAGGCAACCAGTTCGGTGCTGCAGGAAACAAGGGAATTTGAATCAGTTATGAAGAAATTAGGAAAAGAAACAAAGTTCAATTTACAACGACTATATATGATGCTTGAAATTAAAAACAAAAACAATAGCCATAATATAGATTAGCTAGACAATAACAATAAGAACAGCTTAATCTCAAGCAAATTGGGACGTTGGATACATAAATACTCACTGTCCATGTTAATCCATTTAAGATGAGAGACAACACAATGAACCAACAGCTTATTTTCTTGTGTTCATCATGTAAAAAAAATATTATCATAAACGTATTTGTATATTAATCTTCGACAAATATTATGGGAGGTGGAGACTACGGGGGTTGGGGATGGGGGCTACGGGGGTTGGGGTGAAGATGAGGTGTGTTGGAGGGTAGGGAGGGCACAATTAATGTGGAATGCCACTCGCAGAACTTGTTTTCCCTACTTTCATTAAGGTAGTCATTTTTCTCTTTTTTAAAGAACTTGTTTTCCTAAAGAAAATGTTTTCAAATAATTTTGACCGCCCGAACATGAGAAAAATGGAAAACTTCCATGGAAAATGTTTTCCTCCATACCGAACACACCCAAAGTGAATACTTCGAAAGGTAAGCAATGGGTAAAAAACACACATGTAAGAGCTACCCAAAGAAGAAAAGATGAAGATAATGTACCTTTCCACGCTTACAGTGGATGAGAACTGGGTGATTTCTGACATCTAAAGACCAAAATGAAAAGAGAGTAAAAATTCATGTACTAAGATTTTAATAGCTCGTAAAACAGAGTAACAGATAGAGTGGCATAGATTGTTTACCAGTCATAACTTTCAGAGCCTCTGTTATAGCACTGCTGGACATAGCTGATGGCTCCTGAATGGAAAAAGGTTCCATTTTACAAAAAGCGATACTTACGCAAAATGGATATCAAAAGTTTGTACCACTGGAAAATTGAGAGGAAAACAGACATTAACAAGTTTCTTAAGAGAAACAGTATGCTGCAGGGCCTCTCATTGGAGCATATTCAAAAAATTAACATAAAAGCAGAAGAAAGACAGATTTTTGTGCCCACAACTATTAACATATTTTGAATCTAAAAGCTTTACAACAATATCCAAATTTCTTTTCTTACCCAAAAACAACTCTTAAAGCAATTTGAACTCTAAACTTAGCGGCAGTGTCCCAACAGAAAAGGATAAAAATGGCTTCTAAAACTGCACCTTTTAGGAACAAATTTCAAGGACAATTACTGTGAACATAAATTAATCCAGAACTTCCATCATAGAACCCCAAGAAAGTACACAAGCGGAAGGGAAAGAAGAAAAAAAGAACAAAATTCCCTCAATTAGTTATCAATTAGAAAAACACAAATTTCTTCACATAGCTAGCTTTTGTTGAATTTCAATTTGTTTAATCAAGAAAACATCAAATCCCTTATGAAACAACTGCTATAAACAGAATTACATCCCTTTAATTAAATAATCAAAAAAGAAAAGGCAACTAATCGAGATCATTAACAAAAATAAGTACCTTAGTGCCATCAATTCCGAACTGGAAAAGCTTGATATTGTTAACTCGAAGAAACTCCAAATTTTCCTCAGGATAAGGCTCAGGACACAAATATCTGCAAACACAAACCCCAACCATTAATCACTAATTACACAAAACACAATCTTTATTTATTTGCAATTCATTAAAAAAGACATCTTGAAAATAAAACCAAGAAAAAATATGGGAATTTGCAATTCATTAACAAAATTCACTAATTACACAAAACAAAATCTTTAACACAAACCCAACATAAGAAAAATGGGAATTTGCAATACATAATAAATAGAGCTTCTTTATAAATCTTGAAAATAAAACCAAGAAAAAAATATAGGAATTTGCAAGTCATTAAAAAAAAAAAAAAAAAAAAAAAGAGAGAGAGACTAACATGATGGATTGAAGATTGAGAGATTGGAGAAAACTGAAATTGGAAGGCTTAGGAAAGCCAGATCTGTAAATGCAGTTATCTTCTACAGCAGAGAAATTTGTGGGTGGCACCAACAACACATCACTACCCTCTTTTTCCATAATCACACACATTCTTTTCTTTCTTTCTTTATCAATCTCAATAACAAAGAGATTAATAAAACCAATGCTAAAGAACAACCACCACCATCATAATCTTCATCTTTTCTTCAATGATTTATAATCAGTATCAATATGACACGATAGCCTAGAATTTTCAATGACTTAATTCCATGAAGGCGGCGTGGAAGTTGCAAGGGGTGGGGATGTAGGGTATAGGGTAGCTTACGGTGTTTAGATTAATGGATTTGTAGAAAAAGAGGAAATCAAGAAAAAGGCATGAAAATTGATAGATTAGACATTTCTCCTAATTGTATTTTAACTATAAATATAAATAGGATTTTGTTTTATGTTGGGACTTGGGATCCATGAGGAATTTTTTTTTTTTTTTTTTTTATTTGACTCCCTTCGAAATAATTATTTAGGGTATATCCCACAATATCCTATTGTTTTTACCTTTCAAATTTTGACGAATTTTTTTTTAAAAAAAAATTATTTTTACTACATAGGGGTAGGGGGTAAGGGGTAGGGGAAGGGGAAATGGAGAGGGGATTACAATGTGAAGATTCGAATCCTCAACAATAAGATGAAAGTTCAGGTAGCTAACAACTGAGCTACTAGATCCTACAAATTATTTTCTCTATTATGGAAATTTCAGGTCCATGAGAAAATAACATGTATTCTCTCCGTCTCAAACTATTAGTCGTTTTTCTGTTTTATATACCCTTAAGAAATATTAATTAGGAGGGTATTTGACTAATTTTACTCTTATTTATGTCTAGGTTATAATTTATCATCATTAAATGTTTACTCTATTTATGCGTCTTCTTCATTAATGACAAAAAAATACTAAGGGTAAATTGGAAAAAATTATTAATTGTGCTTTGAACTTCTCAAACGATAAATAATCTGGAAAAACTATTTTTAGTAACTACGATAAATAATTTGAGATGGAAGTAGTATACGTGTGTTATATTACTCTACTATGGAAAATGATCAAATTTATTCACTTAAAAATGGAATCGTCTTTTGTCCATTAACTTTTTGTCTAATCTTATCTCAGCTATTAAAAAAGTCTTATGTATTTTTTTCGTGACTATTGACGAAGCTTCAACATAAGGATAATTTTAAATCTTAGTCAAAGTTGAAGGGTAAATATAGAATCTTTTTTCTCGAAAAACTTGGATATTGTTCATGGTGATCGGTGAGAGATTTCTCCTAATTCTGTTTTAACTATAATAGGATTTTGCTTTGTGTGGGGACTTTGGGATCCTCGATGAATTTGCCCATCTATACAACTACTGGCAAACCTTTGACTCCTTTCGGTATATCCTATTGTTTTTGACCTTTCAAATTTTGACGAATTGTTTTCTCTATTATGGAATTTTTAGGTTCGTGAGAAAATAACATGTACATACGTGTGTTATATTACTCTATGGAAAATGGGCAAGTTTATTTATGTACTTATTAAAAATAAAATTATTTTTCATCCATTAACTTTTTGTCTAATCTTATTTCAGCTATTAGAAAATTCCTATTTTTTTCTTGACTACTGATGAAGCTTCAACCTAAGGATAAAATCTTAAATCTTATAGCCTGTTTGGCCAAGCTTATTTTTTCCCCAAAAGTATTCATTTTCTTAATAAATGCTTATTTTAAAAACAAAGTGAGGTGTTTGGCCAAGCTTATTTTTCCCCCAAAAGTACTCTTTTTAATAAATGCTTATTTTAAAAAAAGTGAGGTGTTTGGTCAAGCTTTTGAGAGAAAATAAGTGCTTTTGAGGAGTTGTAGGTTATTTTTTCGCCTAAAATAAATTTTTTGTCCAAAAGCCTTTTTTTGAAAAGTACTTTTGAGAAAAATACACTCAAAAGCACTTTTAAAAGCTTGGTCAAACACTAATTCTTTCAAAAAAAGATTTTTAAAATTAATTGCCAAACACAAATTTTTAGCCAAGAATACTTTTTTGAAAAGTAATTTTGAAAAAAGTATTTTTTAAAATAAGTTATTTTAAGAAGCTTGGCCAAACAAGTTATTAGTCAAAGTTGAAGGGTAAGACCCGCTTTGGATTGGCTTATAAGTTGGCTTAATTTTGAAAAAGTATTTTTTAAAATAAGTACAAAAAAATAATTTGACCCATTTAACTTAGTTTATCTAAAGCTTATAAATTTAAACAAGTTTATTAAGTTGAATTTCTACCTTATTTTTTTCAACTTATGTTGAAGGGTAAATATAGAATCTTTTTTCTCGAAAAACTTGGATTATTACTGGAGAGGGCATATATATACAAGTAATTTTATGACCCCTTACAATATTTTTTTAGTTATATGAATCTTTTCACAAAAGATTAATAAAATATAATACATGCAATTAGCAAATAAAATATAAAAAATTGTAGGATCAATTTTTCAATTTAAATTGTAATTGATCCAAGATCATTTCCTCTCAAGTATCTTATTGTGCAAATTATAATAACTAATTTATTATTGTTAATTCATTTACTATATATTTACACTCAAAATTGAAGAATTCACAATTTCACACACTCGAGGGAATACCAATACTTAGATAGATAAATTCAAAAAAAAAAAAAAAAAAAAAAAAAAAAAAACATGACTATGCTTTCATGTAAAAGTTAAAAAACTAAAAGTTTCCAATTCATTGGTAAGAGAGTTCTTCTTATAAATAATAGTGGAAGCTGCAATTTAGCTATAAAACGATATAAACTATTTATTTTGATGCTTGTTTGGACTCGAGGCTGTTGTTGCCTATGTGTAGGAACAGAAATAACAAAAGTTTCTTCTTTCGAAATAGTAAGGGTACCCCCACAGTATCCTAGTGTTTTTGACCTTTCGAAATATGATGAATTATTTTCCTTAATATGAAATTTTCAAGTCCATAGAGAAAATACCATGAATATGTGTTTTATATGGTCGAGTATCTTACGGGGAAAATTATTCCAGTTGGTCCTTTTTTAATGGTTATATTTGACTTGTACACGTCCCTTAAAATTATTATTAAATTCACGCGACTCCTAATTCATTTTACTAGTTATTGCTATAGCTAATGGTGCATTGCTAGTGAACTTACAAAATGAATATATAAAAATTACTGCTATTGCGTCTATACCTCTCGATTTGTCATGTATACTATGAAGAATGTCATGAATCAATAAAAAATATCATACTGACAATATGAGGTGTGGTGAACATCATATTAATAGGTATATATTGTCGGGATTCCCAAAAGTATCACGAGCATAAAAAATTCAAATGATTAAATTAATCTGATTTATTCTTTAAATTTTATTTTATTTTATTCTTTCTTTCACCGATGAATTAAAAAAGTGGTGGCCATGCCTTGGACGTGCAGAGGATGATAAAAATGTAGGAAGAAAAACCCGAACTAAATGGTACGTAGAATCTTAAAAATGAGGATTAATCACTCCATATCTTTATGGTCTTGATTCTTGAATATCATTCATAATTTGTAGAAAATAAAGTTGACATGTTTGGTAGCTATTTATCGTTTAACTTACTTATAAAATGCCAAAATATCATAATAGAAATTAATCTGACTACTCATTGGATTCCCTTGACTAAACTCAAAGAAGGTTCGAAAAGGGTGTCTTAGGTCATACTCAGTGAGCAATGGATGGTACAATTAATTGATTCATCGAGTTATAATAATCACGTAAAATGGAAAAAAAAAAGCCGTGGACCGGTCTTATTTTTCTTGTACCAGTTTCATTATTTGAATCTCCATTTGCATTTGACAACGTTGTCAAATCAATTTTAATATAATGGATAAGGCTTCTAGTAACGCAAAGAAAAGAAGAAAGAAAAAGGAAATATCTTAACGATTTCATTGAACTCTCATTGGGAAGAACTAAAGAAATACGAAGTCTCAATCCTACTAGCTATCTAGCTTTTCTTTTGGTTTGAATACATCAATTAGTAAATATCTTAAAAGGTCACTCTATGAAGAACTATGCAGCAAAATCATTAAATTTTATTTTATATCAATAAAATCACTCAACTTAAAAAAAAAATTCTTATAAAATCACTCAATCAAATTTGCCACTAAAAGCTCCACTTTGCCCCCTTAACATTTTGGATTTGGAAAATAATAACCCCTTTACATTTTGAATGGAATAATAAACTCCCGTGATCTTAAATCAATGGCTAGAAATGAGTTGAATTATTGCATATATGTTTAAAATGTGTTGATTGCTATTAGTATAAAAAAATTTATGTTTTAACTCATTTGTCTTTTATGGTATTTTTTTAATTTTGATTAATTTTGACTATTTTGACTATCTGTGCAATTACAAAAAAAAGGTTTATGTCATTCTTGAAGTAAAACTTCTCCATATTATCTTGGCCATTCTTTTTTTGCAACGAAACTACATAGAGTTATGTGACTGATAACCAAGTCAAAAGCCTTGTAACCAATTTAAATATTTCATTATTCCTATTGTATTAGCTAACCAAACATTGTAATTTCTATGCGAAATCTTATGTTGAGATTAATTATTGTGAATTGTGATATGTCAACTGAAGGAATTCACAGTTCTAGGTCTCGATCTGTTTTGCTAATCAAAATTAAGTCTTAATGCAATACTTTTGACAACCGTTTTTTTGCCTTCTATTTTGTTACCACTACTCCTCGTATGACGTATAAATCAAACTAATATTTTGTAGGGGCAAGGGTTTAGTAAAATGATACTACAAATGAATACTGAATGTCACTCCTTTTGCTTTGAGAGTGAAGATCTCATCTTAATAAGTTACTAGTAATAGAGGTTATGTTCAAGCACTTGCTCAAGGTGATACTTGGGTTGTCAACTCCTGAGAAAAGTTTGAAATAATTCAACAAAGAAGTATAGTAATATTGGAATCTGATTTATTGTACTTATTTATTTTTGCTATTTTATTAAGTGAATAAAAAGAATAGAGGTGGTTTCCTTTTTTTTTTTTTTTTTCTCTCTCTCTCTCCATTTTCTCTGTTTTTGTAATGAATTAGATATCCTATATCATCAAAAATGTTTAGTGTATTATCCTGGTTAAATTGGTTAGACGGAAATGTTTATAATTATTTAAATTGGTTAGATGACTTCTGGTGCCTTTTATGTCTAATTAAACTTTATGAAATGTTTAAATTGGTTATCAGTCACATGACTCTGTCTGGTTGTGTGTGTGTGTGTGTGTGTGTTTTGAGAAGTTTTGCTTCAAGAATCACAACCAAAAAATCAATCAAAATTAAAACATAATTTTTTTATATATTAATAGCAATCAAGACATTTTAAACATATATGCAATAATTCAACTCATTTCTAGCCATTGATTTAAGATCAAGGGAGTTTATTATCCCATTTAAAATATGAAGGGGTTATTATTTTACAAACCAAATGTTAAGGGGCCAAAGTGGAGCTTTTAGTGATAAATTTGGTTGAGTGATTTTATAAGAGAAAAGCCTTAAGTTGAGTGACTTTATTGATACAAAACAAAGTTTAATGACTTTGCTACATAATTTCTTATAGTTGAGTGATCTTTTGAGATATTTACTCTTTAAATTTGTTACTGTAGTAAATTTTATTTAGATACTCGAACTATTGGATATTTTAATTGAGCACTTGAACATATATTAAATTCTCCTATTAAACACTTTCATCTCATATTTTGAAAACAATTTTGCACGTGCTTTCAAGTGTTCATTACATAGATAACCAAATTATATAAAATAAGCATCCCTTTAGTACGTATTGTTGACACCTAATTGTTGACCTCCCATAATTTATTTTAATTACTCAGAGTCCTTGGATATTAAACGGAGTAAAATATATATTTTTCTACAAGTCAAAATGATTTTATAAAATTATTTAGTTAATATTTTGCCATTTCATTTGGCAAAATAGTCTATAATACTATAAATCATTTGGAAATTAATTTACATATTTTTTGCAATAATTATGAGATATTTTCTAAATTTAATTAAGGGAATAATTTAGAAAAATTATTTATTTGATTGTTTAAATTATCATAAATCAATTAGCAAGCAATTCACTCCATTTAATTCAAGAAATCTGATCAATTAAATAAATTAATCATTCTTACCCCTCAATTCTTATTTTTTGCATACTCTATGTGCATTAGTATTAATCGTAATTAATTAAGCGTTTAATTTTGGTTAAAGTCCGTAAGTTGTTTGTTACATCGCTAATAGTGGCTACAATTGAAATAATCAATTATCAGTCGATTATGGACCCAATTTCATGGCTTAATTCAATTAAGGTCATTTTTGCAAAATTAGCTCTTAGTTGGTCAATTAGTTATAACGTGGTCATAATTAAAATGTTCAATTAATGGACATTGTTTAAATTTGGCTAATGTTAAATTTGCATATTTGGCCCACCCAAATACCAATAAGAATATCCATGAGCATACATGAGTATGAATATCCATGAGTATACATGTATACTCATGTATATCATATATATATATATATATATATATATATGACAAATTGGGCCCCTACCACCTTATTTTGTTGGCCGAGCTAAGTCCGTTTGGAGTTGACCCGGCCCAACATGAACTAAAGGGGGTAAGACCCCTTCCCCTTTTCATTCTTTCCCAAACCAAACACACCCTTCCTCTCTTCTCTCAACAAACGAAAAACCCTAGCGCCGACCCCTTTATTTTTTCTCTCTCCTCGCATCGTCACACATGCCGGAAATGGCAATATTCACGGACCCACGAAGCGTTTACAGCCTTGGTATGGCTCGTTGGGGCAAAGTAATTAATGCTCCACCCCTTTTCTGCCAAAACTCAACTAAACAGGTATTTGTTTGCATTTTCTTCTTACTTTTCTGCAAATCAATGGGCAAAATAGTACCAAACCTTAATGGTTCTTGTCTTGTTTCGTTTTTGAATTGCGAATTCTCATTGGTTCACACGGAACCGAATGGATTGATCCAACTTGGGACAAATTTGACCCTTCATACCTTTGTTGGCTTATATCTTAGCCATTGATTGACGAATTAAGGGATTTGTTCCAAAAAAATTGGCCAGTCCCACATCAAGTTGGGATTAGGGTTTCTCAATTTTAGGGTTGGAATCCCAATTCACAGTTTGCTATGACCGAATATCTGATATTCACACAAAAACTCGAAATACCTAGGGTCTTAGCAATTTGCTTGAGACCTTTAATTTTTCGAGTTAAGTTTAAGTTTTAAAAGTTTAGTTTTTGTTTTCTGGGTGTGTGGCTGAGCAATTTGAGTGGAGGAGCAAGGATCTCAAGTCCATTCTCGACCATTGGCTGCGCCTAAGAAAGGTAAATCATCTTCCTTTAAGTTATTTTCAGTAATTGTTTGAGTGTTTTTAACTGCTTATGTGATTTAGAATAGTTTAGTTCCTGTTTGTAGTTGTTTTACTTGTATTATGCATAATTAATCTTTGATTAGTCTTGTTTAGTTTAGTTCTGTATTTTTTAGCTTTATATGCAAGTTTTAGATCAACCTTGTGCCTTAAGCTTACATGTATTTGTTTGTACTAATCACTTGTTAGTTTAAATTAGGTAGCCTGTTAATCATGCTCCTGTGCACTAGCTTTTTGCATAATTAGTCTGCCTAAACTAAGTCATTTGGGTTCTGTTTTGATTTAGCATTATATAGTTCAGGTTTGAAACTACTTAGCAATAAGGATCAATTTTGTCTCAGTTATGCCTTAAATTAACCTACAATTTGTTTAATCAGACCTTTACATGCCAAGTGCTGCTAACATGTTACTTTAAATCCATTTATTGCTCTGTATGCTCAGTTTTGGATCATGTTAGTGAGTCTATGGTTTCATATGTTCAAATATTGTGATCTGGGCTCATATTTTGGTGTCTTAAATTGCTATGAGTCTGCTTTAGGTTAGTATGACTCTTGAAAGCTTATTCGCACTTGCTCTGCTCAGTTTTAACTAGTTATAGTTACTATGACTTTGTTTAAAATGAAGTTAGTATAATATTAACCTGTTGTTAGTGTAATCCATAGATCCTGTTTGCTTGAGAATGTTATGTGAAGTTCTGTTAGTTGGATCATAGTTGCATATTGACTTATAACCTGTGAAAGCATGCTAATTTGAATACAAATGGCGTGGAGGATCTTGTTTAGTGTAGTCCAGTGTGTGCATATCACTTAAATTGGTTTTTGTGGTTAAGTTTGCATGATAAATCACTTACAAATTTGAGGCACATCTGATTAAAACCCTTTTGCCTAATATTAGCTTATTCATGTAAGATTGCGTGTGAATATCATGTTACACCTAATTGAATGGCTCTATTTTATTGAGTCGTTACTTTTGCATAGTATCATTTGGTTTGAGCCTGTTTAAAGTCCATAAATACTTCCTTTAACCCTGTTTAACACTATCCTATTAGTGAAGTAACTGGTTCTGTGTTTGAAAGGCAGAAATGAAGCTTAAAGACTTGCACATAGAGACTATACCCTTTTTGAAACTTGTTTGTTTGACCTTTAGGACAACTAATGTAACATGATCCAAGTTTGTGAGTATGTGTCCTTATCTTAGATGATACTATGCTGCACTTATAAAAATTGCCTATTTATCCAATTATTCATCTATGGAAGCATGTCTATTATGTTTGCTTGTGTTCATATAAGGCTGTCATTAAGAATAAACCATTTAGTGTGCATGCCTATGTGATAGAAGGGTTTAAACATCTTGTCAGTCCTGCCTGTCTATATTCAGTTAAACTTATCAAATACTCATGCCTCTTAACTAAGTGATTGTGTAATGCTTCTTTGTGAACTTGCTAGTACCTATCTGAGCATGATTATCAACCAACTTGAGTAAGTTAAGGTCTAGTGTGGCATATGTTTAATGTGGTGTTGAAAAGAATGTTAAAACAACTTGATAGGAGTCCATGAATGCCACATGTTAAATCACTCTTTGAAGTTTTAAAATGACATGAAATGTCTTAATCCATAAAGTAGTGCACTGATGGTTTATTTGGCTTTTAACTCCTGTCTACATATATTTCATGGTGTGCTCTTTTTTCTTCCCCTTTTGGTGTTGTTTCCCTGCTTTGTTAATATGGTTTTTGAATGTCCAAAATGAATAAATGTGCTTCCCTCTGGATCTAAATACTGATTTCTGTCTGGATATACAAGAAGTATACCTAAGTATACTGGGTATATACAGTTTTGTATATCATTTTTTTGGTGAATAAATGATTTTATTACCAAACAGTGACAAATTACAAAGCCAACCAAGAGCTGACCACCTGTCTATCAAAGATAATAAAAAACAGACCCAATACAAGGAGCCTAACTACAAACTAGCATCAAAACAAAAGACAGAATTACAATCCAAAAGCACCAGAAACAGTGCATAACTCCTACAAACACACAACAGCAGCAGCAGTACTCAGCACCTCATGGAGCATAATTGAGCCTTAATAGCCATGGTTTCTAGGTCTTGATCTCTCTTCCTCTGATATGTAGGTGTAGTGCCAACTCTTTACAAACTCTGTCTACTAGATAGTGTCCCTTCTGAAATGTCATTTGATTCATTTCCCTCCACATAACATATACCACCATTGCAAAGGAGCAACATACACTAGGACCCTGGCCAGATTTCTTCCTTGCCCAGCTTGCAACCCATTATACTTCTGTATTCCAGGCACCAACTGTCCTCTGAAAACCTTGCCACAGCAGGACCTTTTGCCAAACAGTCCTAACAACAGCACAATCAAAGAATATATGGGAAAAGGTCTCAGTAGCCACACCACAGAAGACACAGAGAGGGTCTATATGTACATAAATACTAAATTTCATTAGTCTATCCACAGTTGCCAATCTTCTCATCAGTGCAAGCCACACAACAAATTTGTGCCTTGGATGCACATTAGGGTGCAAAGTAATATTGTTCCAAGGAACTCTTGGACACTGAGGGAGTAGTGCTACATATATCTTTTTGGCAGAGAATTTCCCATCAGTGATGACAGCCTCCAACCTCTCCTGAAGAGCACCTTGAAGAGCAGGTGCAGCTAGTACAAATTCAGCTCTGTATATCATTGGTGTATAAACACTTGTATATCTAGTATAGGTATGGTATATCACTTATGTGGATTTGGAATTGCTGTTTTGTCTTATAAGTAGTATATATTTGGGCCTGTTTCTTTGTGGTTCATGACTATGTTGGGCTTTTTTCTTGTATTCATTGTGAGTTAGGATCTTTTCCTTTACCTGGGCTGCATCTTTCATCATCCTATTTCAAATTGGGCTTGTGGTTATAATTTGGGCTGGTTGTTTTCTCTATGTATGCCAACTGCTTAAGGATATTGTTATGCATGCTTCGTATATACTTGGTATACTTGTGTAGTTCAATTTATATTAGATGAATGAACAAGTCCTAGATATCTTCTAATCCTTATTTTATTTTTGTGTCCCATGTGATTAAATACCGAGGCCACTTGGGCCACTTCCTTGCATTTGAAACCTGATGGGCCTGAGGCCCAGCCTTATTATTTTTTATCGAGTCTGATGGAATTGAAAGGGAAGCAAATATTTGCATTAGAAGGCCCAATCATGGCTGAAAATGACTTGCATTGTTGAAGGCCCAACTATGGGTGAAAATAGTAACTGGTGGGCTTAGGTAGGCCCACCAACCTAAACTTTCTCCTTTATTTTTATACTTGTATATATATGTACTAGTTATCGGAGGCCCGTGCTGTTCCCGCCAAACTCAAAATATGAAATAATATGTAATTTTTATGAAATAAGTATAATTTGTATTATATTTTTCTACCACATAATTAATTTAATGTAATTGTATGTTAATCATAGCCCCACAAAGATAGAGTTAAGGTTTGCGTACATCCTACCTTCCCCAGACGCACTTGTGAGATTACACTAGGTATGTTGTTCATGTAGGTTAATCATATCTTGTTGATAATTTTTCATAATTATTAAGTCTCTTCGTTATATAATTCGATAATTTTTAAAAACAATATATCTATAAGGAAGAACATTTAGTAGGAAAATTAGCAAATATCAAAAGGATGCAAGTGATTCGATATTATATAAACTAACATGATAAAGTATGATAATTATAAATCGGCGAAGATTATAAATAAAAATTATTTTTGTATTTTTATTAACTTATGTGTCAAGTGTTTATGCTAGTTAAATGTGGTTTTTAACATTAGTTTTAGATGAAATTCAAGAAATAACTTAAATTCATTAAAATGAACCTCAAGAATCAATTTAGCTCTTTATTTCATTTTTATGCTTAAAAAGTTTAATTCTTAGTTAACCAAATAAGATATTTTAAAGACAATCCGGTCTTGATTGATAATACTACCTTTATTTTCAACACCATATGACACCATGTAATATTGTTTTTACTTTCTATAGTTGTAAGCACGTATGAGCTTTACTAAAGAAGAAAAATTTTGGAGGTGTAAAACAAATAGAAAGTAGAATATGGAGAAGAACATACGATGTGAGACACAGTTAAATGTAAAGTAAGACCTTATAATGCACCAGTTAAAAAACATTTTGCTCCAAAGTTATCTAAATTAATGTATAAGGACAAATAACGTAAAAAAGGTACCCTCCGCCCGGTTTCTATTATAGGTGTTTTTAGCATGGACACACTCCTTAAAAATCACTCACCCCTAAAAAGTAAGAAGTGTTTTCACTAAATTATTCTTAATGAAAAATAACAAATTTAATATGGGTTCTTGGTTGTGTAAAAATTTACTTAAATGATAATTTTTTTCAAAAAAGTAATTAATACTTTCTTGATTATGTTAAAAGTCATTTATTATGACCTAAATATAAAAGTTAAAAACACCACATACTCCCAAATAAACATATACTTGAGAAGATGAGAAATAAGACTACAACAAATTTCTGAAGGATTAAAAATATTTTTAAGCTTTTAAATGTATTTCGGAAATTGTTGATTATAAAAAAAAAAAATGCTATATTTAGATCAAGAATACTTTAGAAAGAAATTTAAGGTTGCTGGTCACCGATTGCTGAATTGCCTCTACTGTCAAACAATTTAAAAGAAGGCTTAAAAGAAAACCCAATGTCAGAAATCCTCGAATGTCATACTGCAGTTCTTGCATGTCATCTCTTACATGGAAAATTTATCAATTAGGCGTTACAAAAAGGCATGTAAAGATGGTCTTATTTACAAAAATATATTCCTCGCTGTTCAAAAAAGTGTGTTTAAAACGTCATTTACGGTGACACCTTCTTAGAAAATTGGCAAACTTACATAAGAATAGGTAATTTGACTAAATTATCTTTAATTAAATAAGTATTAAGATTTTGTCACTTAATATTAATAAAGATAAATTTGAAAAAATAAGATTAATTTTTTTTATTTAATAACTGAACACTCTTTTTATCAAAAAAAATACAAGCTAAATCGACACTCCTTTTGAAATAAAAAAAAGGAGTACAAGGCAATTGAGGTAATAAAATGAAAAGCAAGGACAATAAATAACGTGCAAAAGTCGAATTGGACATGGGACCCAATTATAGAGGTCTGTGCGGGTCTTGTCTCCAGAAATGAATGAGGGCACTGCAAGGAAAAGTCAAATTATAGCACTCACATGTAAGCATAAAAGGATTTGAAATTGTACCAAATAAAACAATAAAGAAGTGCAATTAGTTAAAGGCCCCTGTGAGGACGACCAAAAACAGCTAACTTCACTTATATTAAGTAGTAATTTGTAAAAACATTTGTAAATATTGAAATCCCTATGAATTTTAGAATTTAGAAGAATGATTAGTATTAGGATGGCGCCTAAACACTCTTAAAAACTTCACTTAATCAGACACTTGCATGAAATCAATATTTTCTCAAGTTTAAAAACTAGTTCAAAACTTTGCTTAAGTCTAAATGATTGTTAAAGGGAACTGAATAGAGGATTTGGGCTTTCCGTCTTTGTGAAAAATCTGAAATTAAATGGACAAGGCAAGAAAAGTAGCTTTTAGGCCTTAATCCCATTTACGGACTGCTTCTTCAAAACAAAAATGCATAATATATTTGACCTTTGGGCCTTATTGTTAAATTGACTGAAATTGGCTTTAGAGTGACTTAGATTCATTTGTAAATTGGAGGTTTATTAGATTCGTGTGATGACCTTCCAAGTCATCTTGCCACATAAGCACATATTTTAGACATGTGGATGCTGCATCATGGAAAAGATGCTAGCATTTGTGGGAAGATTAAGAACCGTGGAGAGTTTTCTTGGAGAGACTACAGATTATAAAATATTTAGGAGAGACTTTCTTGAGAAACCTTAGAATATTACAGGCGTATGGGAATTCTGGAGGGGACCTACTTGTAAATATAGAGGGAAATTTTTGTAACAAA
>NC_081347.1:22293627-22336552 GCF_029784015.1 Lycium ferocissimum | reverse complement strand
TCCCTACCTAGATCAGTTCGTGGTTGTTATATCCCGTATTTTGTACATTGGGACAATCCGAGTTAACCACGATAAGTTAGGGACAAGACTATTCCGGGATATGAAGTCGAGACTTTTAACCACGATCTTGTTTTACTGGCATAAGTGCTTATGATTTTGTAGTATGGAATATTAAGGAAATTTGGGGTCAAAAATGAATTAAGGAAAATTATTAATTCATGAATTATGAGGGCATGTACGGCTTCCGGCCATATGAGGTGTGGGCCAAGGCCACGGAAGCCTAATATATGCTACTAAGGGATGACTAAGCCATCATATTCACCATCTTCATCACTTAGAAAAATCAAGAAACTTGGAGAAGCAAAAACTAAAGACCATTCGGCCATGGTGGAGGAAAAGTGAGGTCCAAAAAATAGCCATAAAAAAAATAGTTTCTTCAGAAAATCAACTAATTGAAGGTCCTTGTTAACGCGGAGTTCTTGTTGAACAAATAAACCACTCGTTTTCATCAATTGTAACCCTAGCCAAGTTGTGAAGTTAAAGAAAAGGTAAGGTTTAATCTTGTTTTTCATATGTTATGAATGATGTGTGCGTATGTTGTATGTAGAAATGAATGAACTTATGAAAATATGCATGATTGAAGTTGAAAGCCGTGTATATGGCTTGTAAGCGTGTAGGTGTGTGTGTTGTGTAGAGTAGTTATGAATTAATTCTATTTAGCATGTTTGGTTGTTATAGTGTGTTGAAGTGAATGAAAATCATGAGGTTGGCATGTTGGAGTGGTGGCCGAATACCCCCCTTGTATATCAAAGAATGAATTAATCTTCTTTAGTGTTTTTGGTTGTTGTTGTTGTGGATTCTAGGATGAGAATGAAGGTTTAATGATTCAAATTGAAGTTGTGATCGTTGTGGGGCTGTTTTGGAAGTTAACGTTATATTAATGTAATTTTTGTATTTATGAGAATGACATTGTTAAAGTGTGGATTATTGGTGTAATTCATGAATTTGGAGAGAGGAATGTGTTGTTGTGTTGTTCTCGGGTTTGGGGTGGTTTTCGGGTGAATTGGAATGTTGGTTGGGTTGTCTTGAATATTGTTTTGGGTTGTTTAAAGCGTTCTTGAATATTGTTTGAATGGGTCCGGATTAGTAATTGAACGTGTGAGCATTGATGTTAGTTTGATTATATGTTGGTTTGTATGTATGTAGTTGAATTGAACATAATTGGAATGTTGTCGAAATATGTGGAGAAGGGTTATTAGCGTTATAATACGTTTTGAATTGATTGTTGATGTTGTAAACATGGTTGTTGGTGTTGTTGTTGATGATTTGGCCGAGTTGAATTCTCGGGGTTGTTGTATTTATAGGAAATGCGCCCAAATTTCGTAGAGATTAAGTGCTAGTTGGAATTGAATTCCTAAATGCCTATAGCTAATGTTTGGTATATAATGACGTTATTGTAGATCTTGGGAGCCGAGACTTAGGTTTGGAGTAGCTTTGAGAGCGGACGAGGTATGTAAAGCCTAACCCTTCTTTCTTTTGGCATGTCTCGTTGTAAATAGGCTATGACACGAGCCTCGAAACTCCACTCTTATGATCCGAGCATGTCTACGATTCTTATTCACCTCTTAGCATCGACATTCTTAATGTAGTAATATTATGGTCCCTATGTCTTTGGTAAGATTGGATTTCAAATATTGCATAAGGATTTTGTCTTTAAAAGAATTCTACGTCTAAAAATGGCCGTAACTTTCATAGACAGAACCGGATCGCCTCGATATGCCCGTAGGAGATTCTGTAGCATATAACGACTATGTCTTCCATAGGCGGGCCCGGATTGGGTTGATGCTCGTCCGTGGGTCCCGTGACTTTCCTTTGCATAGCTCCAACAACTTTGTGCCAGAATTTGATATAACTATCACCCGACCCCCAAGTGTGATTACTTGCTTATTAATTAAGTCTGCAATGATGATTTTTATGCATATGGTTACCCACGACTCTGCTCGTGCATTCTGTTGTATCTTTCGCCGAGTCCCGGGCCGGTTATGTCGTCGTGCGCAGTATGTTATATTCGGTGTTATCTATGTTATGGTTCACCGAGTCCACCGCAGGGCGGGGACCCTATATTTTGGTGTTATCTTGTGTTATGGCGTTATGATGTGTTGTAGAGATATGTCGGGTTATGGAGATATGAAACTTTTACGGTGTTATCTGTGTTATGGGCCAATGACGGGCGGCGACCATATTCCCCGAGCACTATGCATGATTTGTGTTTTAAAAGTAAACGTTTTGGTACTTTGGATATTATACTTATTTTACGTACTTCATTTTGACTATGATTACGATTCGTATTTCTTGCTTTGCATACTCGGTACATATTCACGTCATGCGACCCCCTTTCTTTCGGGGGCCGTTTCGTGCCCGCGGGTACGGACGCCCGTTTCGGTGATCCGCCGGCCTAGGACACCTATTCTGGCATTTGAGTGCTCCCTTTGTTCTCGAGCCTATATTTTGGTATATATTCTTCCGTTGCATATGTATTTGTCTATTCGGGGGTACGGCGGGGCCGTCCCGTCATATGATTCTCGTTGTTGTTTAGAGGTACGTAGACATGTATGTGGGTTGTGGATATTTACGATACATTGTGTTCATATGGTATATGTTTTGGGCGGTCCCATTCGCCGTGCGACCTTGTCGGCTTGCGTTTGTATATATATTTTGGGACGTTACGCCATATGATAGCCTTGCCGACACGTGATATATATTTGCGCCCGGCGGTTTGAGACGAGCGTACGATATTTGTATATGTATAAGTTATCCGTATGCGATTCTCGGCACGAATGTGCTTGGGTGCCCAGCTCGGGCACTAGTCACGGCCTACGGGGTTGGGTCGTGACAGTGGTAGTCTACTTGGATGATATAGTCATCTACAGCAACACCTTGGGGGAGCACGTGGAACACTTACGAAAGGTTTTCCAAGTCTTGCGAGAGAACGAGCTATACACTAAGAGGGAAAAGTGCGAGTTTGCACAATCAAAGGTGCACTTCTTAGGCCATGTCATTAGCAATGGCGAGTTACGCATGGATGAGGCTAAGGTACGGGCTATCCAAGAGTGGGAGACACCTACAAAGGTAACCGAGTTGAGATCCTTCCTTGGCCTTGTTAACTACTACCGGCGTTTTATCAATGGCTATTCAGGTAAGGCAGCACCCTTGACCGAGTTGTTAAAGAAGAACAAATCATGGGGATGGACGGAGCACGCAAAGGCGTTTGAAGACGCCGGCGATAGTGACGAATAACCCGATTCTAGCGCTGCCCGACTTTAGCAAAATGTTCGAGGTGCATACAGATGCTTCTGAATTTGCCATTGGGGGTGTCCTGATGCAAGATAGGCATCCCATAGTGTTCGAGAGCCGCATGTTGAATGATACGGAGCGGCGTTACACGGTGCAAAGAGAGATGGCTTGCCGTTGTGCATTATCTTCGCACATGGAGACATTATTTGTTGGGGTCGAAGTTCGTGGTCAAGGCCGACAATGTGGCCACTAGCTACTTTCGGACACGAGAAGAAGCTCACACCAAAACGAGGCTAGGTGGCAAGATTTCTTGGGCGAGTTCGACTATGTGTTGGAGTATAAGCCGGGCAAGGGTAACGTTGTAGCCGATGCCTTGAGTAGAAAGGCCAAGCTTGCTGCCATTACTTCAGCAAGTTGGGATATCCAAGAGGCTATAAAGAAAGGCATGCAACATGATCCCACAGCCCGACTTATGGAGTTAGCCACCCGGGAAGACGAGGCGTTTTTGGGTGGAAGACGGTATATTGCTCACCACAGGTCGGAGAGTATACGTGCCGAAGTTTGGAGATGTTAGGCGACGTATTATGAAGGAGAGCCACGACACCTTATGGGCCGGTCACCAAGGTCAACGCCGCACTAGAGCCTTGGTTGAGTCGGTCTATTATTGGTCGCGCATGCGTGAGGACATAGAGTGTTATGTGCAGACTTGTCTTGTGTGCCAACAAGACAAGGTTGAGCAAAAGGCAGCCGGGAGGACTTTTGGAGCCACTACCAATAGCGGAGCGTCCATGGGAGAGCGTGACTATGGACTTTATCACCTGTCTACCGAAGTCCAACGATTATGGAACTATCATGGTGGTCGTGGATAGATTTTCGAAGTATGCCACTTTCATGCCCGCTTCACCAGGATGTACAGCTAAGGAAGCCGCCAAACTATTCTTCAAGAACGTGGTGAAATATTGGGGCTTACCAAGGCATATCATCAGTGATCGAGACCCCCGCTTCACTGGGAACTTCTGGAGGGAGTTGTTCGACATACCACCACCGGAGCACTTTTCCACTAGTTTCCACCCGCGAACGGATGGACAAATAGAATGGGTCAATGCCTTATTGAAGTGCTATTTGAGGCATTATGTGAGTGCACATCAGAAGGATTGGGCAAGGCTCTTAGACCTAGCCCAGTTCTCCTATAACCTGTGCAGGTGAGTCCGGGAGCGGGACACCGTTTGAGCTGGCCACGGCCAACAACCACAAACTCTACATTCACTTTGGCGGCGTTAGAGGGGAAGAGTTTGGGGGCTTACCATATGGCCAAGGGTTCGGGAGCGACTTGACAACTGCTAAGTCCCTGCTTGGAAAAAGAGCGACGAAGAAGATGAAGAAGTTTGCCGACCTGACGTCGTCCCACAGATTATAAGGTTGGGGACATGGTTTTGGTAAAGTTTAATTCGAGGCAGTTTAAGACACTACGGGACATGCACCAGAACTTGGTACGGAAGTATGAGGGGCCGTTTAGGATCGTTGCGAAGGTGGGCAAGATCTCATATAAGTTAGAGTTACCGCCTCATCTTAAGATTCACCGCGTCTTTCATGCTAGCGTGCTCGAAGCCATACCATGAAGACAAGGATGATCCCGGTAGGTCGGTCGGTCGGGCGCCAATTACTATTACCGTCTCTCGATCGGGAGAGATTGAGGCTATTTTGATTACCGGGCCGGGCGAAGACAAGGAGAGAGAAAGCCACCGCCATGTTTTTGGTCCATTGGAAGGGGCAATCACCGGAGGAGGCCACATGGGAGCGATACGAAGACTTGTGGCAATTTAAGGACAAGATTTGAGAGTTCATGTTGCAACAATGCGCCGCGGTCGTCGCAATATCAGGTGGGGGAGAATGTGATGACCTTCCAAGCCATCTTGCCACATAAGCACATATTTTAGACATGTGGATGCTTACATGGTAAAGATGCTAGCATTTGTGGGAAGATTCTAGAGCCATGGAGAGTTTTCTTGGAGAGACTCTAGATTAACATAAAATATTTAGGAAGACTTTCTTGAGAAACGCTTAGAATATTACGGCATGTAGAGAATTCTAGAGAGGGGACCTACTTGTAAATATAGAGGGACTTGTGTAACAATTATTATTTATCCATTAGCCCCTAAGTGAGTAGTATAAATAGAGGGGCATACATTTATAAAAAAAACCATCAAGCAAAATCAATTAAGTCTTCTATAATAAAAAGCTTCCTTCTAGCAAATTTCTCTTGTCTTTCTCAATTACTATTCCCTTAGAGATCTTGAGTGTAGTAAACTAGGCTGACTTGGTATAGCAAGATCGTGAGCAAGTTGTGCAAGAACGTGAGCGAGTTGTCAAGTGCCGCATGTGCGCTTAGTTGAAGACTAAGGACGTGACACTTGGGATATAAAATTCAGAAATTTGAGAACTCAACCCTTTAGCAAATAAATTGGGTTAAGACCTGTGTGGACTTGGATAAATTTTCAGAAAGAGAAAACATTTGTGGGACGAAAGCCCGACTTAAGGGACCAAAAAACAAAGGGAGATCTACTTGGACTAAATTGAGATAAGATGGCTTTGGGTATGAATATACGTTGACTTATTGAGCTTCAATGAATTAAAATGGACTTAATAAAATTTTCAATTATAATATATATATATATATATATATATATATATATATATATATATATATATATATATATATATATATATATATATATACACATTATCAAAAATTGGAAATATACACAATATTTTCTTATATATATGTAAAATAAAACCTATAAGTACTAAACTCATTTATTAGGACTAAAATAGTAGCTACTCTACTTAGGAGAAGTCCCGAGTGTGTCTTAGTCTGGCAATAAAGTGAGTTGAACACTTATACGGATTTTTTGAACCCAAAACCCATTTTCTAAGGGGACCTTTTTGCCGAAATTTTGAATTTTATGATAAAAATGAATGACACTTTTTGCGGAAAATTAAGCTTAAGCAAATAAATACGTTAATCACACATTAAAGCTCGTAGGTCAACCGTATTCTATGGATCCTTAATACTAGGATGGTTAAAACCTTCCCTAGGGGATCACCAGAACCCTTACCTCGAACTCTAGTCAAAAATGATTTTTCTCTTACTTGATAAACCCTTTTAAACCCGGTTTTCCTAATTTTCCTTAAATAAATTGGGTGGCGACTCTAAAAATACTAAAATCCAGTTAGAACACCGACAACCTCTTAGTAGCTTTTATGCACCGGCGTAAAAGTGAACCGTAACACGCATAATTAAAGAAAGTGACATATTTTAACTGGTTAACTTATTCAAGTAATAAGTGCTTAAGAACACGCGCAGAACCTTTTTCAAAATTTTGAGTCGGATGTGTCAAGTAGAATTACTTTTTAATGTGTCCGGGTGCTTAATTGAAACAAGCTGTAATTCAAATGTCTAAATAAAATTTACTGACAAATATAAGAGTTATCGATATATTCTGCCTTTCTTTTACCTTCTCTTTTCTTATTAGTCATGGGTCCATCTATATTCTTTTACCAACAATTGTGGCTCCATTGCCATCCTTACTGCAGAATCAGTATAAGTTGGGTGAATGATATATAGTATAATTTTTCTTGGTAAATAGTTATTTTCATCCGACATTTATACCAAAACAATTCAATTTATCATGATTAAGTGATTAGTAAAGTAAAAATATATATATTAATCAATTATAGCTTAGTAATATATGTATAATCAAATATATATCATTCATTTGGTAATTGGTGTAAACAACCAAAAATAACTAACTTTTACCATCTTTCTCCTTCCTTGAAGCTCCAACCACGCTCAAAGAAAAATCAAATACTGTTTTGAGTAACAAACATAACTAACCAAGAATAGCTAAGTCATTGCTGACTCCCCCTTCCAAACCTCGCTTACCATTAAAGATTGCGATCGAGTAATAAATACTTCTTTCATATTTAATCAGTGATTTCAGGTTCGAGCTGCTTTATTAAGAAGTGGTTTACTCCTAAAATAGAATTTTTCGGTGTGAATTCAAATTTATCAAATTTTAAAGCGGATGCGGAAAATTGAATGCGAAACCAAAAAGACACCCTCGGGTCCACAAAACAGATTTCCAAAGGATTATTTGATCTTTTACTAGATCACTTTTTAAATTTGTCCGCGTTAGTTTATTGGGCGAAATTTGGCCTTTGAAAGTTATTGAATTAATATTTTTCTGCAGACAAATTTAGCATTCTAAGATATTTAAATAGTGGTCTAAAATAGACCAATTGGACAATTGTTGCACTTGAGGGGACCCTCAGCATGTGGATGCATGAAATTTCACCTTTTTTTTTTTGTCCAATCTTTAATTTCTTTGTAACTTTGTTAAACTCATCAGTCTTTTCACGTATCTATGGAAACATCTGATAAAAATAAAAATAAGTCTTCTCACTTCTGTGATAGATCAGATAAAGATGGAACGAGAAATATAAAAAATAAAAGGAGTTGGGACAAGTAATCTTCCAAAAAGACTAACATGGGCGCTCATGGTTTTTGATTATTTCTTAAAAAGCTAACTTTTTGTTGACATAGTCTCATTATTTGGTTCATCATAGAATTTGACCGATGATTTTCTTATACAATATATAGGGGTGGAAATGGTCCAACATAACATAACATTTATAATTTTAACAGAAAAAGATCGAACTTTTATATTATTTTCATGCTTAAACGTATAACAATAAAAATATTTTTGTTCTTCTGCAACGACGGACTCTTTAGCTTCATCTAGTGTTAGATTCCCCAACTTGCTTCTCTCTTAACGGACGCCCCTTTAGTCAGGTACTTTTGATAACCATCATTTGACCGCTTCCAACAATCAACTCATGTACTGTCAATTTCTAGTATATTACGTGGAATATGTGTGTTGTAGACCAAAAAATCTTTTGAAAAAATTGAAATAAAATTATTAAAAAAAATATATAATGAACAAAAAACCAATTGACCTAATTAAGTTTAGTTTTCTCCTTAAAATCTTTCTCCAACCAAAGGAAAAATAAAGAATAATGATATGAGTGTTTTAAAATCAACCTAAAAGAGTTAGTACAATATATCAAAAGATGGGCAAGAACAATAAAGCGATAAAGAGAGGAGATAATTTCTTATTTCATCCAAGTAATCAAGTATGTTCAAGTGTGTAAACATTACATTCAATCCTACTATTTATAGGAATACATTTAGGACATCAAAGGGCGTGCCATAAACATGGGTAATAATATTTGGGGGTTATAGAAATAAAGTGTGGGAGTAGTGGTCATGAAGTAATGGGAGTTACTTCTACAAGGGTTATGAACTCGGAGGAAGTGAGACATGATGGATATAAATTATTCATGATATTTTGTATATAAAAATAAGTTTTTAAATAAAACATGAATAATTATATCCTATTCTCGCATATTTTCTAACAAATTCTACCGGACGAAGAGTACTACAGAAGAATAGAGAAGAAACAAACCAACGGATACAAAAGAGAGTACAAAATCTCTCTGATGATGTATTACGTGAAGTAGCTTCAGAGACCACTACTAAAGGCATGTGGGAAGACCTGTTTATGAAAAGGACAATAGAGAATAGACTCCACTTGAAGCAGAAGCTCTACACATTTCATATGGATGAATGTGGAGATTTGTTAGGATCGGGAGTCCGGGATAATGCTGAATTAGACAAAGCAGTTAATTAAAGACAATAACAAGGATAATGGGAGACAAAGATTTAACGTGGTTCGGTCAACTTGACCTACATCCACAACTAAAAGAGGAGCAAATTTACTAACACCAACGGATACAAAAGAGAGTACAAAATTAGAGTAATTAAAAACTCTAATATCCCCAAACCCCCAAGAGAATAACCTCACAAGATCACTCCAATGGGTTCACACAAGTGTTTCCCAACACACAACTCTCTTACACACACAACTCTCTTACAATAATACTACAAAGAAGAGAAAAGACAAAGAGAAAGAGAAGCTCTTCAAATTGTTTTTGATGTGTCTTCAGCTATTGGAAGCTCTTCTATTTATGGCAAGAAGTACTTGGTCTCCAAGTTTGTGATGCCATGGGTAATGTCATGAACAAATGTATCCACCACACATATAAAAACTTGGTGCCCACCACTTTCATACTCACACCCGTCAAGTGTTGGCATTAAGAAAGAAGTTGTAAAATCCACGGGTGTGACAACCACTTTCATACTCACACCCTCAAGTGTTGGCATCAAGAAAGAAATTGCAAAATTCATGGGTGAGACTACCGTTGTCATACTCTCACCCATCAAGTCTTGCCATCAAGAAAGGAGCTACAAAGTTCACGGTTGTGACCATCACTCCAAGAAATGCATTCATGGGGAGATACTATATTTTCCTATAAATAGAGGCATCACTTTACTTAGAAATTATCTAATCCAATCTTGAGAAAGACATAAGAAATAGTCTTTGCTCTATTTCTCTTCTTTTTATTTATATTTGTAGGAATAGTATTTTATTTTATTTTAATATCTTTCTCACATACTCCTTAATGGAGTAGTTTCTTTTTGTTGGGATAGTTGAAGAAGCTTGGTATGATGTTATAATAATTATCTTTACTTTAATTCTTTCATGTGTTGATATTCAAATCCTTGATCTTGCTTCTTTTAGTCCTAATTCTCATGGAGGGATTAATTCAAGCTAGTTTATTGATTAAAAAATCTCAATATTATTTCTTTTAGTCCTAATTCTCACGGAGGGATTAATTCAAATAATTTAGTTGGTTTAAAATTGTTATCTTATTTCTTTCGATCCTAATTATCACGGAGGGATTGACTCAAATAAGTTTAATAATTTGAGGCGTCTCTATTTTATTGCTTTCAGTTCTAATTCTCACGGAGGGATTGACTCAAATAAGTTATTGATGTAAGGGCTAATCGCAAGAGGTCTTTATTCCTCACAACACAAATCAAGTCAAATAAGTTTTCCTATTCTTTTGTGAAATTTTGTTAGAATAAGATTTTATTATAACTATATCAAGTGGATTCAACGACTCCCAACTCTTTTCTTTTTAAATTTTCTAATAAGTTGTTTGTTTTATTTTAAGTAATTTATAATTTCAAAACCTCCCGTTTCATCAATTCGATTCTCTCAAATAGTAACCAAGACAATACACATACGCCTAGGTGGTTCCAACCTCTGTGGGACGATATCTTAAACTATACTAGAATTTGACAGAGTACGAGCGACACTTTGGCCTCGTCAAGACATAATGGTGAAGAGTAGTGGGGAGAACTACATGGACATCCACATTAATATATTTCATAATACTCCCCCTTGGATGTCTATAGATGATATGCCTCGTTAAACCTTACTAGGAAAAACCCAGTGGGAAAAAATTCTAGTGAAGTAAAAAGAGTACACATATCTTGTAATACTCATTGCTTGCTGCCTCATTAAAAAGCTCGCAAGGAAAACCCAGTGGGACAAAACCCCGACTAAGAGAAAAAGAGTACAACGCGTATTATACTCCCCCTGATTAAAATATTACTTAATTCTTGGAGACGACGCATCCAAATCATGTATACCTACTTCTCAAATGTCGAGGTTGGTAATGCTTTAGTGTACCCATCCGTCAAATTATCAATCGAACGTATTTGTTGAATATCTACTTCACCTTTCTGTTGAAGATCATGTCTGGAAAAGAACTTTGATGAAATGTGTTGCATTTTGTCTCCTTTGTTATATCATTCTTTCAATTGAGCTATGTAAAGCTTTGTACAATATTGTTGAAATCTTCATTTCCAAATAAACATCATACTATTGCAAAATGTGCTGAATTATTGATCTCAGCTAGACACATTCCTGACTTGCTTTGTAAGTAGCTATCACCTTGGCATGACTTGAATAAGTATCAATAATTGACTGCCATATAGAACGTCATAATGTGGCAGTACCCTTACATGCAAATCGGTATCTCGCTTGAAGAACAAACTTCATCTAATAATAAAACAATGCCCTCTATTTTACATAACCAACAAAACCTTGATAATATTTGTTAGGATAAACATATCTATATATATTAATAATTTCTTTTGCAGTATGCAATACAATATACTCATCATTATCATGAGGTCAAAATGATGTTATTTATATTTAGCGACATCACAACCATTGGGGTACTGAATGGAATCGCTTTAACTTATATAAAGATTTGTTGAAGCTTTATTTTCGTAAACCTTAAATGCTTTAAACCAATTTAAATCCCTAGGGATTTTCTTTCATTGTCTATATAGCCATATTGGCAACAATCAATTATATGCATTCAAAATTTTCATATATTACCAGACTGATAAGAAACCCCATTACATCCACCACAGGAGAATATATACATCTCCATACAATAATGTCAAGACTTTTGCAAAAAACCTTTATGCCACAAGGCACAAGTCTTACTTTATATTTACGATTTGTATTTCTCATTTTACTTTTCGCACAAGAACCCATTTGTACCCCCACTAACATTATACCTTGAGGTCCTTGGACTATAGGTCCAAAACATCACTTTTCCAAGTGAAACAAAATATACTTGAACTGCATATTTTATTTGGCCAATCATTATATCTGTCTACATTCTTTGACAGATTTGAATTCAAGATCCTCATCACCATCTAATGTTGAGCACTACATTAGTTCAAAGATACCGTCGACGATTATTTGATTTTGTTTCCAATGCGACATAACTTATTGAGATCTCTCTATTCTCATCATTTTCAGGTACCTGAACCTTTCCTAATGTTTTATGAAGTTTATGTCGTGGTACTCTTTTAAAGCACACCCTCATTATTATGACCATCTTGATCATTTGCTCCTCTCCTTCTTCAAGGAGTTTTATGTTTGGAACCGATTGGTCTATCGACATAGACTCTGTCCTAGAAGGACTTCAATTCTAACCGGAGCATTTGCAGCTGGAATATAATATTCAATTTTGGGTCAGCAAATGTGTCTGGCGGTTAACCTAAATTATCTTTTCAACGAGGATCATACCAGTAATAATTCATTACATACATCTCATTTTTCAGCCGCCTATCATCCTTCCCCCTAATGTTAGAAAATCTAACATTTACCTCCCAACATTATTTGGGGACTCATCTGTATGTGTTGTGGTGGAACAATTAAATCATATACCACACATTCAAATTTTTAGATGGGAATTATTTGGTTCCTGACCCTGAACCAATTATGATATGGAAACTTTTTATATCTTGTTGGCTTGATACATACAAATACTGCTACATATTAAATAACAAATCTCATACCAAATTTATTTTTGGGAGATTTGTTCTCATAACCAACTGTTTAGCTATAATTGAGGCATACAATTTCTGCTAAACCAATTTGGATATAAACCAGTATTATCAACATAATTTCGTAGTTTGGAACTGTGCTCTTAATTTATAAATTGAGCAAACAACCTTGCAAAAATCAAGTTGCAAGTTGATACCATATGCACATGTGACCATACCATAGATGCATCTATTAAAATCATATAATAATAAGCGGTCCACATGGCAGGTGAACGAGCCCATATTAACCTTTTATTTGTTCCAAAAATCTGGGAATGCAATCCCAACCTTAGCTAGTACAATGATCAATTTACCATGAGAACAAGCAGCACAGGAGAATTTTTGAAGAATCTTTTATTTCTTTAATATATAACCACGTGAATTCTCAATTATTTTCGCATCACATTTGAACCGGGATGGCCAACCGGTCATGCCAACCGATATTTTTTGATAGAACTTCTCGCATGTGATTTCATCATCATGCATATATTTTTGTAGTTCAAACAGGAGGAAAAGACGGGTAACCTTTCACATAAATATTTATAACACCTTCGATTGTAGTAATATTAAGATATTAAATCTTCTCATAATTTATAGTCTCAATATAATTCATATTTGACCAACGCCTTTGAAACTCAAAAAGTTTCTTTTGAGGCTTACTACAACACCATTATTATGACCAATTCATTCCTCCAGGTAGTAACAAATTAGCCTTTTTAGAGCTCCCAATTAATTATGTACTACCACATTTTTCATAACACCATCCTTATGGTGAACATCTCCTTTTTGGAGAAAATTATTGTCTTTATGGTCATGGCCAAAACCTTTATAAGCAAGAATTATTTCTTACATTTACCTTTCGGTAATTCATGATAAGACATACCACAATATTTGTGACGTACTAAAAGTAAGCGATCAATGACCGTTTATGCCAAAATAAAATTTCTTTATTTCTCTCAAACCTCCCGTAGAGGTTAGTTGTATTCAACCATACATAAGCACGTCCTTATACATAATTTTACACATTTCACTTTAAAAAATGGGCGAGCATTCACTATGCCTATCACAAGTCACATTCTCTTCGAGGAATGAACTATAGTCATATATACGTGCTTCATAAATTTTCATTATAAGCCCATTGTCTTTATCATGTTCATAGACCCACCTCGATATCACTTTGAAATTGTATCCCTTGCTTTGATGGAGGATTTATAAATTTTCATCAAATTAGGTCGCACGACAACCGCGTGCCCAATGACCTTTTCATACCATATTGATGACAAAAATTGCCTTCACCTTTAGAAAGACCATTTTGAGAACCCATAGTGATCTTCTCTTATATTACCACAATGATGATTAACATTATTTTGTCCTTTCTCACACCCATGTTCATTTAACCACTTGTTTCCATTTCGACTTGTTATGCACTGCTACCACATTCCCCTCACGGAATGGAGCATATCAAGTGGGACGGGCTTCACGATTTTTCATCAAATACACATTATTTTGCCTTAGTCATCATTATATCATCAATATAGTGCGTTAGGATTTAAACCCAACGTCTTACACATATAAAGGCATTTTAGGCCGTAATTCGGAGGGACTCAAACCCAATATCTTTTAATGAATCATGGTTCACAGGAACTCAAACCCGATGCCTAACTCTTTTGGTGCGATGGGACTTGAATCCACCGTCTTACCCTCAATCAATGGCATAATAGGCCAAAATACATTGAAACTCACTCTCGAGCCTTTAAAAATATATATTACCATTGCCGATGATTATAGACGCATACTTTAGTCATAACAAGGCTTTGAGAGTTTTTCCACCTCTCGTGGTTATGAATGTAAAGTTTCTCATAATTAGCACTTGAACGGAAATCAGCATGAAAATCTGCCTCTTTATTCTTCAATTTTTTCTATAACGAAAACGCATAACATAAATCAATGTGTAAAGCCGTTAGAGTAAAATAATCCAATGTGTTCGACCTCCTTATATAACACATATGTAATACATAATTAAATTATTAGAATTCAGGAGAAATTCAATTTAGAGGCCAAACAGAGACTTGAAATGGTTAAGACCGTCACCAAACTAGTAGTAGTCTTTAGGGTAGACTGTCATGTACATCTACACCATCATGAGAAAGGATCACAAGGAAGGTTATGAGATATAATTACTAGTAATTATGAGAGTAATTATATCTCATAACCTTCCTTGTGATCCGTTCTCATGATGGTGTAGATGTACATGACAGTCTACCCTAAAGAATGAATCTCATACGTTAGTGTAACAATTAGTGCAATAAAAATAGAGATTACCAGAAACATAATTTTCTTCTTAAATCAAACGTTAAAACCAATTTCCCTTTCGAAAACGTATGGTAGTGAATGGATAGTGCAAGACATGAGTGCATATAATACCCACACATGTGTGCACCTATGAATCATATATTTTCATCCTTCTCTTTTTAACGTGACACAATGCATAAATAGAGGTTATTAAAACCAAAAGTAGTAGATTATACCTATGCACAGAAACAAAGCTATAGTACCAGTAATTGTTGAAAGAAACATACCTCACCTTCTATACTTAATTTGGTTATAAAAAAATCATACAGAACTTCGAATCTTACTTTTGGAGTTGATGATCGGTAGCAGTACTCATATCTATGATAAATCTTGCAACCTAAAGGGTATGAGGATCCCAAATCGTGAAAATAACTACCACCAATTCTTGATGAAGAATGAGCAATTCGTGCTGATAACGTGTTGTAAAATCAACCTAAAAAAGTTAGTACAGTATATCAAAAGATGAGCAAGAACAATAAAGTAACAAAGAGAGGAGAGAATTTCTTACTTCATCCAAGTAACCAAGTATGTTCAAGTGTCTAACCATTACATTCAATCTTACTATTTATAAGAATATATTGAGAACATCAAAGGGTGTGTCATAAACATGGGTAATAACATTTGGGGGTTATAGAAATAAAGTGTGGGAGTAGTGGTCATGAAGTAATGGGAGTTGCTTCTACAAGAGTTTGTTTATCCCGATTTTAGGTAATCAATTGAATTTGTGAGTGAGGTGTAGGATATGTGGACCTATTTTAATCTATTTTTGGTTAATATGGAACGTATATGAACTCGTGTGTAAAGATAAGAATACGTATATGGATATGTATATCAACAACTTGAGCTAAGATGCAAGCGTTGACGTTTAAAGCTAATATGTTATTGAATGAAAGATCACAACCCCACAGATTCAGACTAAGGAGAAATAAAGACAATGCTTTAATATATATTTTTTGCTTATTACAATATTCTAGATCTCAAGAAGCCAACCCTCAAAAGTAGAGAGATGCCCCCTATTTATAGTTTTGCCTTATGGGCCTTGCATACAATATAAAGCCCTTTTAGAATAAAGAAAACCCTAAAAGGATAAGGTTGGGCCGTACGGTCTGACACCCGTACGATTGTCGGTACAATGTGGCAGAACGGTCTTGACGCGTGGCAATTTTGTAGCCGATTAACCGGACTAACGGCCACGATCAACTCGGTCATGGAGAAATCGGGCTAACGGCCACGATCAACTCAGTCATAGAGAAACCGGACTAACGGCCACGATCAACTCGGTCATGAAGAAACCGGACTGGCTGTGGTGCGGAGTTTGGTCCGGAGATACCGGACCAAACAGTTGCTTCTCGTTTCTCGGATCGGCCCTTGTGAGTGCAATTCCACCGGTCCGAAGGAAAGACTCGGTACTCATGCACATGTCTCTTCTTATCCCGGTCCCCGTCTCGCATTTGATCTTGCATACTTAGATTTTACCGTATACAGAGTTATGAACATGGAGGAGGTGAGACATAATTGTGAAGAATAGTGGGGGCAACTACATAGACATTCACATTAATATATTTCATAACAATGAGAAAAACACAAAGAAAAAGGAGAAAAAGGAAGAAAATAAATTGCTTCGTCATTGCTGACTCCTCGGATCTTAATGATAGGACCCGGTTTAGGTTTTATTTTAAAAGGAAAAAAAAAATACAAATGAAGTCCTGTTCGAATAACAAAGTTAGGTTCTAGAAGGTATATCTGCTATTATGTGGAAAGAGACATTAAACGAGAAAATGTAACTTTACCCATCTATTCAAGCAACCCCCCCCCCCTGCCCAAAAAAAAAAAAAAAAAAGTCTTTACCCATCTATAATTTCACAACGCCTGTAACGGTAACCCCTTCAAGACTTAAGTCTTTTTTATAGTGATTGAAGTTTAGTAACTTTATTATTATAATTAGTAAAATTTAAAGGGTTAAAATTATTTTCATTCCCCAATTTTGCTTTAAAAATCAAAATTTTCCCTCAACTTTGAACAATAGACATTCCCCCCCCCCCCCTTTATACTATGCAATGATTAATTCACCCTTGTTTTTTCCAATCCTCCATTTATTTAATACATTTTTACATTATAGATAATATTTATTTTTTTAATCTACGTATTTGTAGATTCTTATGTAAGTTCATTAATATTAAGTAGAATAATACTTTTATGAATTTGTAACAAAATCTAATGATTGTTAGTTCAATATTACATGCAGTAAGTATGTATATATGTATATTTAAGTTTCACTTCTCTCTTATTCTCTATTGTTTATATATAGGCCAAACGCATCGACGATTTTTGTGGTCGTCGACAACTTTTCAACAAGCGGCACAAAAGTGGCCGCTTGTTCCATTTAGACACTTCGAGTGGGTTATTCTATTCCACTTAGACACTTTTTGCAGATTATCGGAGCAAAACCAACACCAAAGGGGGCGCCACCTCATTGCACATCCAACCAGCCCAAAAGCCTCAATTTTTAATGGTCAAAACTCCACGAATTTACAAATTAGTGAATTTACAATTAAAATGAGTCGGCACAATTTAATTGAGTTGGCACAATTTAAAGGAGCTGGCACAATTTAATTGGCCACTTAATCCATGTAGGAGACGACTGGTGTTGGTTTTGCTCCGATAACGGTACAAAAAGTGTCTAAGTGGAATAGGAATGACCCACCTGAAGTGTCTAAATGGAACAAGGGCCACTTTAGGTGCTCAAGTGAAAGAAGTGGACGACCACAGGTGTTTGTCGATGGGTTTGACCTTATATACATAAACAAGTTTTGGTTGTCACTAATGGAATATTTCTTAAATTATAGTACTCCCTCTGTCCCAAAAAGATTGTCTTTCTTTCCCTTTTCATCTGTCCCAAAAAGATTGTCCCCTTTCTATATTTAGAAACAATTTAACTCTATGAGATGATTTACAGCCACACAAATATCTAAAGCTTGTTTTGGATCACACATTTCAAAAGTCTTCCTTTATTTCTTAAACTTTGTGCCAAGTCAAAAGTGTTACACCTCGAAAAATTTCCCGTTAACGTACAGTGAATAGACTAACGAAGGGCACGAAGTATACGATGTCTTGGTAAGTAAGAAATAGCATTTGATAATTCTAAATGAGATTTCAAAGACATTCGAGGTAGGAGACGAAAGTTGTTAAGGAAAACAAGGTATATGTTGTGTGTCGGGTAAGATTTACGAGTATCGAATTAATGATGGCTTAATGATGTTTCGGAGAAGAGTTATAATGTCCCTTAGATTGGTATTGAGGTGTTAAACAAGTGTCAAGAAGGCTTCATAAGGATTGGAGGTCAAACAAGTCGACGAGAACGAACTTCGGAAAGTTGGGCATTATACGGCCAAACATACTGGCCGTATGTTCAACCATATCCTGCCCAGAATGGCAACTCCACTGGACCAAATATACGGCCAGACATACGGTCCATATAATTTATACGGACCGTATGTTAGTCCGTAGATTGGTGTCAGGCCAGATTTTTAAAAATGATATAAGAGACCCCAAGTTCATTTATTTCATTTCATTTTCACTCCACACCTCAAGAACACTCTAGAGAACTCTCCACTCTTCATCCACAAGAACCTAAGAGAAATTGATGATCAACTTCATCAAACCAACAAAATTAAGTGTATGAAACATATTAAAGTTCATCCAAGCCATGGAATTCCAATGGAAGTGAACTAGGGTTTTGGTGCAAGAGAAGTATTTCCACTCAAGGCTTATTCCTACACTATCTAAGGTAAGTTTTATGATCTTTTCATGTAGTTTAAGGTAATGAGAGGTTGAAAGACTTAGCTTATGGAAGGAGATAGAAAATGGGTCACAAAGATATGAATAATGAGATTTTGAGTAGTAGTTTGGAATGAGTCATGAATATTGATATGTTGTGATTGTAAGTATGCTATAAGTGACATTTAGAATATGGGATAAGTATTATATGTGAGAAAACGCAATAGTGAATTATGACCATGATTATGGAGGAATTGAAGTGAAATTATGAAATGTGGATAATGCAGATGAATGATGATTGTTGCTTATAATATTGTGAATGTTGTTATGGATGTTTGGGAGTTGATATGTAATATGAGGAAAGTTGTATAAACAAAGGAAATGCTGCCCAATTTTCTCTAGCATTAGTAAGCACGTTCATATAATCGATTAGCTAATGTTAATGCGAATTCTCTTGAAGGTAGAAACGTGAGCATCGAAGGAGAACGATCAAACGATAGAATAGCTAAACGAAAGAGGTATGTAAGGCTAGTCCCTTCTTTCTAAGGCATGACTCCTATGGCATGAATTCTCCTATATTCCCATGACTTTCCTACACATCGGAAACTATGAGTCTATGGTTATAAAGAGCTTTTCATAAGATAAAGAAAAGAGATACGATATGAGCATGATGATGATAACTATGAGTTGAGCCTAAAAGTCTAAAGTTCATGATATGCTAATTCCATAAAGTTCTTGCTATGGATACGATATGATGTTTCTATAACCTAATGACCCTAAGTATAGTTCCATTGATGCTTTTCCTTGTGTGCACTCACCTTAAATGTTAGTCCCTCCAAGGTGAGATATAACGATTATGATTACTCCATAACGTAGTCGAGGGTTCACGACCTCATGTCACCCCGACATAGCCATGGTTACCTTCAAGCTTTAATGTATGATTAATGATGAATATATGATGGTGCTAAGTTATGATAAGGTTATGATATGCCTATGAAATGTGTGATAATGATAAGTTTATGTTGACTATATGACGATATGATTCCACCGTGCCTAGTTGGCCGGGCATGTCACCGCGAAAGCGGGCTGCATACGATTCCACCGTGCCTAAATGGCCGGGCATATCACCGTTAAGGCGGGCTGCTATGTTTACACCGAACCTAGAGGGCCGGGCATGACACCACTAGCGGGCGGCATATGATGGTTACCCGGACGCGGGTTAGAGATGATGATATATATATGATACGATGATGTATGCGCTATGATGATACATGTACTATGATTATATATGATATATGTATGAAATGTATCCACCCTTAAAAGTTACGCAGGTTATATCTTCATCTTATATCTTATGATTTCTCTATTATGTTCATTTCATTCATGCCTTTCATACTCAGTACAATGTTCGTGCGCGTCCGTTTTCTTTGGACGCTCGTGTTCGTGCCCACGGGTAGGCGGGGAGGTGATCCGGACTCGTAGGAGCTACTAGCGGACTTGAGAGCACTCCATTGTTCGGAGGTGCCATTGATTTATTCTTTTGTATATATATATATATATATATATATATATATATATATATATATATATATATATATATATATATATATATATATATATATATATATGTTTTGGGCATGACGGGGTCCTGTCCCGTCCATATGTCTAGTACTCTAGTAGAGGCTCGTAGATATGTATGTGTGGGTAGTATGGTCTCACGATGTCCTTATTGTATGTACATTTTTTTTTATAGCCGAGGGACTTATGTATATAAAGGTAAATGTTTCGAAGTGAAAAATGGTTTTTCCTATGATTTGAGTATAAGATTTATGAATGAACGCTTGATGAGTACGATGGGTAATGGTATGAGCGGTGCTCGGTGGTTAGCTCTGGGTACCCGTCACGACCCGACAAAAAGAGGACAATATTTATTATGTCCAGTTCTTTTTCACTTGTATAAATAAATATTGAAGTTTTGATTATTTTTAATAAAATTAATTTTTTGTTTATCTTGTTAATTTATTTTATTATAGAACATCATTAACTTATATGCTCAATTAGTATTTTTCACTTTTTTCTTTGCCTAGGAGATAATATTTATGTTTCATAAGAAATTTGTTAAATAAATTAAAAAATGAAAGATATCATGATTTTAAAGAAGTAAAAAAAATAATAATTAATAATGTGAGGGTAATAGGCATTTAAAAAGATCAATTTGGGGGTGGGGGGGGGGGAGGGGTTGGGGGTGGTGTGTGGGATTGTTTGAGAGGGGAGTTTGATTTTTAAAGCATACTTGGGGGTGTAAATGATTTTCATCCAAATTTAATTATATTATTTATTTTGCATCCAAATTTAATTATATTATTATTTTGTATTTACTATTATTATACTGAAAATAGTTCAATCACATGTGGAATTAACTCTCAAAACGTTGATGCATATTTATTGAACATACGTGTCAATAAAGGTGGTGTAGTGAATAATTGCCACCTTATGTTGAAACCTCGACGGCAATTTGTTCTGTAAAGTTAATATTCTCGTACACTTCAAAAGCAATTAGACAATGACAACAAAAAAGAGCAGGAAACAAACAAAGGTTTTATTAAGAATTGAGAAAAGTCTTGTTTTTGCAGTGTGTCGACTCTACAAAAGTCTTAATCTATCTATATAAATCCATTAACATTGAATAGATAGATACTCTAGAAGCTCAATTGCTCACATATACATATTTATACATATTTTTTCGTTTAGTTTGACATTAAACTTCTTCAATTATTAATGGGAAAAAGGCCTGATTTACCCCTCTACTATTAGAAATAGTTCACATTTACCCCCACTATACTATTGGCACAAATTTGCCCCTACCGTTACCTAAGTAGCAATATTTGCTCCCCGTTTGGATGGCAGTCCACCGTGGTAATTAAACTTCCACGTGGCCTGACATTTGGATGAGGTGGAATGCCACCTCACCACCCTCTCCCCTCCCCATTTCTTTCTTCTACCTCCAACAAAGCCACCTCCAACCACCATTGAAGCCATACAATTTCTGCAAATCAGATTCAAGTAACCACACCACCAACCACCCTCAAACACCGGAAAACCTCCGCAACCACACCACCACCGGCGACCACACCACCAAAATAACCTTAACTCCGGCGAACCCATCTCTACAACCACCACACGCCATTGCCCCGTCCTGTCTCTCTCTCACCTTTTCGATACCCCACACCACCACCCCCAAGACAACCAAACAACCTTTTCCCCTTTCTCCGCCATCTCAACCCAAATGCAAAGAACCCATTACCAATCAAAATCTCCACTTTGTCATACCATTTCCACTCTCAAACCCCAATTCAATCTTCCCACCACTGCCCTCAAATTCATTTGAAATTACCCTCTTATTTTCAAAACTTTCAGGCATTCAATACCCAAATGTTGTATTTTCACACAATGATGAAACCCCTTTTCTTAATCTTTCACATTATCGTAAAGATTTAGCAGAAAGATTAGCAATGATGTTAATGCTTACAAGAGTTAAAAGACATTCTTTTATGTTATTGAAAGATTTAAACTTTTTATCTAAAAGTATCTTTAGATTTGTCAAATGGATTTTAAGAATTTTAATGGTTGTGAGGTTTTTGGGTTGGAGTTAGATAAATGGACAGTATCCGGGTAAAGTGATAGTAGTGGCGGTTATGGTGATTCCGGTGAGATGGGTTAGTGAAAAAGAAGATATAATTGTTGGAGGAGATGGTGGTGGGGTGTGGCTTCAATGGTGGTTGGAGGTGGCTTTGGTTGGAGGTAGAAGAAAGAAATGGAGAGGGGAGAGGGTGGTGAGGTGGCATGTCACGTGGCATGCCACCTCATCCAAATGTCAGGCCACGTGGAAGTTTAATTACCACGGTGGACTGCCATCCAAACAGGGGCAAATATTGCAACTCAGGTAACGGTATGGGCAAATTTGTGCCGAAAGTATAACGGGGGTAAATGTGGACTATTTCCAATAATAGAGGGGCAAATCAGACCCTTTTCCCATTATTAATCCATGGATATATTGGCGAGGAAACAATAATAGAAATGCAACTGCCTCCTCTCACTCTTTTTTCTTCTTTTCTCAGAACTCTTTAAACTCTCCGTTGAAAAAGAATCAAAGAGATTAAAAAGAAATCTCACCAATGGAGAACTACAAAGTATAAGAGTCTAATATCCAAAATCTCATGTAGTGGTTGACACCTAACGAAGTACTACCCTTACGTGAACCATTCACAAGGGTTATCATTTCTAAATTAGTATTCAAATGATAGCCGTGTCATAAGAGAAACCATTCGGAAACAACGAATAAACGAAACAGTACACCAGACAAATTGTAGCCCAATTTTTTTTATAGAGGTAAAGGGGCATCTAACAGACTCAGAATACAAATTTGTACAAAACTCAAGGATACAATCCATAGTGAAAGACATAAAGTTAAGAATAACACAAAATGCCATCACTATAAGACGTACTCAGAGTACAAATTTGTACAAAACTCAAGGACACAATGCATAGTGAAAGATATAAAGTTAAGGATAACACAAAATGCCATCACTACCAGTATTATAAATAGTTTAGATTCTTGAAATTTGAAAAAATCTTATAAATATTTTTTAATAAGAAGAAACCTTTTTTTGTTGGGAAAACCCTATTTCAATTTATTTTAACAAAAAAGGGCTTTTTATTGGGGAAATCCCCATCATGGTAAAGATGTCCAATAAATTGGAATAAATTAGTAATCTTAAAAATGATCAAAATTCGGACTCCTTGTTTTCTACTGCTCTGGTTTGATCACGAAGCGCATTGACATCTAGCAAAAGGGGAAACTAATTGGACACGAATTCACCTGGCATGTTAGGTTCTATTAATTTGTCATGAAGATTTGCATATTAGATTGTTAGGAGAATATAGATGAATTAATTAAGTACCTTTGCTTCTATTGGGGAAAATAGTATTAGATAATGCATGAGTTTGTATTCAATCAGGTCTTCTAATTGTGATAGGATAAATGTCTATCTCTTTGTATGTTATCTCTAGCTAGTTTTGTATAAAACAACAGGTGGAGTGGAGTCTCAACAGGTGCGAAAATGTCTGTTGGGAAGGGAAGTGTTTGTTCAAAAATGAGCAGACCGTCTGGGTCCAAAAAGATTATCAATAAATCAGATCATTTGATCAAATCCAAATATCCAAATCCGAAATCGAGCGACAATGATGGCGCGAGGGGAAATCTTTTTCTCAACTCTTTATGAGCTAAAAGATGTACTTCTAGCACACAAATGTTACTTTCCACTACCAATCTGGGAAAAAGGCCATTTGAAAAATTAATTTTTCAAATTTCTATCTCCCTCCAATTTTATTTTCCTACATTTCCCAATTCACACTTCGCCTTTAAAGTCCCCACTTAGAGCCCGTTTGGATTGGCTTATAAGTTGGCTTATAAAAATTTGTTTTCACTTTTTGAGTGTTTGGTGGTAATTAAAGTCATTTTGTCTTAAAATAAGCTCAAAAAATAATTGACCCATTTAACTTAGTTTATCTAAAAGCGAACATAAGTTCGAAAACGACTTATAAGCCAAAAAAAATAAGTTGGGCTACCCCAACTTATTTTTTTCAGAACATAAAAAATTAAAAACTTTTAAGCCTATAAGCCCAATCCAAACGGGCTCTTAATGTCTTTAAAGCCCAACGTATGTTGAGGACTTCCTCACAGAAGAATACACCTTCTTTCATCTCAATATCAAAATGCTACAGCTTCAGATGAGATTGTTTACCACTTAAATTATATAGCAAAGTTGGTACATATGAAAAAAAAAAAAAAAAAGTGACAAACACCTATTATATATCCAACAAATAAAACGATTTACATCCATGAACTATTAAACATGGGGTTTTTCTTCACCGCAATATAAAAGATGGTTAAAAAGAAAACGCGAGGCAAATTCATGTTAGCTATTATCTCAATTCCTTTAAAATACAATCAAGTAAGTATGACTTGAAAAAAGGCGAGGAATGACCAAAAAAAGCTAATACATCATCTTATTTTACCAATATTACACTGTCAAGAAATATTATTCCAAGTTGTAGCTGCATGTTTTGTATGTTTGTTTGCACCTTAAATTGTTATGCATGAACCTTACATTTTGAGATTATAAAAATAAACCGATCATGTGTGAACCAAGGCACACTTATATCTCGTATTTAATTTTAAAACAATATAGAATTAAATATATTTTGTACTTAGAAAAGAAAAAAGAAAACCAGAATTGCATCGTCATTGCTGACTCACGGATCCAATACCAGGGTCCACGATTCCCGGACCCAAATTACACGTCAAAGGACTTTTTCCCTGTGAATTTTGAGTTAATAGCGGTTTTGGTCCTTGAACTATTGCTAAATCCTAATTTGGATCTTTATGATATCTGATTATACATATTTAACCTTTAATTAATTGAAATAGGCATTTTTAATTCCTTTACTTAGGAATTATAAATTTATCATAATTAATAATTGTTCCACCACTTAAATGCACATATGTTATTTAAACTTATACTGTTACTTAATATTTGACGGCAGTATAGTTATAAGAATAATTCGAATATAGCGTACTTCTTACATAATAAGACTAAAATACATCTCTCGAATAATTATACGGAAAATGGCCAAATATATCCGTGTACTATTAAAAATAGTTAAATATACCCTTCTCATCATACTTTGGCACAACTCATTAGCTCATGAATTCATCTGTAATTTTGTTTACTAATTGATAAACTATTTTGCACTATATATAATCTGTTTGCGGAAGAAGAAGATGGAGAATCAGTAGAGATACCATTTTTTCAGGCCACAAAAGAAAAGATGATGAAAATGGTTCGGGTTGGGTTAACGGGTGGGTTTCTAAAGGAATCGGGTATTTAAAATTGGTGGTGTGTCATTTGATTTTGAGCTTGGCAAGTGTCTCATTAAGGGCAAGTTTGTGCCAAACTATAATGGGAGAGGTATATTTACACCGAAGTATAACAGTATGGTATATTTAGACCAAAAATATAAAGAGAGGTATATTCAAACTATTTTCAATAGTACACGGGTAAATTTGGCCCTTTACCGTTAATTATAAGTCAAATGTGCTTTGTCTGGTATACAAGGACCAAAATGAAAACATCCTTATAATTAGGGACTAAAAATGATATTATCCCTTTATTTTGTTTTCACCCGTGAAAAGTTGTTGTTAAACTCATCAGTGTCTTTCCACTTTTCTGGAAAATCAGTTACGTCCATAATGGCTACCACCAAAACCGATTCGCATTTGATTTTCTCTTACGGAACTCTAAAGCGCGGATTCCCCAACCACCACTTAATCGAAACCCTAATCTGCACCGGTGACGTCATCTTCATAGGCGAATACACAACGGTCTCCACCTTCCCGCTAGTCCGCGGGCCCTACGGTATCCCATACCTGATCAACATCCCCGGGTCGGGTCACCGGGTCAAGGGCGAGCTATACAAGGTGAAGTCCAATGGACTTGGCCCGTTAGATGATTTGGAAGGGATTGAGATAGGGCATTATGAGAGGCTGCCGGTGAGTGTTGTTGGTGGTGATGAGGTAGTGGTGTCGGCGGAGGCGTATTTTGCGCATAGGAGTTTTGGTGAAGGGATGTGGAAGAGATGTGGAGAGATGGGGTTGGAGGAGTTTAGTGTTGACATGGCTGGCAAGTATGAGAGGAAAGAAGACAGGCCGAGTAATCGTGATTTTATTCAGGATATTACAGATTTTATCCACAATGGTGATAATTGAGATTGTGGTCTTCTTCTCTTTTATTGGTTAGAAAAATAAAGTAGAATTATGTCATTGTGATTATTGCTAGATGAAGCATGTGACTATTGCTATTATTCCTACTACTATTGCAAATGCTTTATATTGTATGAACAGGGACAGGTTAATAGATTTGAAGCTTATAGCTTGCAATTTCATCTTTTTATGTTTGTAAGGGATTATATTTGAAATGTATGTGTACTCTTAATTTGCATGTTCACGCATATTTGAATAATAACTAGTTTTTCTCCAATTAATTTTGCCTTCTTTTAAGAAAAAATGACCAAGTAGATGAAATTAATACAATTATCTTTTCCGAGTATGTTTTGGCGATCTTTTAAGAGTATGATCTTCTTCTCTTTTCTTTATTAATTCAAATGTTTTAATTAGTTAGGGAAAAATAATACCACCATTATGTCATTGTGATTTGCGACTGTTGCTATTAGTTCTATTGGAAATGCTTCGTATTGGATGAAAAAAATTATTGGGAAAAACATATATGTTACTCCTCTTTCCAATTTTGTGATAATGTCACGATCCAATTTAGCTAAGTCGCGCGGGCACCTACGTTTCTCACCTCTGTAGGCGAACCCTCAACCCAATAATAGTAAAAACATGAATAAATAAGTAAGTAAGCGGAAGAGACAAAATCACATAAGTTTGACGATAATGATATAGAAATATGCGAAAGTAAGGAAAATACACCCCGGAGTCTAGTATAACCATTCAAGAGAATCTAACTAGATAGTCTGGAATTATCAATAATATATCAAAAGTCTGAATATGTCTCAGAATAGCAAATAAGACATAAATAAACGAAGAATCTTCAAGGTGGCGGACGTCCTCATGCTCACCCTGTAGACTCTAAACAAAGAACTCTCGGAACGACTATCAACCACGAGAAACAGGGGTCAATCCCACCTAGAATTCTGCATTCATAAAAGAATGCAAAGAAGTGCAGGTCAGTACAAACAACAACACTAGTAGGTATCATAGGCCAACTAAGACTAGTTGACATATATAAAGACAATAAGGTAAGAGAAAGCAAGCAAACCATAGAGTACAATTCATGCTTCCAAGAAATCGACTCACATAATCCAGCCTTGATGTAACAACTAGCCCCAAGTGAAACAAATATCCAAGTATATCGAAAACTCAGTCCCATCAAGACAAATCAACACATAGCCCATATCAAATACAGTCCAAGAATATGACAAACACAGTATCCAAGTCATAAGCAACCACGAAGCATAATCAAGTAATGCAATGCAATGCTCGTACTCTTGTACTCCGACAGCGGAATACCTTCACGCCTCGGTAGCACAACCCATGGGGGACCCGCGAAGTCTAAGCACCATCACTCTGCACACAGCTCAGAGGACCCAATTATCTACAAGTATAGCAATATTGGTGTTTCATATCAGCCCCTCCAAACACAGCTCAGAGGTAACGTACCATGTTCCATAATCAGCCCCTCTACACACAGCTCAGAGGTGACTTACCATGTTCCATAATCATCAATGTTCCTTCTTATTTCCATCAATAGTACCAATCACACAGCAGAATAAAATGATATGAAATGAATATGGAACGATGCAAGTACAAACAATGAATAATATCAAGTTCAAGTTGTGCCACACACAGCGCATCAAATATGAAATGATTATGGGACGATGCAAGTACAACAATGAATAATATCAGGTTCAAGTTGTGCCACACATAGCGCACCCATACCGTCAACAAGTGATCCATACAGTAATCATAATAAATCTCCAATTTTCATAACAATAAGAGTCAACTACCCCCAAAATGGCTATACCAATAACGAGGCATACACTAAGTACCAATATCAATATCAAGCAATTTCATCCTTCCGATTTACTCCCAATTCACAAACAATCTACCAATTTATACACAACGTACCAAACAGGGCCCTATGGAGTCTACAGGCCACTAGCCCGATCAAACAAGTCATAAGCAAAAGCAAACCCTAAGGCAACATCCAACCCAACTCCATACCCGAAGATTTACATGATATCTCCAACAATATCATCTAAATATACGCTTCACTAGTCGAAGTCTCACCATAGGGGTAAACCGTAACCTACTTGGAAGGCCGAACAACAATATCACCAACAATCACACATTAGCCTTTCCTTTCCTTTCCTTTGAGCCTCGAGATCAAGAAATTCTAAACATATTCGAATCATGGAATTAGAATCAAGAAGAACATCAAACAAATCCTACTTCTATTCAAGACCCAAATCCCTAACCTATGGAATAGAGTTTATGAACTAGAAGGGTGAAATTAGGAATCTAAACATCCCAACATGAAACTAAACCTCTAGGTGATCAATTCTCATCAATAGCAAGCTAGAATAATCAACAATTCACTCAATTTCGAATTCTAGGCGAAACCCCCAAATTTGGGTACAAACTCTAACTTTAAATTCACCAATTAAGCCTTGGAAATGGAAGTTTCAAGTTACAATAGCTAATACCCATCAATATCATGCTAAATCCACCAAATAAACAAGGTTTTATCATCATAAGATCATTAGAGAAAGAACCCACAAAACCCCCTTTTTGCTCTTACCATTTAAGAGAAATGTAGGCACGGATTATTGATTAGGAAAAGCTAATGAATGATTTATAGACAAGATTGTTACCTTAGAGAAGAAATCAGTGAAACCCCTCCAAAATCACCTCCTTAAGCCTCAAGAACAAGTATAGGAAATGACTTAATGTCTAAGGGTTTTAACACATTAAAAGGACTCTGACTCAGCTAATACTGCTTCTGCGGCATCGGGACCGCTCCAGCGGTCACGTCTCGACGGCCACTCAGACCGCCATGATGGTCCACTCACAAATGCCCGTAGCCTCTTCAGCGGCCGGGCAACCGCTATAGCGGTGCTGGTGCCGTTATAGCGGGCACCAAGACCAAATTCCCCAAAATAAACACAAACTCAATCCCGAAATCCCGAGGCCATCTTCTCACAAACCACATACACAGACACACATAAAAAACACGCTACAGTCGCACTCGTGGCCTCAGAATTCCAAATGGAGGTCTCGTTGACCGAGTACCCCTGATATCTCGCTTCCAACTTCCCAACTCAAGTCCCAAAATGCACCCGAGTGCATTGGGAACCGAACCAGATATGCACATAAGTCCTAGATGACCATCCGAACCTCTTGAAATTGACGGATTCTGAAAAAAGGTCCATTTACCCAAAAGTCAACTTTGAGTCAGCCATTTTTCGCTTTTAAGCCAAATTTCCCCAAAACTTACCAAATCAACTCCGATGACCTCAGGAAGCGTGCCAACAGTCCCTGCGATCAAATATGAACTAAATAAAGCTCGAAAAAAGATCAAAGGTGTCAGAAACGCAATAACGACTAAACGGGTCGTTACATCAGATACCAATTAAATAATTGCTTGTCCTTGAGCGATAAGGAAGAGAACGGGAAAGATACCTGAGCCGCAACAACTGGGGATATCTCAACACATATCGGGGAAAGATTCTCTCTGAAAAAAATTGAATCCCAACGAATGATATAGGAACCATTAGAATGTCACTTCCTCGTCGTAGAGACATGAAAGATCGGACTCACACCTGACAGACTTGGTAAACAACTAACTCACAAAACACAAGATCAATACAACCAATAATCTCAAACAGCCCAATGCACCTCTGGCTCACTTTCCAGTCACGACTCTCTAAACTTAGCTCAAGCTCTAATTCTCATATCTTTATATTCAAATTTCCCCCGCAATTGATCCTCGAATAAACGAATTGCTTTACTTGAATTCTCTGATTTGATAAAATCACAACTCTGAACGCGATCAATAGGCCCCACAAACACTTTCCCATACCAACGCAATCCTCTGAAACATGGTCACAAATCATAGCCCATTCTGAACCAATAAAATACTCTAATTCCGCTAACTCCTTCTCCCACATCTTCTAAGGCCGTTACTCGCACCGCGATTCCTTAGAAACATATGAACACACATACCAAAATCCTGAACCCATCTAGCCAGAAAGAATCCTTGATACATCTGAGATCCTTACGCAATTCTATCAAAAATGATCTTATTGAAAGCTAACTTGGCTAGTTCCAAGTCTTCTTAAACCTTCAAATCACAATACAGGAACCCTACCGCTGACTACCTCGCCGAGCAAAGTCTATCGGAACCCAACTGATCACTATAAAGACCTCTCGCACAACAGGTCCTCCTCAAATCTGTACTAAGCTTATTGAAAACCATTATTCGATCCAAGTAACTGTTCTCAGAAAATATCATCAAATCCACTAGGCAACCTTGACAACGCTTGGTAAATCTGCCATACCTCAAATTTGAGCCAAAACACATAGAATCTTTAAATATCTTCCTGGAAATATAACCATAGACCATTAAGCCTAACTCGAACCATGCTGACCCGGAATGAATGCACAACTCTCGAATATCACCAATAGTCATTTGAACTGACTCCGAATTCCCGAAACCAATCACAGTCCTATCGTACCTCTGTGGCGGTCAATTCTCATCTTTTCCTTGCGCATAACAAATCATGTCTATCACTTTCGACTCCACAAGTTGAGTCCTATCCGGGTTATCAACTTAGTACTGAAGAGCTATACCTTACGATTTCAATCTTCATTTTTCTTAACCTTTTCCTGATACGCAAATCCGATACAGCCCAAACTTTTTGACGCAAAACTTGAAACCTCAAATAGTAATTATATAACCATCGAACCTCTCATAGTGTCACCTCGATATGCTAAAAAAATTCTTCGGAAGTATCTAGTCTTACACTGCCACTCTAAATCTCATGTAATCACTCCCAAGTCTTTAATAACCAAAAGCTTACCCAAAATGTTCAGTCAATACTGTAACGGTTCGCTTTTTACGCTGTTCAAGGCATAAAAGCTACTACGAACTTGTTGGTGCTCTTTTGAAGTTTATTTTTGAAAAGAGTCACCATCTAATTTTTAGGAAATTAGGAAAACCAGTTTTGAAGGGTTTATTCAAATACAGTGAAAAATCTTTCATAATCCAGACTTCTAGGTAAGGGTCCTGATGATAACCTGGGGAACGTGTTAGGCACTCCAGTATTAAGGATCCGTACTATACGGTTGACTTTCGAATTTCAATGTATGAGTATTTGCATGAATTGTCCATTTAGTGCTTATCTTCGCATTTTTTAGGAAAAGAATCTGTCATTTTGGTAGGTTTGCATATCCTTTAGAAAAGAAGTTTGAATATATCTCCTTTATATATAGGGTATCGTAGTTTTTGGATTTATGATATCCGAGCATAAGTAATCCCCCTTTTATGTATAAAGAGTATATTTTTTGTTTATAAATATAGCATAGGGAAAACACTTTTGATTTTTTCAAGTTTGTTCATGCCATACTCATATTTTGGTTTGGGTTAGTCTACGTTAGTGCGTCTCAGTCTTATCCGAAACTTTGTCTATTACGAAGGTTTAATTTTTTTACAAAAGGTGTTTTTGTACTTAAAAGGGGTGTATATTTTGCTATGAAACTCATCTCTTTTGGCCTTTTATTCTCCTAGTTTTAAGATAAAACCCAAGTCTTCTCTTGGCCTCAAATATTTTGCCAAGTTTCTGGTTCGAAATAAACTTGCTCCAGTTCAAAAATGAATTTAGAATAACTGAATGTTTTTCCGGTACTTGAAAATTTACAAGTGTTGTTGTGAATTTAAGTACTTATTTGAAAAAAGAATTTTATGAGCCCTGGTCCAAAAACCCTGTTTATTTAGAACAGAATTTCCTCTAAAGACTAAAACCATGTCATTTTATTTTAAGGAAAATTAAGTTGGTAAATTGCTAAATTGAGTGACGAATTCTGCACTTTGAAAAAATGTAAGTTTTGTAAAAATCAAGTAGCATGTTTGCCATTTAAGTTTTGTAAAGATCAAGTAGCATGTTTGCCATTTTTATCTCAAGTTTTAAAAAAGGCCTGTTTCTACCCGTTAGTATTTGTAAAGTCCCTCTTTATATTTAGTTTTGAAATGTCGAATTTGATCGCGGTTTTGAAAATCCGTTTGGCTACCTAAAGTCACCTAAACGGCATATGGACCGTTATCCTAAGACGGCTAGTTCAAATCATAAAGATTCCACTATCACATTTATAAATACATCAAATCAAGTAAATGAATGGACATGGAAATAAAAAAAAGGAAATAGGGATAAACTGGGGTGTACCAAACTCTCTTATTGGCCATTTTTCACCAATGGCTGGGCCTTCTGCGCGCCTCGCTATTTATCTTCACGAACTCGATTTGTCTTTATTTTTTGAAATAAGATTCTTATTGGGCCTTTGGCCCAATAAGTGGGCTGTCTTGACTCAAACGGTCATGCAAGTGCAGAGGGAGAAAAGAAAAAAGGGAACTTGGTTAGTTTATATTTACCGAACTTATCACGCTAATAATTAAACTAAACATATATATTATCAAAAATATTTGTATGACTCCTGCCTTCATCCCATCCTCATCCTCAACTAGATTTTGTCGATTAGAGATTTCAAATGGCATGGGGACTGGGTCCTTGCCCCGTATTCCCGATGTCGCACCAGTTCCAAGGGGTTTCTGAGAACCCCAGGCATGGCTAACACCGGAAAGGCTTGGACTACCCCAAACTGCCATGGTCCATCTCAAGCAACATATCCAAAAGAGGGCAAGAGAGAGTACAGAACTCAGAATTATAGAATAATCCAAATAGGTTCAAGACAACAACAACACTATACTGTACCCTAAAAGATGAGGGTATATGCAAAACATAACCATGAAGTGGCCAGATGAGGCTTTAGTAATTCATGCAAGTATGGAAGTTGAGGTGGATAAACTAAGTCATACAACTAGACTGCTGACCGAGAGTGCATATAATTACCCAGAAAGTGTAGCATGAATGAAAGTCAATTGCAAAAGAGAAATTTAATGGGATAATCAATGGTATAGCAGAGGGGTAAGCCAAGTAAATCAAACATAGACCATGGCATGAAGACATAACACAGGGATACACCAGGTACTGGATGATAGAGGCAAACAAAACTAAACTATCAATCCTAACTAGCCTGGTCATATAGAGCCAAACATATCATTCTTTTAAAGAAGGCAAAATGCATGGTACATGACAAAACTGCATGTTGCATTCAGATAAACAGGGGGGATATAGGAGTTACTTCACATAGTGTCAACAAGAACAAACACATAGAGTCGCAGGCTAGACAAGGTGCAGTGGTTCAAGTGATATGAAAGGATATCTGATGAAATCTTGCACATTTCAAAGATATAGAGTAGGGAAAGTAGGAATGAGAAGGCCTGATCATGATCATGGAAGGACTAATACAAGTTGCAGCAGTATGCAAAAAGGTAATCAAAAGTAAGGGGTTCTAGACCTAGGATCATGGATGAAGTAATGTAATCAATGGGGTGTAGAGAGGGCAAGCAAATCATGACAGGGAATAGTGCAGGCAATAGCATGTAGAGGAAGCAAGTAAGTCATAAGATATTAGCACACATGCCCAACATTTGAGATAACACAAAAAGCGCAATATGCAGAGGACTTAGGAACTAAGCATAGATCATGGAATAGGCAAGGGTAAGTCAAAAGCTGGGGGACAAAGCAAGCAAAGTAGATTTCACGCACATAGTCATGCCAACAGACATAAAGATCAAGGTGCAGCATGCAGATAAAGACAAGGATGGTCAAATCTGGAATAGGTAGACATGGCATAGGTGTAGACAAGTTATAATGAGGATACAAATGAGCAGAGTTGAGAGAATGAGGTGAGGGAGAGGCATGGTAATTCAAAGGAGTCAAACAGTGCACAACAAACATAGAGTCAAGTATGCAATTATTCCATTAAGACAACATGACAAATGAGTAGGCAAGCATGTGAGGAGAGCAAGGATTTCAAATACTGGATTCTGTACATCAACAAATGAACAAAGTAAGACATTTAGGCATTGATGTTTCACATGTGACAGTTCGCTTTTTACGCGACAGTTAAGGCACAAAAGGCTACTATGAACTCGTTGGTGCTCTTTTGGACTTTGTTTTGAAAAGAGTCACCACCTAATTTTTAAAAAATTAGGAAAAACGGGGTGAAGGGTTTATTCAAATACCGTGAAAAAACCTTCGTAATCCACAGTTATAGGTAAGGGTTCTGATAATCCCTTAGGGAAGGTGTTAGGCACCTCAGTATTAAGAATCTGTACTATACGGTTGACCTTCGAATTCCAAAGTACGAGTATTTGCCTGAACTGTCTATTTTGTGTTTATCCTCGCATTTAAATAAAGTCATTTTTGCATATCATTTTTTGGGAAGATTTTGAATATACTCCCCTTATATACAGGGTAATTTACAATATCCGTCTATAAATAGTCTCCTTTTATGTACAAGGAATATATTTTATTTCATAAATAAAGGGAAAAGAGAGATTCTATTTTTTTTATAGAATTAGGTTTATGTCATACTCATACTTCGGCTCGTGTCGATCCGTTTTGGTACGTTTAGTCTTATTCGGAACTTTATATTATGATTTGCTTTTTATATTACGAAAAGGGCATTTTATATGTTCAAAGGAGTATATCTTGGCTGTATATGCTCATCTTTTGGCCTTTTTCTTGGCCCAAAGTTTGTAAGTATGGGTAAAAAGCTTGATTTTTTATTTTAATTTTCAGGAAAAAATGAGTTGTACACATAATTCTTTTATCAAATTCTGGTCCCTGCTAGTTTTAAAGGTTTGAGTATGGAATTGGTCCATCTTTTTCTGAAATTTGTAATTGATACAAAGCTTGTCTTTTGATTAGAGACTATCCGTGGGCTGAGGCCCGGCCCAAATTTTTTTCTAGTTGTTGTAAAAAAAATCTCTTTTTGTACAAGCTTAAAGAAACGAGTTCGTTTAAAAGGAGTTTGTAATTTTATTAAGCTCTAAAAATGCTTTTGTTATCAATAATTGTCTTTAACCGTTTGGAGTTTAAAAACATCAAGTTATATTAAAAGGAATTTATAAAATCTCATTTTTTACACTTCACCTCAAAAAGCCGTTAAATTTGCTCGGGGTATTGAAAATTCGTTGGGGACCTAAAGTCATCTAAACGGTATAAGCATCGTTGTCCAAAGATGGCTAATTCTAACCATAGCATTTTTCACTATAATATGAGTTTGATACAAATTACAAATACATCAAAAGCTTTAAACAAATAATGTAAAATGAAATAATAATGCAATAGAGTTAGACTAGGGGCGTACCAAGCCCCTAGTTTAGCCATTTTCACCTATGGTTGGGCCTTCTGCGTGCCTCGCTATTTACTTCGCCTTCGCCGACTCGACTTTGAGTTAATTTCCTATTGGGCCTTAGGCTTTGACTGGACCCGAATGGTCATAAGAGTGAGGAGAGAGGGGAAAAGAAAAAGGAACCCTGTTAGTTTATATACACTGATCTTATCACTAAAATAACAAAAAAGCTATACATAGTACAAAAACATGAAAAAAATACTGATATTGTTCTATACTTGCCCCATTTTTCTTTGAGTGGATTTGTTTTGATAGGAGATTTTTGCAATGGCATGGGGACTAAGTCCTTGCCTTGTATTCCTGATGTCGCATAAGTTCCAAGGGGCTTCTAAGGACCCCAGGCATGGCTAACACCGAGAAGGCCTGGATGACCCCGAACTACCATAGTTTATCTCAACCAATACATCCAAGCAAGGGAAAAATAGGGTACAGAACTTAGGAGTGGCAAACAGATTTTGAACAAGCTCACAAATAATTATCAGTCAAGTGTCATGCTCTAAGGACAGGTAGCCATATCAGGCACAGCTAATAAAAACATCTAAATGGGATTAAATGATCAACAAGTATAGGGGTAATGGTGGGCAACCCAGCTCTATAACTGGATGACAATGAAGAGAGTACACACACAAATTGCTTCAGAGGGGAACACAGGTAATGATCAGTCAAGTCATAGACTGGTTAAGAGAAACATAGTAACAGGAGGATAGGCTGAAACAAATCAGGCATACCAAAGCAAACACATGAGGGTTCATGGTTAAATGTGTGTTTGTCTCTTTTCAGACAACACTTAGTCCAAGAATCATCATAAAATAAATAAAAAAAAGACTCCAAATGCACATGTTCAGACAGCCTAACCTATCACTTTATTAAGGTTCAAGCCACTTCCTAGAGGAAACAAGACATGGTTACACTAATTCAAGTGATAGCCTTCCTCCTATCCCAAACTAAATTCCAGATTACACATAACCAAGTCTAAAGACAATGACAGTATTCACATAAAAGGGTCTGGGGAGATCTCACAGACAGCCAAGGCTCATGGCCATGTTTAGAACTTTAGAGTACACATTCAGGACTGGCATCCTCTAAAGCTTACCCCTCTTTATTAACTCAAATACACAACAAGCTGGTGCACAAATCAAGACTACTGGTTGATAGACAAGTGAGCTTTTGAAAACCTTTGTTAAAGAAAGAAATACCAATGGACAAGTCATATGGACACTCAGTCATGATAGTGTTACACCTCAAAAAAAATTTCGTTAATGCTCAGTGAATAGACTAACGAAGGGCACGAAGTATTAGATGTTTCAATAAGTAAGAAACAACATTTGATGATCCTAATTGAGATTTCAAAGACATTTGAGGTAAAGAGAAGAAAGTTTGCCAAGAAAATACGTTATGTATCGGATAAGATTTACGAGTACCGAATTAATGATAACTTAATGATGTCTTGGAGAAGAGTTATAATGTCCCTTATATTGTTAATGAGGTGTTAAACAAGTGTTAAGAAGGTTCCATAAGGATTGGAGATCGAACGAGTCAACGAGAACGAGTTTCGGAAAAGCTAGGCATTATACGGTCCAACATACTGGCCGTATATTCTGTCCAGAATGGCAGCCTTCACTGGACCAAATCTACGGCCACACATACGGTCCATATAAATTATACGGACCGTATGTTGGTCCGTAGAACTGAGTCGGGACAGGTTCTAAATTAATATAAGGGACCCAAGTTCATTTCATTTTCACTCCCCTTCTCTCAAGAACTCTCTAGAATATTTCTCCACACCTGTTCCATAAGAACTCAAGAGAAATTGATGATCAACTTCATCAAACCAAGAGAATCAAGTGCAAGAAACTCATTAAGATTCCTCCCAGACAAGAAATCCAAGTGGAAGTGGAACCAAGGTTTTGCTCAAGTGAAGTGTTTCCACCCAAAGTCCATTCCTACACCATATAAGGTAAGTTTTATGGTCATTCCATATTGTTTAAGGTATTGAGAGGTTAAAAGACTTGGATTGTAAAAGGAGATAGAAAATGGGTCATGAATGTGAGAATAGTGGCATTTTTGAGTAGTAGTTTAGGAATGAGTCATGATTCTTGATATGTTGTGATTATAATTATGTTATAAATGATATTAAGAAAATGGGATAAACATTATATTGTGAGTAAATGTAATAGTGTGCTATGACCATGGATATGGATGGTTTGATGTGAATTGGAAAATATGAATAATGTAGGTGAATAAAGGCTATTGCTTATGATGTTGTGAGTGTTATTATAGACGTTTGGGAGTTGATATATGATATGGGGAAAGTTGTATAAAGAAAGGAGATGCTACCCAATTTTCTCTAGCTTTAGTCAAGTATGATAAGCTATCGATTATCTAATGTTAGTATAACCTCTAATGAAGGTAGAAACGTGAGCATTGAAGGAGAACGTTCAAGTGGTAGAATAGCTAAATGAAAAGGTATGTAAGGCTAACCCTTCTTTCAATAAGGCATGGTTCCTTGGCTATATATCTATCCTTTCATGAGTCGATAATGTCCTCCAAATGATTCTATCTTTAAACCTAATAAAGCTCATGATTTTCGTTATGTTTATGATTCTACTAAATTCCTTATATGATGGGTGATCCTCTAAGGATAGATGTAATGAGATGACGATAGTAATGATATCGAAGATGTTTATAAGCTCTTATGTATATGTGTCTATGTATGACTATTATGTAACACCGAGCTTATATGGCCGGGTATGATATGTATTGCGCGCACACCACTACGAATTGGTACGGATAACCCTGAGCCTTGGTAGGGCCAGGTATGTATAATCACCGAGCCTTGCCATGGACGGGTATGTGAAACACCGAACCTTCATGATCGGGTATGCTATGAATACGAATATGAATATGAATATGGATATAAACATGGATACGAATACGGATACGGATGTATGCATATGTATATGTGTATGTACACAATCACGCATCAGAAATGGAAGGTCCCTATGGAAAGCAAGTAAGTGTCTATGATGATGGTTCTACTACCTCCCATCTTATGCTATTTCTTATGTTGTCTATTATGCTTCTATAATGATGTTGATTATGCTTTACATACTCAAAGATATTCTTCGTATCGACGTCCTTTTTTTTTTGTGGACGCCGCGTCATTCCGCGGTGGCCGGTGAGATGGGCTTGATCCATAGCTTTATTACTCAGGGACTACGTAGAGGAGCTTCATTTCATTCGGAGCTACAGCTTTTGGTATCAATCTTTTGTGTACATACTTATGGGCATGGCGGGGTCCTATCCCACCTATATGATGTGACATATTGTTCTTAGAGGCTCGTAGACATGTATATATGGTTAGATGTCTTTAGCCTTGTCAGCTCATATTTTGTATATCATTTTGATAGCCTCGTCGGCTTACGTACATTGATATGGGCATAGTTGTTGATGGTGATATAAATATATTTTTGCCCAATGAGTTTAGCATGAATGATGGATAGAAAGTATGATTAAGCTATGTGGCTCACCTAGATGAAAATGTGAATGTACGAAAAGAGGTGCCGGGTGGGGTTGTAGCTCCAAGTAACATGTGCCTCCGGTTGGGTCGTGAAAAAAGTGATATCAGAGCAGTTCTGTCCTAAGGTGTGTCTACGAGTCGTGTCCAGTAGAGTCTTGTTTATGGGTGTGTTATGCGCCACACTTATAAATAGGAGGCTGCGGGCATTTTAGGAATGAATGACCTTCTTTCTTCATAAGATCGTGCAATAGAGCCATAATATAAGGATTTATCTTTTCCTTAGCTGTGTATTGTGTATTTTAGAGATGCCTGTAAAGAGAAAGGCTACGGCAGCCCAAAAAGGGCAAGACAGTGGCAGGAAAGCGGGCTGAAAGAGCACTGCCAACGGTTGTATAGGAAAGTGAGTTCCAGAATGCGGCTCAATCTCAGTCCTCCCACTCAGTGCCTATCTCTGAGGAGCATGAGGGAGCCTCGGCCTTTCAAAGACTCACCCTCCTCCACCGGATGCTTCAGGCCAAGATGTAAAAGAGGCCATTCATTTACTTAAGCGGTAAGGTACAGGGCAGGGTGATAGGGCTGTTAGTGCAAGGGCCCATGATTTTATTAGCTCGAACCCTCCGAAATTATTCGGATCAAAGCCGGATGAGGACCCTCAGAATTTTATTGACGGGATGTTGAGGACACTTCGGTTGATACATGCTTCGGACATCGAATCGGTGGAGTTAGCATCCCATAGGCCGAGGGATGTTGCGGTTCATTGGTACACGGTTGATGGCTTCACGGGGAGCCAATGCACCTCCCCGGTATGGCAAGAATTTGTGGATGCCTTCCTCCGACATTACTTGCCTCCAAAGGTTCGGCAGAGCCGATAAATTCTCGAATCTTAGGCAAGGAGTATGAGTCTTTAGAGTATAGTCTCGCTTCAATTCTTTGGCTAGGTATGCTTCGGCCATGGTAGCCGATATGGGTGACCGAGTGTACCGATTTGTGAGAGGCCTAGGGCCACATTTTATGGATAGGTGCTTGACTGCGTCCCTTCAAGACAATATGGACATTTCACACATTCAAGACCATGCCCAAAATTTAGAGGAAAGCCAACAACAATAAAGAAGTGAGCGTGAGCATGATAGAGGGTATAATAAGAGGGATAGATCTTCGGGTCTGTTGAGTGAGTTTAGAGGCGGGTACAGACAACAGTTTTCTAGGCATTCAGGCCATTCTATGACTAGTGCGCCTTCATGGTTTACAGGCCAGAGATTTGATAGATCAATTCATTCCGGGCCGAGTCAGAGTTTTTCGGGATCTCAGTTCAAGGGTGATTCAGGTCAGGAAAGGCCACCCGTGCCATGATGTTCCCAGTGTGGGAAGTTACATTGGGGCCAGTCTTGGATTAGGTTCAGAGTTTTGCTATGCATGTGGTCGGCCGTGCCGTATTATGCGTGATTGCCCCTCGGTTAGTGGTAGAGGTAGGACCCAGCCTTCAGGATCGGTAGCCGGATCTTTATCATCTATACTCCCTATGGGGCCAGATTCACATGCGCCAGTCAGCCATGGTAGAGGCAGAGGCAGAGGGAGAGTCCCCAGTTCTAGCGGTCCTCAGCACCGTATTTATGCTTTGGCTGGACGCTAAGATCTTGAGTCTTCTCCTGATGTTGTCACAGGTATATTATCGGTATTTTATCATGATTTATATGCTTTGATAGATCCGGGATCCACATTTTCATATGTTACTCCATATATTGCGGGTCGGTTTGGAGTCAAACCGGATTCGATCAAACCTTTTGAGGTTTCTACACCCGTTGGTGAATCGGTAATAGCTAGTCGAGTGTATAGACATTGCATAGTTATGATTTGTGACCATCGTACTATGGTTGACTTGCATGAGTTGAAAATGGTGGACTTTGATGTTATCATGGGTATGGATTGGTTGGCTTCTTGCTATGCCAATGTTGATTGTAGAATGAAAATGGTTCGCTTCCAATTTCTGAGAGAACCAGCTTTAGAATGGAAGGGAAATACTGCGTCACCAAAAGGTAGGTTTATTTCCTATCTAAAGGCAAGGAAAATTATCACAAAAGTTTGCATTTACCATCTAGTTCGGGTTCAAGACATAGAAGCTGAACAGCCAACTCTTCAGTCAGTCCCTGTGGTGAATAAGTTTTCGGATGTGTTCTCGGAAGAGCTTCTAGGCCTCCCTCCGAAAAGAGAAATTGATTTTGCTATTGATGTGTTTCCAAACACCAAGCCTCTATCTATTCCACCTTATAGAATGGCTCCCGCAGAGTTGAAAGAATTGAAGGAGCAATTGAAGGACTTGCTTGAGAAAGGCTTTATTAGGCCTAGTTCATCCCCATGGGGAGCACCCCGTTTGTTTGTCCGAAAGAAAGATGGCTCCTTGCGAATGTGCGTTGACTATCGGCAACCGAATACAAAGGGCCAAATGATTTTCAAAGATAGATTTGAGATCCGGATCATCAAGTGAGAGTTAGGGGGAAAGATATTGTTATAGCCCGTTTTTAAGTTTGGGTTTTGAAGTCGCGTGGGAAGTTAAGGAAGAATTTTCAAAAAACATTTTAGGCGCGTTACAAAATCATTTATGACTATTATTGTATGGGAAATATTGAGAAAGGTTAAGGGTAACAAGGAAAATTTGCAAAACAAAATTATGAAAATAAGCGGAAGGCCGGGGGGAAAATCGTAATATTGGGGAAAAATCGGGGGAAAAAGGTCATTTCAAAAAATTCAAGAAAAATTCCCAAAAAGGGGCCATTTGGCCCTGTGAAGAAAAAGAAGGGAAAAAAGGGGGACTAAAATAATAAGTCATCTTTTAATAAAATAAAAAAGGGAAAAAATCTAGAAAATAAAAAAGGGAAAAAAAAGAAAAATTAAGACGGCCCCCCACATAGCAAGAGAATGAATATATATATGTATAAGAGGAGAGAAAGAAAGGAGGAAACAAAAGAAAAGAAGAGGAGGAACCATGGGTATTCGGCCATGGAGATGGAAAATTCCCTCCTGAAAACTTCCCCCCAAAAATTTATTTTTGTTGTATTCCTACTAATTCAAGTTTCATTCAAAAGATATAATTGTTGGAAGGAATAATCACTTTGTTTAAAAACATCACTTTAGCCAAGTGAAGAAGTTGTGAAGAAAGGTAAGAATCAATGGTGTTTTATGTGTTATGTTCAGTAGTTGTAGTATGCTAAAACAAAGGAAATTCAGAAATATAGAAGTTGGAATTGAGATTATATGTAGAAGTGTGGCCGTGTGGAGCATGGTGTGTTGTGCTAAGTTTAGATTTTTAATTAAGGTCTAGTTAATATGGTTGATCATGGTAGGGGGAAAAAAGAAGAAAATAATCCATAGTAATTTTTTCGGTGGGGGGGGTGTGGTAGAGGGGGTTTGGGGGGATGAATTAACTTTCCTG